>NC_134735.1:4632803-4935833 GCF_049634645.1 Pelodiscus sinensis | reverse complement strand
AATCAATGTTCCCTATAAGCAGTCTTCTCGTGTCGCGCCTCAGGAGAAATTCAGAGGCGGCCCAGCAGAATAGCAGAGCTAGGGCTTTCTGTTTCGTTTCTATTCGGGGTGCCCGTTGGCACGTGCCTTGGTGCACATCACATTTATTCCGCACATGGGAAAATGTCCCCCCGCGGATGGAAACGGCTTGCGGGAACGTTCGTTGCAATGGGGAAATAAAACAGCTGTGTGTGTGGCCCATGCTGGCAAAGGATGTGGCTCTCTTAGGCAGGCTTCCTTTTCTCCTTCTGGGTGACCGTAATGGGATAACATCTGATGCAGTGATCTGTGCTGCAGTCTGTCAGAAATGGCATTTGTGTGTCTGTGGCTGCTTCACATTCGGGAAGGGACCTGAATGGGCACACACTGGTTGTGCAAATGATCCCTGACTCAGTAGAGGGGGAGGACAGGGTTGAAGAGTCACTAGCATATTGTTGGCCCCGTAGAAAGAGCATCTATCTAGGGAGAGCTAAATGCGGTGATTATATAACCAGGCCAGTCAGTCAACTTTAGAACCTAGTATTCTGCAGCATGTATATTTATAAATGCTGTAGGTTGATAGATAAAGAGGAACGAACTCATTCGTATGCTGACGTACTAGTCGTTGTGAAGGCAGGGTTGTTAAACAAAACGTTCTGCATCAGAACTCGATCCAGGAGGCGTGTGGAGGAAATTCACTTTTGGAATGTGTCTAATTAGTTGTGAGTAGTTCAGAAAGGCCTTCTCTTGGTGGAGTCCCCTTCACATGGGAAAACGAAGTTTCCATGGTAGTACCACACATCTTTCTGGACCCGGGAGGTGTGATTTATCTGTGGTGGATGATACTCATTATCACCTGACATGCTTTCTGATAACACAGATGTTCAACAGAATGAGTCAAATCTAAAGTGCTAACTTTATTTGCACTCCATGCTATTTTGGAGTACACATCAGTGCTAAGTCAGGCTTCCAACTGTTACCTACCTTACTCTTAATAACGAAAGCTTTCAAGATTTTTTTGTGAAGGACACACCACTTTCATTGGATGTTTTCTACTTTTTACTCTTAAGACTGAGGGTCGAAAGACCAAAGACTGTTGAAAACTTCATAACATCTCAACATATGAGAGTTGGAGGCCTAAGGTCTTGTAGTCTAGGGCTGTTGCTCTGTATTCAAAAACTTGTATTGAGCAGATGCTAAATACCAGTTGAGTGCCAACAAAGGAGGAAAGCTGCCCAATTTGTGTAGTGCGTGGGATGGAAACTTCTCCCCAATTTACACTCAGTAAGTTTGTCCTTCATATCGGAATGCTTCCAGTTGAATTGGGAAGAGTGCTGGCACTAAAAGTTGCCTGGTTTTATTCAAACATCATACTGTTAGATAATACTCCCTGAACTTCAGCAGCCTATTCTAGAATTGCTACAGTCAAGATTCAGATAAACAGGGTTTTTGCAGCTCTGCTGTTTGTCACTTGGCAAACAAGTTGAATAGAAAATATGGCTAAAGTCTGTCTCTAAAGACTTTTTCTAACATCCTGATGGCCAAATTTCAAATACTGATATTTTTCAAACACTTAACCCTGAGTGTGACCTGGACTACTGCTGATAAAATTCCCTTTTGAAGGGAAAATTTAAAAACTGGATTACGTAACTTGGAAAATGTCCCCCAGCCAAAAAGTATCTATTGTAATAGTCTGAAAAAAGGCACTTTATATTAGAATTCTGGCATGGGATAATGCCTGAAGACGCACATAATAGCAGGATCCTGTGACTATCTTAACAGAAATGGAACTTGGATGAAGTAGCTTGGAGCTGATGGCAAAGTGACATACTTCCAGTGGCTCCAGATACTGTGTTCAGTGTCAGCATTTTTACCGTTTTCTGTCTCTCCTAACTCTTCTTTCAGGAGAAGTAAAAACTGTTCAGGGTCTGGCATCTAAAATACATTTGATTGCTTTGCTTTTGTAAAGGTGACAGCTTCTCCCCAAAAACACACACCCTCTTGTACATGCATGTATTTTCACATGGCTAACTGTTCTAAGCCCTCTGTGGTATTTTTGCTATAACAGTAATGTAAGACAATCACTTAATGGCTTTTGGAATGCTGTTTGCTTCATTAATTTCTGAAGGGATTAGAATCTCAATTCCTGGGCTTTGTTCCCACTTACACCAATCTTGAGGTAATCGCCATATATTTTTGCTTCTCTCTCCCCATTCTACAGGGGAATGCTATTTATATCGCACCAGAATGAAGCCTAATTAACAATTGTAAGGAGCACTGTGGGGGAAATGAAGAACAGAAATGTAAAATTATTATGAAAGTACTGATTTATTTTCTTTTGGGAGGTATTTTGGTGGTAGTTGGATCCATTTTTTGGGTTTCTAACATTTTAAATATTGGAACTATACCAGACTGCACAAATGGATGCTGCAGCTTGTATTGGGGGAAAAGATGACATAACTTAGGGCAGTGTGTTATATTCATTTATATATAAAAATATCAAAATTGGGGATTTTTTGACATGTAAGCTGAATATGGATTTTTGGGGGAGGAGAAGGGTGATTTTTTTTTTTTTTTAAGGCAGGAGGAGGAAAAGGACATTTTCCCCTTGCTTGATCTTGGATGTATGTATTAACTATAAAATAAAACTGGACCTCTGAAAGCTACTCTTGGATCTCATAATTGCATTTTGAGCAATGACAATAGGTACTTTCTCCTGTTAGTGAGTAAGCAAACAAGATGTTCCAGCAGAGAATACTCTTGGATACGTGTGATTTGTTTTTTAAAGTCGTTGCTTGTTTATAGATAGTTGGAATGTTACAATTCCAGAATGCACTGATGTGCAGGAAGTGAGGTTTTCTGGCCCAGCATTATTACCAAAGATGGTGAGTTACTTGTTAACATGAATAATTAGTCATGTGACAGGAAGAGGATTTTTGTAAGTGAACAAACTTAAATCAATCAAGAGTGAACCAGTTTTCTGTTACAGAAACAGCAGCTATTGTTCAGTGCAACAGAATTGTTGTCATTTGCACGAATAGTGAGAGGGTGGAGGGAAGCCTAACCGTGAGAAGTTCGTAGTTCTTCAGTCAAACACACACTTCCTTTGTGGTTGGGTATTGCTGTCAGCACTGCCAGGCAGTCTGTTAACTTCCTCAGGAGATCGGTTATCTTGTGCCACAGTTGAAACCTGCTAATGAAGAATGTGGCTCCTACAATTTCACTGAAATTGTTTGTTCATCACCTTTTGTACAGGCAAGCCCTTGCTGCACAAACTAATCTGAGATCTGGTGATTTTTTTTTTTAACTAAACTGAATTCCCTTTTGGTGGGAGTAGGCTGCCTTCATTTTAGGTAACTTACAGCTCTTGAGCAAAAATGACTTCTAATGAGCAAAGACCAGCTGGTGCATGCTAACTCCACTGTGCGGCTACTTCCCTTCTTATAACTTATTGATTGTTTTGATAGAAAGATTTACCTGGTCTTAAATACAGTAGACTATTTTGTATGCTTCTCATCAGTTGCAAATCTGAATTCTGTTCCATGAAAGCACTCAAAGCTCAAGTGTGTGAAGAATCTTGCATCATGACATGATATGATTAGCAGAACCTTCATTGAACTTGTATAATGCATTAATAAATATCTCCTAGTTGTGACCATGGTAAAAGCCTTGTTTTAGTTTCTAGCTGACACTTTCTGAACCCTCTTCAAGATTAAATAAATTATTTGATTAGTAGCCATTACCACTGACCTGCAGCAGTTGTAATTGAAAATGGCACAGTTTTGTGGAAAGTAACTTATGGAGATTCCTCTACAGTATACTTTCACATTAAACCTGTTCTTTGGGAGCATTTGTGCTCATTTACCTTGTCAGCCAGTTCAGTGCAACATACGTCATTTAGAATGTGTCCAACACTTAGAGGTTGAAATAGAGTCCAGGAAAGATGACCAAAGAGTGGGAGGGAAAATTGTTCACTAATTTGAGAGAGGAGGGGGAAATTTCCTTTTTAGCCAGGTAAACTACTGTTAAGTCCTCAGGCACATAATGCTACAGTTTAGTTTACCTGTCTCCTTGCTTTTATACTCAGCTTATTGGCTTACAATTTAGTACTGCTTAGGCTATATCGAACTTCTTTGAAAAATAGTGTTCAACTGCCACCCACGCTTCCAATTCTGAGAGATGTTTCAGATGATTTCACCAAGCTGGATTGTGAGCTGTCATGCCACAGAAGTAGGAAAGAAAGAACTGAATATCTACTGTAAAATGGCTGTTCACCCACCACTTCCTTCATTTCAGTCTTGAAGAGAACTGCTCGGGGGCGGCAGAAGGAGGGAGAATAAACAACCTCATTCTCAGTAAATACCAGTGCTTTGATCCTGTCCACATTAGTGTCACAGTTGTGCTAAGTAGGGATGTAAGCGACTAGTCGACTATCCGATAAGCAAATACTTATTGGATAGTCAACTAGTGACTCACTAGTTGCTTCCCCTCCACTTGCTGCTGCTGTCAGAGAGAGGCAGCATGGGGGGAGCAGGGTCCGGTGTTGAGGGGAGCCGGCTTAAAAGCTGTCTGAGTCCCGCCTGCTTCTGGTGGCCCTTTGCTTTTGAAATGTACAAGAGCCCTCCTGATCTACATTTAACATCCTTAGAGCTAAGAACAACTTCAGTTTCTGTAACATCGTATCCCAAAGGATAACTTCAACTCTTTAAATACAGTGTTTTGTCTTGTGGTTTCTAGCCCTGTTTTCTGCATCTTGTGGACAGGAAATGCCTCCTTTCAGAATAGTAGGTGTACTTTTGTCTGACTAAAAGCTTTTAGATTGGCAGAGAGTGATGGTACGCTTTCCTGGTGGAGAGATGAGTTTCAGACAACATTAAAAACTAACTAAAGTTGATTTATAACTTCTTCTCCCTTTGTGCTTTAACAGACACAAGTAAAATACTATATCCTATGCCAACATGGGCTGTAATATCACCACTTGTCTCTGTAGTGCTTATCGCTACAGAGATACTTAAGAGGTGGATTGCACAAAGTTTTGTTCTCATGAGAAGAATGTGTGTTGGCATGCTTCCGTGGGCAAGCACTTTAGAGCAATGTAGAGTCTCTCCAAATAATACCTGTGTAGGCCCCAATCATGGTGTTTGTGTCCTAATCAGACTCCTTCCAGTGTCCCAGAGAGCAAAGCTTTCCTTGATACTGTCAAGTATCTCGCCCTCCTTCAGGAGAGATTGAGTAGTTCCAGTAAGCCTTTGCTCTAGTCTGAAAACGAGAAAGCGCATGAATGAGGAGCACTTCAGTTGCCCACCCTAAACTCTCTGTGGGCACGCTCACATCCTTGTTCGGATCCATGGTGAGGAGTGCTGTTGTAGACAAGGCACTGTCAGTTGTACTACTCTCTGTCTCTCTCTCTCTCTCCTTGGAGAGATCAAAATGACATGTTCATAACACCAGGACCCTACTCACTCTAGTATCGTACAAAAAAATTACATCTGGGGCTGCAATAGTATTCGATCAGTGGGGCTGGTATGCAGCTGGGCTGTCCCTCCCCTTTGAGGCCATTAATACTTGGTGATATCTTGGTTGTGGAAATCCAAAAGAGCAAACTTTTATGTTGCTTAGCGTCTCTCTGTCTCTTGGTCTCTCAGATTCAAACTACTCAGGGCTACGTGGTACACAGAAACCTTTGTTCGCACACATTTTTCTTTCAAAAGAGTTGTAGGAGCCATTATTGGCATCTCTTCCGTTTCATGTTCCCCAGCCCTGGAGAACTCAAGCAGTGGACCACAAGCTTTGGCTAGTGTGGCGTGAGCATGATAGAATGTGTTTGTTAGGACAGAGCACCTTCTCAAGGAATGAACGAACATGGTCTGTTACATTTAGAGAGACTCCAAAATTGGGAATAGCTTCTTAGAAATATAATGTGTGGGCCTGGACCATCTCTGTGGTGAAAATGGGAGAGTAACAAAATGCTACATAATGTCTCCAGTTGTAGGGAAACTTCTACACTGAAAAACAGAAACCCTATAGCAGTGAGTCTCAGGGCTCACATGGACTAGAAGTGCTACATTAGCACCAATGCTGCTGTAGTGCGCCTGAAGACATTCTGTACTGATGAGAGAGCTTCCCACCTGCATAATAAATCCATCTCTGCAAGCAGCAGTGGCTATGTTGGCGGGTGAAGCACGCCTGCTGCTGTAGTGCTGTAGGTCTTCTGGGGAAATAGTTGTATTGCTATCATAATTAGAGCGTGGAGTTGTGGCATGACCTGCGAAAGCAGACCAAACACATTGACTAATGGAGATATTGAATGGCTTGCGATGTGTGGATATGAAAGCTGTTTAATCCCAGAACTCTATGTTGAGAGTACAATTAGGAAGTACAAGCGTGTGAACAATGTCTCGATCTGGGCAACAATACATACTCCATGACTTGAATCGAGTGGAAATATTTTTTCTGTGTTTTTAAACTAGCCCTAGTATTAAATGGCTTCTAACTCTCGTGTGTGGGCCCTGCAAATTACTGTTAGGTTAACCTAGGAGCTTCTATGCATTTCTAACTCTCTGAAGTTTAACGCTGAATTTTCACAACATGTGGATACTGTATTTGACTCTTTTCCCTTTCCCAAACTCTTCCCCTCTACTCTTCCAGTCCCCGTCTTTCCCACAGGCTCCTTGGATCCAGTATCGTTGATGGCAGAACTGCAGGTTCCTCCACAGTGGAGTACCCCAGCGATGACCATTATGCAACTTCTGCTGCATCCACTCATCAGTTTAAGGTTGCCCCGTACTCCTCCTTTGGTTTGTCTGAATATCCCTCCCCTGTGTGTTACAGGAGCTCTCCCGTGAGTTCCATTTTGAAGTCCGACCCTCTTGTATAACTCATTGCCAATTAGATTCAATTTTTTTTACCTGTGCAGTATTTCTTGACTAACATAACCTAGATATAAATACATAGCTAGGTCAGGGTTTCTGTGTTCTCAGTATTTCCTCCTCCAGAATTATAATACAGAAGGTTTTTTCCTTGGGGGTTTTTAAAGCACATACAGTGCTGATTAAATGTGCTGTACAGAGCCAGAATGTTAAAGGTGTCAGTTAAAAGCTGCACTAGACTTCCAAAGCCTGTCTTGAAAGATTGTGTGTCTTTCTGTTCTTGGTATTTGATGTTAACTCCTGGAATTTAATGGACATACTTAGCTTCTGATGTTCTTCGGCGTAAATTAATGGGGTATTTTTTTCTAAGCCTCACTAATGTAGCATTGACTGCTTGCTAATATTTCAAATAGCTTCACGTTTGTATTTAAGCCTTGCTTTGCAGTGTTAGCAATGCAAATATTGTGCTAGCCACAAGAACCAGGGAAAGAAACCAACCCTGTACTCACAAGCTGAGAAGTGTATGAAAAGCAAATTTTAAAATATCTAAATTCTAAATCTATCCAGTAGTGTGGACTAATGAACTTCACAATATTTTCTCGGTTGTGGCACTTTCCATACTGCCACATTTTACTTATTAATGGTGCATCTAAAATCCAACCCTGGGTTCCTGTATTGCCAAACAAGTTGTCAGTCCTTCCCCTAAAATGCTGAATCTAGAGCAGATGCAAGGCAGGAAAACAATAGGGATCTGCACTGCAGGGTATCTTGATCCTAATCAGAATGATTTAAAGAAGGAGTAGTCCAAAGAGCTTGTGAAGGAAAGGAATGGAATCTGTTCAGTAGCAGTGGGCAGCATGTGATTGAGCTAGGAAGATGAAGAAAAGACAGTGGAGTGGGTGTGGTATGGAGTACAAAGGAGAGGGCTTCAAGTACAAACAGAAAGGGAAGCAGGTTTTCCTTGTGTCTTTCTCACTCTGCCAAATGACTGTTGATGTGAAACTTGTGGGGGGTTTTATTGACTAATGGAATTTCCTGGCTAAGCCACTGCCTAAAAGTTCTTGTTTCACCTGTGCTATAATCACAGTTGAGCTTCCTCTTTCAGTAAGGGCAATGGGCATGGTGTTAGTCTTTGAACTGCCCTGCCTAACAGCTGCTTGTGGTGAAGAGAGAACTAAGATCTAGGGTTACAAATAGGAAGAACACTGGTAAATTTAGAACTGCAGAGTTCGTGGTGGCCCACTGAGCATCATCTTTTGCATCAAAATGTATTCTAAGTATAATCGTGGGTTTAGGAGCAGCAATAGAATACGTGAACACACTTTCCTCTTACAGCTCACTCTGTAGAAAAAAGGTTCTTGAAATCACGTTTCAACAGCAGTTACTGCTCCAGCAGTTGCCTCTAGAAGGAGACTTGTTGGCAGCATTGGTGGAGACAGAATTATAGCAAGAAGTCTGCCTTGCTTTTGCATTTGAGTAGGCAGCAGCAAGAAAGATGTTGGAGTGGTTGCCATTGCAGTTGCCAGGGTATGGAAAGATCAGCATTGGGGAAGGGGAGGGACCCTTTTGGAAGTAGCTGTGTATTGTTGAGAGGAGTGTTAGAGAGAGTAGCAGCATTCAGGAATGAGGTCTGGAAAGCTGGGAGCCTGGGACACCTCTTTACTGCATACAGATGCATTAATTTTGTAAACCTAGGAAAAGAAAGAAACATGATCTAATGTACTGATTACAGGATATCAAGACAAGCGATGGACAAACAAGAACAGTGTGTGGCCCTTCATCTCGGTAGGCCGCAGCCGCCCACAGTCCCCTGGCACTCCACCTGAGGCCTACAGGCCCCTGTCTCTCCCCCTTCCCCCAACACATGCTTGATTTGCACCATTCCAGCTCAGAGAGAAAGAGGGTGGAGTGGGGATGGAGCACTAATCAGGTGATTTGTGGTGCTCCTAAAGCAATGGGAGGGAGGGGAAGGAGTAGGAATTGTGGGGCTCCAGTGTGCAAGAGGCATGTGGGTCCATGGGCCTTCAGGTGGGGTCCGTGGGCTGCAAGTGGCTCACCTCTGATCTAGACAGAATTATCCTGCCGTCTTTAATTTTAGCTCTGTCTTTAACTTTGGGCAAATAACCGTGACTGTTTCCATCTGTAAAATAGGGAGGGATTGGTGTTGATGGCTGAAGTCCTCTTCATACAACATATAAATACAGTACAAATGTTGTGATGCTCAGTTTTGCAAAAATGATTGAGTGCCCAGTTTTTGTAAAGAATACACAGATCTGCTTGATTTCATGAAACTTGCACTATAGTTTAAGTAAAAAGAGTGGTTGGTTACTGTCATAACAGTTAAATTACTTGATATCAAACACCTGCATAAAACCACATCTTTGCTCTTTAAAGATAGTTCATCTTAGTAGAAGTAGATGAACACTAAATAGAGAACAAATCTAACCCCTTAACTCAACTCTAGTTTGAAATGAAAGACTGATAAGAAATAGTGATTCTCATGTTACATCTCTTGAAATTTAGGACAGAAAGTTTCTGAAATGAAACTGATCCTTGGAGCATGCTCTAATATCTTTCTCCTCTCCCTCTGATTAGTGACAGTCCTATATTTATAGATGAAACTGGTAGGCAACCCCTGTTAAGTTTGCTCAGTGCTCCCCATTATAACACCCTGTTTCCAGTTGCTGAAAACTTGTGCCACACAAACAGTCTGGGCTGAAATTTTCCATACCAGATGTCTAAGGCTGACTCTCTTTTTTGTGGGGGTAGGGTGAGTTTAGCTAGGATACTTCAGCTGTTTCCAAGAAGAAGATTAGGAAAATACACTTTACCCTTTTTTTTTTTTTTTTTTAACTTTTGTTGAAACTCAAGCAAATCTGTGGTTTGGAGCAAGGATATGAAACTTGACAGATCCCTGGTGTCAGTGCCTTTTCGTTGTCACTTGAAAACTTCACACAGCTGATTAGAAGTTTGCTAGAATTTGGCAGGTGGATTCTCTGATTCTGTTGGTCCTGAGCAGCACCAATACACAGACTAAATTGCTCATGCACAGAATAACTAAGAAGTGCTGCAGAGATTAAACTGGACTTGGCCTGCAGTTGCCCTTTCCAGCAGCGGGGCATCAGAACTGAACAGGGAGAGCCTCTCCTCTGCTCTCAGTGGCACGCCTGCTAGGCCTGGGAGAGGAAGAAATCCAACTTGGATGCAGAGGGGAATCAGAGGAGATGTAGAATAAGAGGATTTACAGATGCTCCGATGAGAGGAGCACAGAATGTGAACAATGGGAAGGAACAGAAAGAAATTGTCAAACAGCTTCAGTGCCCTAAAATCTTAGTTCAGGCAGTTTGGGTGTGTTGTCTTCAGTGCTGGAGTGACTCAGATAAAAGGTCAGAGGTAGTAGCCGTGTTAGTTTGTAACTGAAAAATCGTAAACAACTAATTTTCCTGCAGCACCTTAGAGACCAACACAGAATGTAGATTGTATAATGAGCTTTCATGGGCACAACCATCAGGGGTCCAGATAAAAGGGTGAGTAATCTTATTGATCAAATGAGTATAGGAAGCCTACATAAAGGGAAGAAACTACATTCCTAGTATCGTAACAATCTTTACCATGAAATGTCTGAATTGCAGCAGCCCCTACTTGTTTCCATACGCTGGCCACAGCAAGGGAAAAAACCTGTCTGGCTCAGTTATAGCAACTACCTCCAAGCCCACAGGTGACTGCTACAGGTGTGTGGGGACCACTACACACCTGATTGTGAGTTGTTAAAAATCTTTCTAGAGAGGGGTACTTCTGAGTGCTTCAGTCCCTGTGTAGCAATATAGGCTAAACCTCTCTAGTCTGGCACCATTGGGACCTGACTGGTGCCGAATCAGAATTTACCAAACTGTGGGAGGTCAGTATTGTATCTCGGCATTACCAGCACTTCCAGGGCTGATGGGGCTCTTAGAAGACATTTAAGGGTAAATTAGAGCTAAATAATAGCACACAACACTGAGAGCCAGGACTGATGGCTGTAAACAAACGAATGGGATTATCAGAAATTTAGCCATACCCATGGTAAGTGGACATCTGTCTAACTAAAATCATACTGGACCACAGATGCTGCCAGACTAGAGGCTCAACCTGTACTAGATGACCAATAGCTTCACTAGATAACAATATTCAATGCCAAATACACAAATAGTTGGGAAGCGACAGCTTTTGCCACTTGACAAGTAAATGAAGCAGGATTTTGTGATGTATCAGTGCACCTTAATATAACTTCTCCCCAATTTAGTCACTTCTTTTGGTCTAAGTCTCTTTTTATAAACCATATCATTGGCTCTATCTGCTTGAGACCTTCAGATCAGCAAAATCTGATTCAGTATTGGACATGATCACGTGCATGTGTCCTGAGGGGAGAGATTCCTGGCTGTATTAGCAATTGTTTTCAGAAACTAGACTTACTACTTGGCAGCTTCACCTTCCAGATGAGATTAAAATTAGTAAACACTAAGCAAGACCCACATCTGGAACAGATCCTTGTTTTCACATACACCTATCCCGTTTCACACCTCGTGAACATATGTAATAAAGAATAAAGTCAGTAAAGCAGAGTTCTTGTAACATTTCTAATTGATCCTGCAAAAATTGTAGCCCTGTGCACTGAGATCTCTGTGATCGAACGTCATCAATATTTCTCATGTTACCAGGGAAAGTTTCAGCCAACTGTCCTGTTTATGCCAATGTATCTTAACACCATGGAACTTCTGTGGGGGTTTTTCCTTTTCTGAAAGGGATGCTGAAGAAGTGCCCAGGTTGTATGTAGTAGGTGGGAGAGAAAACGACTGATTTACCTTGCTATCAGCAGTTGTTCAATAGTTGTCTTCACACATCTAGGGGGAGGGATAGCTCAGTGGTTTGAGCATTGGCCTACTAAACCCAGGGTTGTGAGTTCAATCCTTGTGGAGGCCATTTAAGGATTTGGGACAAAAATTTGTCAGGGATGGTACTTGGTCCTGCTGTGAAGGCAGGAGACTGGACTTGATGACCTTTCAAGGTCACTTCCAGTTCTAGGAGATTAGGCAATCTCCATTAATTTTAATTTTTAATCTTGTCCCTTATGTTCACAATGTGTGAAACAGGACAGGTTATGTGAGGTGGGACTGGCTTAGTGTTTACGCAGCCTGGGGAACAAGTCCTTCTAAAGCCAAATCTCTGGAATCTAATCACTCCTTGACACAGTGCAGTAAGGTGCACCTGGGTGGGGATTAGTGCACGCTATGGTGCTGCGTATTCTAACTGACCCATGTAGATCCTGCTGACGCATGCTAAAAATTGTGCAGATGAGTCCTGAATCTCACTTGCCCAGCTCTCCCCATTAGACCACCTGGACACTAGATTGAACCATTTAAAATCTGATTTAAATGATTGGGTTTCTTAAATCTCCTTTTGCATTTTGAACTTCGTTTTCCTAGCGAGGTTCATTCTCCTGGGTATAACTCTCAAACTGTGTTGACTTGCAACTTGATTAGGTATTTTTACCTAACCAGGAAAATACATGCATCTGTGCGCTTAAGGAATCTCATAATTTAACATACATTTATTCTGATGCTTAACTTCTACAGTTATTGAAGTATGGTGAATGACTTACTCCAGGTGAGATTTACAACCTAGATTTACAAAGGAAATGCTGAGCTGATTTCTAGGTGCTTAGAAAGTCCCTGGTAGAGCCCTGTGGGAAGCTGGTGGCATTGCTCCAAAGTGTCATTTACCTGGAACAACTTTGGATGATTGAGTAAAATCTCATTCAGGCTTGTATCATCCTGCTAATGGTCAGCACATGCCCTGTCCCTGTAGGTAAATTTTGTGGCAATGGTGCAATTTTGGGGGAGACCCTTTAAAGATGGCTTTTGAAGGAAGCGTGCTCCTTCGAATGGCTTCTTGAAGCCAAGCTTCTAGAGGTATTAGCCAACTTTTCCATGTTCAGTCACTAAAGTATCCCTGGCTCACTCCATTGAAAACTGATTCTGCTTTAACTTCCTCCTTACCCAAGAGAAGATGGGAGCTGAGATTCTGCTTTGTGGTATTCATAGTATCAGATACCTGGATTTTATTCCCTCAGTTTATAATGGGTCACAATATCCTTCAAACCAACTGTCCATAGATTTTGGGGGCAGAAGGGGGAGGACAATTTTTAATTAATGTTGGGTTATTCCTAGATTCTAACGGGATTGCATTAAGTATATAGTTCAGTCATCTACAGATTTAATCTCTAGTCTGGCACTCTCTGGTCTGACAGCCTCCGTGGTCTGATGTGATTTTAGTTAGCTGCATGTCCACTTCTGAGCCATGTCCCATAAAGTTTGTTTACAGCCTAGTCCTGGCTCTTGGTGTTCATGTGCTGTGATTAGCCCTGATTTACCCCAAATGTCTTCTCAGAGCCCATTAAGAGGTGGAAGTGTTGGTAATGCTGCTATTGACCTCCCGTGGTTTGGCACCAGTCAGGTTCTGAGGATGCCAGACTTGAGAGGTAGGACCTTTATGGGAGGCTGGTGAGTTTGCCGTGACTGTCCTTGTAGAACAGTGGCAAATTTCTTGAAATTGGGCAGATATAAGCACTGTGCTGTGTCCCAGATTGATGCAAAATGACGGACTGCATGTGTGGCATGAGGAATCCAAGAGGAAACTGCAGTCTGTAACCTCATGTCTTGCGGAACGTGACTCTTACATGAAGAGTGAATTCCAGTAAGTCCTCTTAAGCAATATCCCTTTCCAGAAGAGAAATTGTAAATCAGTGAAAAGTATTTGGGACTCTTTTTTAAAAAAAAATAGTTTTCGAATTCATCAGTTGGCTGACTGGACACCGGCAAGGGGGAATTGTTCTCCGTTCCAGTTAAATGGAAACTTTCCAGCTGGCTACCAGGGATGTCTTACTGGGATCTGTCGTGCTGCCTCCACAACTTCCCACATCGTCTTCCCCCACACATACTGTTGAGGGAGATGCTTGCAGGATGTTTCAGTCCAACACGTGGTAGCATTGGTATGGATCATGCAGTCCTCACCACGTTTTTCCCTCTTACAGCTGGGCTTTTGCTGGAGTAATTGCAGGCAGGGAGCCTGCACATTGAACAATTGTTTGCACAGAGATTATTTCATTAGGAATTGAATAGCTAAGCTCTCTCCTTCCTGTCCAATGAAAGCATCTATTTTACCTCATCCTCCCTCCCGCCTCTTCCCTCTTCTGCAGCCAATTTCTGCTTATTCATAAATGCCATCAGGGTTTTTACAGAGGAAGTTTGCATAAGCAGCTTGAGACAAAATACTGTGTGCTGAATAAAGGAGGGCAAAGAGTGAAGCCCCCTGGGATTTTAAAAATGAAAGTTCCCTTTGCACGACAATCTCCATGTATAGCAAATGATTCAAAACCAGTAAAATCTGTGTGAAATGTAACTGGCGGGAAGCTTTTAAAGAGGCTTTTTTTAAAAAGAGCCTTCTAGAAAAGTACTATGAAGTGAAAAAAAATTGCTCTAAGGTAATGCCTCACTGCTTTCTTACGTGTGTAGAAGAGTGTTGGGATTACAGATGCTTTTAAAAAAGCGGCGTGACTTACTTTACAGAGCGATCTGTATTTTGATGAAAGTGGGATATTGTGTAGCTAATAAGACTGGTAAAGGAATATGGAGAACATGGAGTCTTTAATACTCTAGATAAGTCTTCAAATCCATGCTACTAGAAGTAGCTCTTTATCCTGTGGGAAACTGGGTCAGTGTATTGGTCCACATCCCCCTTCCCACCTAGGACTAATTGGAATCTGTGATGTCCTCTTCTGAGCATCCCAAGGACTGAATGAGCTATAGAGATACCTACCAGGCAGGTGTTCATTCCTAGAGGGGGCTTTCTCTGCTAGCCATCCCTGGGTCAAGAATGAGGCATTCTGGTCTTCCCAACTGTCAAGGGAGGTGATATAGCCAGGGATAATAGTCTACGGACAAGCTTCCTTTACCTATCTCGCTCCATTTTGATCTGGTTCCCTTTCCCTATTAGCATAATGCTGAATTACCAATTTTCCCTTAATTCCTTGTTCACCTCCAACAATTAGCAGCCCCCATTTAGGGGAGGCCAGGAACTCTCACCATACTGCCCTACTCCACACAGGTTTATCAGGAAAACTGGTCAGCATCCGAGTGCACTATGCATAGCTCTAACAGGTGCTAGGTCCGTTGCATCTATGAACACTATATTTATTCAAAATACTAAATAAAATTGATCATGGCATCAGGCTTCCTTGCGTAATCCTAGAAGAGTGCAGCCAGCTTCCAACTTTATGCATAGAAGAGCAAGTGCTCATTGAGATCTTAAAAGTTTTACAGCCATCTGCCAGCCTTCTGGGAACAGTGTTTACAGTATAGTGTTGATATCTCAATTTTCTGTCTGGATTATTCATGTGAATAACTTTTTCCATGTTCTTCAACTATTTGGCAAGTCAAATGTTTTTCTTACTAAATTGGTTTTTAAAGGGCTTTCGCAACAAATATGCTAGGCCAAATTCTGCCTGCCTTATCTTCTGTAATTCGGGGGCGGGGGGGCGGGAATAGGATTGCACAGTAGGGATGTAAAATCCCATTAAATGGTTAACCAGTTAATCAGTTAAAGGCAGGGAGGTGGGGGGCCGCTCCAGCCCAGCCAGGCTGGAGTGCTCCTCTTTCCCCACCCCCTAATATCGCTGGGCTGGAGCAGCACCCCCTTTGCAGGAGGGAGTGCCCCGGCCCGCAGTGGACAGAGACTGTTCTGGTTAACTGGTTGAGGCTGGAACCAGTAAGCATCACCCATTAAGGGTAATGCTTACTGATGAACCATTCACATCTCTTACACAGATGTAAATAGAATAAAATGGGTTCTCTTGCTTAATGCTCCAGCTTCTTAATAGTCGGGAGCTTTTGGATGGATTAAAGACACGGGAGAGGCCTACCAGTACTCTTTAGCAATTCTTGTGGCTAGACTGACAAATGCTTCTAGGACTGGGGTATTGCATTCTCTCCCCCTCAGAAAAGTTGTTTGTCTAAGAAGAAGCAAAGCACTATCCCAGAATGTTGTGTGTCTTAATTTTGTTGTTCGTTACATGTCAATTCCTATGCCTCTTGCATTTAGTTCCCAACTGAAATTGCAGGTCACCAGTCTAATTTTACTGTGTAGTATAGCTTTAACTTTCTGCATACTCTAGTTTCCTAAAACTAAATTTTTGTAGGACCTTTCTCTAGTATTCTTTGAACCAGCTTTTAAGGGTCTAATCAAGTTGCATGAGCAAGCACTCTTGAAACTGACTACAATGTAAACAATATTCTCTTGCGTCATTTTCTCAGAACTGGAGGTTTCATGTGAACAACTTCCTCTTTTTTTTTTTTTTTTTTTTTTTTTTTTTTTTTTGATCCCATGATTACAAAAACCCGCACTAGAAATTTTCATGGGGAAATAAGTCTTGTTTGCATTTACATTAGTGGGATAATCTTTGCCCCCAAATGCTTGCAGAGCTAAGCATGTCAGAGAAATCCAAATAAAAATCCTTTATTAGCCCGAAAGGCTCAAATAGTGACACTTGTTGTTAACGGTTGTGGAGGGCAATACTTCGTCATGAATATTCTTTACTCGCTTTTGTTGTACAGCTGGACTTTGACCAACATTTCATATAGGTAGACTGTCCAGCACAGGATTAACTTTGTCTTGTTTCTACCACAAGGGCTCTCCCAAGCAATATATCATGTGCTTCCTTCAGTGTTCCTTACTACCTAAGAAGGAAGGGTACTGATTGACATTAATATCAGTTGGCACTTTACAGTGTTCCGTGTGGCTCCTGCTTCAGTTGTGCAAGTCTAAGGTGTGTTCTCCCGATCCCTAATGCTTTATTTATATAGTTGTTTCCATTGTACTGAGCCTTGCTTGTATCTACCCATCCTACCTCCCTCCACAGATGGTTTCTCCTGTACGCTGGAGCCATTCAGTTTGCAGCAGTGTTGTCTTCAAGTCATCATTGTCCAAGTCGAGTCTCAAGTCACTATAGTCGAAGTCCCAAGTCGAGTCTCAAGTCTTAATTTAAAAAATATCAAGTCACTTTTGTACAAGCCATCAATGTTGGCATTTTCGGACAATTTTTTTTCACCAAGTCGATTTAACAAAATTAGCAAGTCTCAAGCTGACTCTCAAGTCACAAACAACGAACCCGAGTCGAGTCTCAAGTCGATTCACCTAGGCGACTTAAGTCGGACTCGAGTTCAAGTCGTGGGACTCGAGTCAACTCAGGTCTGCAGCATCCCTCTTTCTGCCTAAGGGCAGCAAAATCCTCTTCCTTCTCTCTGAAGAGTTCACAAATGACAACAAGACCATGTTAAAGTAGCCCAAGACTGTGCTACTGCTTTATGCTATAAAGAGCAACGGTTGAGGTGTTTACTCTGCATTTACATGCTTTACAATCTACATAGGGCTGGAGTTAAAATACAGTGGATGTTTGATAAAAGATGTAGGCATCTTTGTGTGTTTGGGATGTCTGTATTAGGGATGTAAAAGAGTAGTTGAATAGGCTGGCTCTTGCCACATTTAAAAGGCAGAGGCGCAGTGGTCCAGCCCACTGAAGCAGACCTGGCACGAGCTGGGTTCCAGACCTACCTCCGCTGTTGCTCTGTAGTTTAAGTGCCTGCATACCCGTCTCCTCCTACATTTAAACTGCAGAGCCACAGTGGCCCCTTATGGACTAATCATGTACTCGATACAAATTGCATCAAGTTCACAATTAGTTATTTACTCGATACTTAACATCCTTAGTCTGTATATGCTTAACTCTGTCACAACAGTATTGTACTATCAGTTTCCTAACATTAAATTTGAATCAGTGTTTGCCTTAGTTCTAAAAAGTAGAATACCAAGGATGTTTTTTCTAGTAACCTTTTTACTTTTTCAAACTGCGTTTTTCCCCCTCTTGGAACACCTGACATTTCATTTGCTTCTTGATCTGATCTCATTTAATTGTCAGTTTGTCTGCTCTTCTCATCAAAAGTAGGGAAGCAAGTCTGTTATCTCAAAGGACAGCATCTGTTGGGCTCAAGCAAAAATGTTGGCAACTAAACAGGATTTTTATAGCTTACATATTACACTTGAAACATCCATTAGCAGAAAATGCCCTTTTTTTAATGAAAGTATAAAATTTGATCTTGTTCAGTTCTGTATGTGCTACTTCTGGATTTTCCCTGAGCTTGGAACTCCAGAATATGGTGACAGATGGCTGTCATTTTAATACCCTCTCCATGTTATTTCTGATCCTAAATGAAACACAGAAATGATGAGCTAGGGATATAGATCACTGCAGAAGCCTCTGCCAATGAGAGAACTCTGTTCTCATCTAGTATCGTACAGTAGAACCTCCCAGATATGGACGCCATGTGAAACGAAGCTCTCAGTCGAGCAGCAGTGAATGGAGGGGGAGGACTAATAAACACTACAAACCAGCAAATACTGTAACTGTCTCTTGGCTTTAACCCTGGAGCTTAGGGCTTCAGCTGTTGGGGAAGGAGGAGAAGTTGGAATTGCAGCCATTTGGGGACCAGGATCATTGTGGCTTTTGGCTCTAAGGAGCACAGGGGCTCAAGGCTTCAGCCCCGCAACTGTTCCTCTCCTCGGCGATAGGCTTTAGGTATGAGAGTAGCGCCAGTTTCAGACCCAGCTTTTTTCCTGCACCTAAATCCTTGATTCCCAGGTGTGCACCTCCCACACTAACCAGTCAACAGGATTTTACATTGTTTAACTGGTTAACCTATTAAACAGGGGCTGGTGTGGGGTGGGTGGGAGAATGGGAGGGCTGCTTCAGGCGGCTGGAGCGCTCCTCCTCCTCCCTCCCCCCCCTTAGGTTTCCTTTCTGTACATGTGGTTGTCACCATGGGGTAAATTCCTCCATGTTATGTTTGCTGCTTGGCTGACCACAGTCTGTGGGCATGGAGGAGGCCAGAGACTAGGGAAATGCTGCTAAGCCTGAAGGCTGATTCTACCAAACAATGGTGAGAACTTCCATCTTCTGAAATTTTTTTTTTTTTCTCCATGAGTTCCCCTTCCTCTGACAGTCTTCCTCCGGAATCTCAGCTGAATCCTGCTTTCTAACCAGATGTAAGGGAGTTAATTGCCCCGTCCCTCGCCAGATGTCTTGCTGGAATCGAGTGCCTCATCTAAAAGGGTACGCTGCAGTTATCTACATGAAACGAGTTAGTGAATAAAACTGTTCTTCAGGGCAGGAACTCTGCCTGCCCCTTCCTAGAAAAAGGCTACCACAGTTTGCACACACCCGTAACAATTCTGCATTCCCTCAAGTATTTAAAGGGCACTAGCAATTACTGGGGTGCCAGACATTGTCTAAACTTAAGTTTTGCTGCTTATCTAGCTTTCAGCTAAAACCGCAAACCACCTATCCCGGAGTTCAGTTATGCCCTCTCTAAAAGGTGTTTCACTTTGTCAAACTGGAATAAACAGTCAGTGGTTTATACTTTTAAAAAATCACTCCTCTTCCAGAGAGTCAAGCCAATGAAACACTGAGTATATGCCAAGCCTGTGTTTCTTTTTATCGCAGGGGTGAGGAATCAGAAGTCAAATGCTTTATAGTTGTCCAGTGAATGGCTTATTGATCTATTTCTATATGATCCATTTCATTCCCACCAGAAACTGCTTCTGAGAACTCACCTGGTTTTGGAATTCAGATTCAGGAGGAGAGTGTCTTAATTCTCAACAGCTGTCACTTGTTAGGTGCTAATTAAAGATAGGAACCTATAACCCTGTAAACAGTGAACAGATAAGACTGGTTATGTGTCATATTGGGGCAGTTGTTCAGCAGTTACGTGTTCACACAACTAGCTGCATTTTAACATCCCTAGTGCTGATCTGGTCTCCTCTTAATGGACGTTACCTTTCATTATATCTAACGCAGCTCTGTATGGCTAGGGCAGGTAGAGTTTTTTTGCAAACTTTTCTTTAATGAGCAAGTAGACTACTCTATTGTGCTGTATCCATCATTTTGATATGGGCAGTCCAATCAACTTTGTGATTGGTAATCCTAAATGTAGCATTCTGTAGGTTTGCTGGTCCCAGGTTATTAGAGAGGAAATGTCTTTTATTGGCTCTGCTTCTGTTGGCAAAAGACGCTTTCGAGCTATGTAGAGCTCTTCAGACCTGAAGTTTGTCTTTCACCAACAAAAGTTGGCCTAGTAAAAGGTAAGTTCTAAAGTTAGTCTGTTTTTAAATATGGACTGTCTCTCCATTCTGAGGCCTGATCTTTCAAGCTCTTATGCACTCTATTGAAGTGGGGGGAGGAGGCCGCATTGAACTTGATCCAAGGCTTAGCAGTGATTGTGTGCCCAGATTTGTTAACTTTCCCTCAGTTTGAAGAGCATTGGCATTACTAGAATTTCCAGAAGGGGAAGAAAAATAAAGGTTAAGTAGTAAAATATCTGCATTGGCATGCAATTGTACATACAAGTCTTGAACATTTCTGCTTTCTAAAATTATACTGCTTTTCCTTTATTGCCTTCTATCTACTCCTTTATTTCTTGAGCAGGTGGTGTTTTTAAGTGCATGGGTACCCACTCTAAATGCTCAAACGCATGCCTCTATCAGTTGGATCCCATTTTTGGCCTACCAGCCTTGAGATGTGTGAATTCGTGTTGCATGAGAGTTTGCAAACCAAACAGCTGGGCTTTTGGAAGTATTCAACAGGCCCCGAACTGTGGCCAAGCTGGTCTGAGTTTTGGAGAACTGGTTATGCTCATCAAGGAAAAGTTTCTTTCCAGACTTGTTGCTACTTTGACACTGGCCTGATCTCTTCATGCTGGCAATGATGGGTCAAACTTCAAACGCTTACATTTCAGGTGCGGGTGGGGGCTGGGATACGAACAGTAGTGTGAGCGCCACCTGGTGGCGATGAATAGCAATCCATGAAGCTCTGTATTTCACTTGGCAATGCATCTCTGTGCTTATTTCACAGAAAGATTCATGTACAGTGCGTGAAATTAACGTGTCAAGCTTTCCCTCGTTTTTTTTCCCAGCATGACCTCCCTTCTTCCAAACCTTGAAGCTCTCCTGTCTGTCGAAAGCTGCATGTTTAACCTTGCATCTAAAATCCAAACTGTCTAAAGACTGAAGAGTAAACTGTGTATCGACTTCTCTCTCAGGATTACAACCCTAACATCCATTCGCTCTGCCTAAGGTGGAGAGTCCCTCAGGATATTGGCATCAGGGGAGAGAATAAACTGCTGGGCTGTTCTCTTCTGCTGCAACTTAAGCAATGTGGCTATCTCTCAGACCGCAGATTTTGAGTTTGGGGGTTTTCCCTGCACGGAGTAAAGGGAGACTTAGTTATTTGACATTAAGACAAGGAACATGATTAAGTGCAGCTCATCTTTGAGCAGCGGTGTTTGTCTGGCATAGCCTGCTACAGAAATCTGACTCTTTGGTAACCTTGCCAGTTATATTGTCTGTCTCCCTTCATGCACAATTCTGACTCTGAAACTGCCCTCCAACAAGGGTCTAAAGGCTGGACACTAGCTGCAAGATCGCTGTAAGGTCACTTAAAAAGAAGGGGCGTTAAAAGAAAGGATGCTCTTGCAGGGAAACCTCTCTCTGCATCCCTGTGATTACTCTGGTTTCACTTCTAGAGGGTTCTGTTTTGATACACAATTAACTCAGCTTGCAGGGGGAAGGAGGAAACCTAAAACATGAGTTTCCTAAGTCTTCTACTTGGACTTTTTTTTCTTTAAGAGAAGACTGCTAGTGTCTAATCCCAACTTCTGTTCTAGATGAAAATACAAAATCTACAATCCACAGTTCACTTGATGCAGTTTCTCATAAGAGATTGTTCGTGGTGGTGATTTATGAACATGTTGCATGACTGCCTCTTTTGCTGTCCCTTTGCAGGGCCACGATGGGCATCCTGGAATATTGGCGTGTTTATTTGTATTCGCTGCGCTGGGATCCACCGGAATCTAGGTGTTCACATATCCAGAGTGAAATCTGTCAACCTCGACCAGTGGACCCAAGAACAGATACAAGTAAAAACGGGGCTGGATCCTCTAATGTGACTAGAACTGCTGCTCTGGCAGGATGGGATTCAGTAAATCTTAAAATACCTGTTAAACTGCTTGGGAGAGTGAAACAGTAGGAAGACTTATTTAAAACAAAGTTTCCCTCCTTGTATGGTTAGAAAACAAAACACAGCTAGTTTTATTGTAAGCTGACTCATTAAAACCGGTGGCCTGTAGGGAGTGCAACAGACTTCTCTGAGTAGAAACAGAGCCTGGTTCTATTGATAGAACGCTTGTCCAAAACAAGTAACTGCTTTAAATAAGCACGCACTTGTCTGGCTATCGCTGCTGGGTGTCTCTTAGCTACCTGGGGCTGTACAGAAGGGGGATCACAAATACTGCACAAACGAGCCAAGCCAGGAAAGGTATCTCGCTGCCCTAGCACAGACACAACCTGCTGGGACGGGGTGTCATCCCAACAGGGTGGCAACAGCTGTTCCTGTAGGAATCCTCTGCTCAGCCAGCTCATGTTCTCTCTCACAAATTCCAGCACCAGATAATTCTCAAGTCTTATAGCTGTTTCCCTTTTAATAGGGATCTCAAAGCTTATTACTAAAACCTAATGCTGCAGCTAGTAAAGCTTCCTACCTAGAAAGATTGACTTAAGGGAAGAATAAGCTTTATAGCTGCCTGTATGCTAGGGGACACACACAGAGCAGGAGGCAAGTTGGACAGATCCCTAATACATGGAAGGGTGTACACACTGATAAGGGAACTACATGGGGTAGCACTAGAGCAATGGCATGGGATCAAGGGAAGCGTGTGTGTAGGTTGACTCTCAGGAAACTTTGCCAGTCAGGCTTTGAGTTCCAGAATTGTTTCCCCAAGGAAAATGGTGACTCTTTGGCATGGAAAGCAATGTATCCTAGGGACTGGCCCTGCCTAGTTCAGGGTGTATACTGTATGACTTGATGGGGTTTTCCCTTCTGTGTGTACTGAGCATGAAATTCCCCCAAGGATGAAAAGAATCCCTCGTGCATCTCCTGTGCAATGAAGCTTCAAATCCCCGGGGTTCTCTGGCTGCTCAGACATTTAAGTCTCCGCTTATTCCAGTTAAGTGTTGGAGAGTGTGCTGCCATGCCTCAAAGATCTACTTAAAAATGTTTCTGCCTCTATGAAAGAGGAGCTTAAGACTCTTGGAGGGTGGTGTTGCACTGTAGGTGTGACAGAACTTCCATATGCTGAAATAAATGACTGAAGATCTCTCTTGTGCATTGCAGTGTATACAGGAGATGGGAAATGGAAAAGCAAATCGTCTCTATGAAGCCTACGTGCCAGAGACCTTCAGGCGGCCTCAGACAGACCAGCATCCTTTTTCCTTGCTACCTGGGGATATGAGAGACTTCAAAACAGACACGAGCTTCTCTGAGGAGGGCAACTGCTAAGTGTTAGCCATAAAAGCAGGTTCCTAGCTAGGTTGCCTCTATGTAAGGCTTCAGACTTGTTACGTTGCTGTCTTCAGTGGAAGAGCTCTTGGCAGGGATCCCTAAGCTCTGTGGCCATAAGAATTAAGTAAAGCTACTCGGATACAGCTTGAAGCCCTCACGTGGGATGTGCATTGTCGACTTGCTAACAAACTCAAGGGCTGACTTTCAAAAGCATCCTGAGATCAGACTGAAGCTGGTGGGAGTGCAGCACCTTTAAGTTAGAGAAGGTCTCCTTCACCACAGGGTCATAGTGCTGTAAACTGAGCAAGAAGCAGGATTCTTGCTCAGAGTCCCGTTTGTGGGTATAGATTGAGCCTGTCTTGTCCGGCAACCTCCAGTGATTTGCCGGATGTCCGCTTGTCATGGGTATGGCCACATTTGCTGCAGTCCCATAAAGTTTTACAGCCCCCAGTCCTGGTTCTGTGCTTCAGCTCTAATTTACCCCTAAATGTCGAAGACCCCAGTAAGCAGTGGGAGTGTAGGTAATGCTGCTAGACAATATCGACCTCCTGTGGTCCAGCAAATTCTCTGGTTCGGTACCAGTCAGGTCCTGAAGGTGCCGGATTAGAGAGGTTCAACCTGTAATATAATAGCCTAAGAGCCTGTCTGCAGTGTTAGGTTTGTAAAGCAGCTAGATACTTGTGCCTGGTCTGTGCCAGCTGATTTGAGCTCACAAGGCTCAGTCTATGGGGCTCTTTCGTTGCTGTTGACTTCCAAGCCTCCCTCCTTGTCAGATCCTTGAACCCGAACCCCAACTCCAACCAAAGCTTGGAAGTCGAAACAGCCCCACAATCTGAACCTTGCAAACCAGAATCAAGTTGTGTGGACCAGCTGTGGGTTTTTCTTTGCTGTGCAGACATACCCTCAGATACATGGGATCCCAAATCTCAGAATGACTTGTGCTGAGGCAGGATTGTAATAAATGTATGCTGCCAAGTGGTGGTGCTAACAAATGGCTAGATAGATCCTGATCTTTGTAAGAAACGTCCCTAATTGTCTAACTTTAAGGTGCAAAGTGGCCTTTGCAAGTACCTCTGCATAATTCTTCACTCATGCTCTTGAACAAGGCTTACTGAGCTGTGGCATCTTGCCACAGGGGATCAAGAAATGGCTGTTTAACTTGCTCTAATAAATTTCCCCTGAAACGACAAGGAAAGCTGCCAGTGCCTTGGACCCTAGATCCTGGCTAACAGCAAGTCAACCATTGCTGGGCCGGAAGAGTGGTGAGGAAACTGCCTTGAACAAAGACGGTAGGTTAAGAAGCTTCAGGGGGTAGCTGAGTTAGTCTGTACAGGATGAACTTAAAAAAACCCAACAAATAGTCTCTAAAGCGCTCCCAGACTAACAAGACATGTAGAAGGTATCATAAGCTTTCTTGGGCACAGCTCACTTCTTCAGATGACTGGAGTCTATAAAGTGCTCCCAGACTATTGGTTTTTAAGTTTTATATGGTAGATGGTTAGGTCTTGGCACACTTTTACTTTTGTTTTCTTGCAACCCTATGACTTCTTGTAAAACTTGTTTAACTGTAAAACAAGCAGTGATAAGTATTTGTCCAACAGCAGTTGAGCTGCAGGGTTTTGACACTTTCAAGGAGCAATGAACTTTGTCTGTAGTGAATATACAGTGAAAGGGACACTGCATTGGCGAGAGAGGCCATTTGGCAAGCTAAGACGGGTAGAGGTTCAGGGAGTTTGCTAGTGAGGAAGCTGAATGGTGTGGCAGGAAGCCAACACACAGGCTAATCTCTAGCAAACACTAGCCTCAGCAGTATTGTAACTAGATCCAAGAAGAATTTCACTTGCTGTAAGAGTGTATTTAGCATTAGCGAGCTTGACACTAAGTGAAAGGAACAAAAATTACTGTTGCAAGAGAACATCCTTAAACTACCCTTATTTTGTGATCTTAAAGTGTACTTTGTAGAACTATTGAACATGTCTATGTACAGCTTCCACTTGTGAGTCATTCCTCCTTAATCAGCCTCTTGCAGAGCTGTGGAGAGCTTTATCAGAGACAAATATGAGAAGAAGAAATACATGGATCGAAGTGTTGACATCAGCGCATTCAGGGTTAGTTTCTCGTTCCTAAGAACTTGTGTAGAAGACAAATCACACTTGGAAGCGCTGCCCTGATATTTTTGTCTTTTCCTGAATTCACTTCTTACCATAAAATTCTCTACAAAGCCATCAACTGGCAAATGTACAGAACTGGACATCTTGACTTATTCCTCATGGTCAGCTGAGTACATTGTATTTTCAGTGGGATCGCAGACATTTTCCAAGTATTTCTCTTGTGTCGGGGATTTTTACCTATTTGGGACTCATTTCTTTAAGAACAGGGACTGTCTCATGGCCATTCTGCAGTTGTATTTTCTGTTACGGATCTAAATTATCATGTGTATACATGGCAAAACTGGTTATAAACGCTTAACCAGAGGTTGGGGGGGAGGAAACTGCTGGGTATGGAGAGATATTTATCAGCTACGGTAGTTACCTAGTGAGCTTGCCACTTTCCATGTTGCGGAGGGTACAATTCAGTACAGACTTGCTTGGAAATGTTAGGATTCTATTTTTATTTTAACTTTCCCATTGCTGTGCCCTGAGCTTTGACCCTCAGTTCTGTATCTATCTTTGTGCAGAAAGAAAAAGCTGACAAATGGAAAAGGAATAGCGAGTCAGCATCCGAGAAGAAACTGGAACCCGTTATCTTTGAGAAAGTAAAAATGGTAAGGCAAAAAGTACTGTCACGGATCAATTGTAAACATCTACTGGAAAGATACAGACATTTCTCAAGTATAGTAGAACAGCTTTCTATGGAAACCCAGATTTCTCTGGTCTCATCCTGTTAAGAGGTTAAGGCACTGAATCACGCCAGTGTTCTGTATATTCTCCTTGTCTTGTCTAACAGGCCAATACCAGGTGCTTGGAGAGTTGTGTTCATCCCCTTCCTCCCCACAGTCTACAGACAGCTGTCAATCCCAGTTGCCGTTTTGATACACAGTATCCCAGAGTTGGAGAATCTATCTGATCTTTCCCATTCCTGTCTTGTCATGGTTTAGCTAGTGACTGTAGCCCTGTGGTGATACCTCGGAATTTCACAGTAAGGAGTGGGTGATTTTGTGGCACTTCATCTCCAAATAAGAGCAGCTAGTCTCCTCTGGATCCGTTTCCTTTGCTCAAAACACAGTCTTGTTTTATGCCGTTCCTCCCACTCCCCACCCATAAGGCTGTGGTGGAGTCTAGCTCCCTTTACAGTAAAGGCATGCACTATCTAATTTTTGTGTATCGCTACAAGGACTCTTTCAGGGAGCCCAGTCTTACTCTTCTCCCATCTGGCTAACTGCATTTTACTAGCTAAGAAACTAACTGTATCATGGCTCCCGGTGCACCACAAGCTGCTTATTTTGATGTTCAAACTTGCATGTTCATTCAGTAACGAGAACTGAAAGCACAAGACTAATTTGTTTCCGATAAGGTTAAATGCTCCTCTAGATGCCTTTGAACACTATTGCAATTACAACCAGGGCAAAGGCTAACAGACACAAATAGTCAAACTCTATATTTTGCTGTCAGTTCTGATGCTCACTCGCTCTTCAGTGATAATGCCTGTCAGTTATAAATGTCAGAGTTGCAGGAGTATAACTGGAGCACGGGTTATCAGTTGAAGTTCAGAGTGGGGACTGGACAAGTGTTCACAAATCTATAGATGGAGTCCACCATAAAGACTGACATGATATATTCTGTAATTTCCACTCCAATGCCCAAATAAGTCTGAGAGTCTTTAAGGTGCCACAGGCTTGCTTGTTGTTTTTTGCAGATACAGACTAACTTGGCTCTGAGACACATGTAGGTTTCTTGTCAAGATAAGCGGTTTGGCTTGACTGTCCTTCCTGTTGACTGCAAGAAATGCAAGATGCTGCTCTGGAGGTTTGGGACAGGATGTTTCTGAAAGTGCTAGTGTTTACACTAATCCCTATTATACCAGTATTATAGCTTTATGATCCTGCTCAGGGTATTCTGAAGATGCCAACCTTGATATTACATGTCTCATCCGGCAATCGTTCAGAGTAGAAGTGGAAAATCGGAGAAGCTTTAAGTGTCCTTATAGATTCTACATAAAATTTATAAAGTGTATGCGAGACTGAATGGTCCAGGAACAGCTGGGTGGAGATGTCTGTTGGGAGTGGTTAGAGACACAGCCCTATCTTTCCTCTTTATCTAAAGTAATTGGATCTGATTACTTTCGTCTTCTTATTATTAGGCTTTGCTTGAGTATGGCAGAAGAGAGATCCCGATTAAAGATACAAGCACAGCACTCCATTAGATTCCTTTACCTGCTTTTGTAGGCATCTGAGTCTGACTTACCATTGCTTTAACTTTAGTTTTCAAAGTGTGTGACAGTCAGTTTGAACTAGATCAGTGCAGTCCTAGTTCAAGCCCAGAATCCGTATCCTTTCCCTCCTCACAAAGGTTAAGTGCAGTAGAAGGCTTGAACTGCAAGACTTCTGGGTTTTAATTTTTGTTGTTTGTTTCAGCCGCAAAAGAAAGATGAAATGCAGCTACCAAGAAAAAGTCCCCCGAAATCTACTGAACCTGTAATGGATCTACTAGGACTTGGTAAGAGAAAGTTACATGCTTTGGAGCTATCTAAAAAGTATTGAATAGTTGAAAATGATTTTAAATGTGGTGCCTATAAGTAGATGACAACTGCTAAAGCTCAGAATGCTTTGGGATGTTTGCTAACTAATCTAAATTACATGGGGGTGTGTGTGTGTGTGTGTGTGTGTGTGTGTGTTTGTTCTTTGTTTCTTTTTTCCTCTCTCTCTCTCTCTCTAAAAAAAAAACAAAACAAAACAAACAACCTTTTTGGAAGTAAGGGCCTGCTTGCTTCAGCAAATACCTAGTGCTCTAACCTAAAGAGACAACCTTAACATTCCCAGAAATGAAAGGAAACTTGTAACTGGAAAGTTGGACTTGAAAATGATGCAGGAGTAGTCCCTGATTTTTAGGCACTACTTGAGTACTTGTCAATATGCCTTGTGTCTCAGCTTGCTTCATGTTATACTGTGGCACCACTGAAATGCAGCCTCCTCTGAGCAGGCAGGATCGATTGAGTCCAATCATGATTTAAATCTGCTAGCTGTAACCATTCATTTAAATTTTCAGTTGTAATCTTGTTTTGCCTTTGCACTTGATTTTTCATAGAGAGGTTGATTCCCATTGGTCGATGCCATTCAAACATGTTGACTTGCATTTAAATATAACCATTACGCTAAACTTGGTACTGTGTGCTAGTCAGGAGCCTACATTATATCAATCCACATTTAAGCAAGCACCCATGAACAACGGCAGCTTAACAGACATTTATTCAGATTCTTAATTTTTTACATGGTAGAAAATAGTGAATGAAATATTTATTTCCTGAACTAATTTTCTTCCTTGTAATTTGTGTAGGCCTGCATTTGGATGGTAACTGGACTATTAAAAATATCCCAGAACAACATTTTAAAGATTGTTTTTGTGTTAGAAAAAAAATTCAGCACATTTAAGGTGGTTAAATCGGTTACATCAAACAAAGGTGGTAGTGAGCAGAGTTTTTGGTCCCCATGCCTTTCAAAGTGTTAAAACTAAGAAGTCTCATCCTGTTAGAATCATAGAATAATAGGACTGGAAGGGACCTCGAGAGGTCATCGAGTCCAGCCCCCCGCCCTCAAGGCAGGATCAAGCTCCGTCTACACCATCCCTGACAGATGTCTATCTAACCTGTTCTTAAATATCTCCAGAGAGGGAGATTCCACCACCTCCCTTGGCAATTTATTCCAATATTTGACCACCCTGACAGTTAGGAATTTTTTCCTAATGTCCAATCTAAACCTCCCCTGCTGCACTTTAAGCCCATTACTCCTTGTCCTGTCCTCAGAAACCAAGAGGAACAAATTTTCGCCTTCCTCCTTGTGACACCCTTTTAGATATTTGAAAACCGCTATCATGTCCCCCCTTAATCTTCTTTTTTCCAAACTAAACAAGCCCAGTTCATGAAGCCTGGCTTCATAGGTCATGTTCTCTAGACCTTTAATCATTCTTGTCGCTCTTCTCTGTACCCTTTCCAATTTCTCCACATCTTTCTTGAAATGTGGCGCCCAGAACTGGACACAGTACTCCAGCTGAGGCCTAACTAGTGCAGAATAGAGCGGCAGAATGACTTCACGAGTTTTGCTTACAACACACCTGTTGATACAACCTAGAATCATATTTGCTTTTTTTGCAACAGCATCACACTGTTGACTCATATTCAACTTGTGGTCCACTATGACCCCTAGATCCCTTTCCGCCATGCTCCTTCCTAGACAGTCGCTTCCCATCTTGTATGTATGGAACTGATTGTTCCTTCCTAAGTGGAGCACTTTGCATTTCTCTTTATTAAACCTCATCCTGTTTACCTCTGACCATTTCTCTAACTTGCTAAGGTCATTTTGAATTATGTCCCTATCCTCCAAAGAAGTCGCAACCCCACCCAGTTTGGTATCATCTGCAAACTTAATAAGAGTACTCTCTATCCCAATATCTACATCATTGATGAAGATATTGAACAGTACGGGTCCCAAAACAGACCCTTGAGGAACTCCACTTGTTATCCCTTTCCAGCAGGATTTAGAACCGTTAACAACCACTCTCTGACTACGGTTATCCAGCCAATTATGCACCCACCTTATCGTGGCCCTATCTAAGTTATATTTGCCTAGTTTATCAATAAGAATATCATGCGAGACCGTATCAAATGCCTTACTAAAGTCTAGGTATATGACATCCACCGCTTCTCCCTTATCCACAAGGCTCGTTATCTTATCAAAGAAAGCTATCAGATTAGTTTGGCATGACTTGTTCTTCACAAACCCATGTTCTATTCATGGATTAGAAGGGAGGAGGACCCGCTTTCTTAAAATCCCAGTTTCTCAATTTTCAGTGAATGGCAGTGAGGAAAATATTCGCTGAACCTGCAGAAGAAGCTACATCTATCAAGCTGGCTTAGCAAACTCAGGCTGCAGCTGCTTAGCCAGGGACTCCTACCGGTTTGGTGTGTTAAACTTCAGCAGCAAACATGCGTGCATATTTTCATGAGATTGAGTTTAATAGACTCAAGTAAATATAGGCCTTAATCTAGGTTGTCATAACTTCACATTGTAAATATTTTAAGAGGAAACTATTTAACTTTAAAAAAAAAAAATCCAATTGAAATACAAATCCTTTTAATTTGCTGCAACATGCTGTGTTGCAATAGGGAAGGATTAATAGGGAAGGCTGTGCAAATTACCGGTGGGATCTAGAGCATACCGCCCGCGAACACTTTCCCTATTACAGGATAAGGGTGTGTAATTATTTTTACCAGTTACACGATTACATTGGTGCGCACTGTCTCCGACTCCTGGCCCCGCTCCCAGGGAGCGGATGCGCTCTGGGAGCCCAGCTGCACAGCAGGTTCTATAGAATACACCTTGTACTGCAGAGCCTGCAGCACAGGGCAGCAGCCAGCTTCCAGGAGCAGGGCTGGAAGTCAGCACGCGCCGGCAGAAGAGTTTAACTGGAATCGATATACATCCTTATCGGTTAAATGGTTAAACCCTTACCTCCCTATTAGAGAGGAGGTCTCTCGTGATGTCATTTGGCACGTGGAGGTAGACGATTGGTGTAACTTTAGCTTTCCAAGCAGTTTGTGTGTTTTTTTTTTTTTTTTTTTTTTTAAGGGATCTAGTACAAATAAACTAAACACATCAGCTTTATCTCCCGGGGGTTATAACCCTCCCTGTAAAATTGTATTCCAGTAACAATATGGCACCTAAAACTGACCTCAGATGGCCCTAGACACCAGCAGAGAATCCCTGCCCTTGCTGTTTGGTGCACTAATTGACTCTAGAAATGTAGCTGTGTTAGTCTGGTGTAGTTGAAACAAAATACAGGACTATGTAGCACTTTAAAGACTAACAAGATGGTTTATTAGATGATGCACTTTCATGGGCCAGACCCACTTCCTCAGATCAAATAGTGGAAGAAAATAGTCACAACCATATATACCAAAGGATACAATTTAAAAAAAATGAACACATATGAAAAGGACAAATCAAATTTCAGAACAGAAAGGGGATGTGGGGGGGGGGGCGGGGGGAGGTAAATGTCTGTGAGCTAATGGTATTAGAGGTGATAATTGGGGAGGCTAAGACAGCTAGAGTCTTTGAGCCCCCTGCGAAGAGTGTAGAATTTTAGCATGAATGACAGTTCAGAGGATTCCCTTTCAAGTGCAGATTTAAAAGGCTTCTGATGCAGGTAATTAAGCCGTTGAGACAGTGTCCTTTCTGGTTGAAATGGCAAGAAACTGTTTTTTCTTTGTGATCCTGTCTAATATCTGTTTTGTGAGCATTGATCCTTTTGGCGAAGTGTCTGAGACGTTTGTCCAATGTACAAAGCAGATGGACACTTTCAGCACATGATAGCATAAATTATATTTCTGGATGTGCAGGATATGCATTCCTGATCTTATATCTCACTTGGTTAAGTCCAATAATGGTATCAGCAGAATGAATATGTGGACAAAGCTGGCAATGGGGTTTGTTGCAAGGGAAGGTACCAGGGTTGGTATTAGTGTGGTATGTCCTGTGGTTGTTAGTAAGAATCATCTTGAGGTTAGGTGGTTGTCTATAGGAGACTATGGGTCTGTCTCCTAGAGCCTCTCGGAGTTTAGTATCCTGTTCCAGTATAGGCTGTAGTTTATTGATAGTGTGTTGGACAGGTTTAAGTTGGGGGCTATAGGTGATAAGTGGTGTGGTGGTGTTGGTTTTCTTGGGTCTGTCTTGAAGTAGATGGTTTCTAGGTATTCGTCTGGCTCTTTCAATTTGCTTTTTTATTTCTCCGGGTGGGTAGTTGAGGTTTATAAATGCTTGGTAGAGATCCTGAAGTTTCTGGTCTCTGTCAGTGGGATTAGAGCAGATGCGGTTGTATCGAAGGGCTTGGCTATAGATAATGGATCGTATGGTGTGTGCTGGATGGGAACTGGAAGCATGTAGGTAACTGTATGAGTCAGTGGGTTTTCTGTAGAGGGTGGCCTCCCCAATTATCACCTCTAATACCATTAGTTCACAGACATTTACCTCCACCCCCCCCTGCATCCCCTTTCTGTTCTGATTTGTCCTTTTCATATGTGTTCATTTTTTTTAATTGTATCCTTTGGTATATATAGTTGTGACTTATTTTCTTCCACTATTTGATCTGAGGAAGTGGGTCTGGCCCACGAAAGCTCATCGCCTAATAAACCATCTTGTTAGTCTTTAAAGTGCTACATAGTCGTGTATTTTGTTTTATTGACTCTGGTTCGGGTTTTACAGAAAGCTTGCAAGGTCCCCTTTGGACACCTTTGTCCATGAGGGACTCCTACAAGCCTAAGATTCTCTCAAGATAGCAAACTGTAGTGTTACTGTAGCACGGATCAGTGATTCCTAATAAAGTTCAGGGACAATATGTTCCTTTGAATGCCACAGAAGTTGATATGGGAAGAGCTTTGAATGGAAACGTGAATTCTAGTATGATTTCTGGAGTTTATTTACCACTGCAGGGGAGCGAGGGAAATGTAACTCCCCAGAAGAGCTGAAGCAAAGCCCTCCAGTGCTGTTCCAGCATAGCACTCGACGTTGCAGCAGAAATATTCACCTGCTGTCTTCTACATGGCAGCTGGGCTATGCTAGAGCTGTGCAACTTGTGCAGCAGTCATCTGCTTCCACATGCTCCATCTGCTTTCGCATGCAGCAGTGTGCTTGGTGTCCCGAGAGGAAATTTACTGTCACTTGCACTGGGTAGAGCAGCAAAGCAGAGCTAAGCAGTGTGCAGCCTGGGTCCCGTAGGGCTCTGCCTTAATCTGCAGTCACTACACATGGCAGCCTATTTGGCAGTCTACATGCTACCTTGCCTCGGTTGACAGGAAGGCTGGCTAGCCAGCCATAATTACCACTTAATGTTTGTTTCTCCCAGATGCTCCTGTGACCAGCACAATTCCAAATGGCCGACCCAGCAACAGTTTAGAGAAGGATCTAGATCTCTTTGCTTCAGTGGAATCCAACTCGCTCTCTGACTCTAGGAAGGTGAGTCAGGGGCGGTAATAAACTTCTCCAAAGACTGCTAGGTGACTGCATTGAGCAGGCCTGCATGTTTTCATTCTCGGTGTTTGCAAAAATGAGCTTGTCACCGTCTTTCTCCCCAGATCGCTGGTTCTATGCCAACAGCTGGAAGTGCTGGCTCTGTTCCCGAAAACCTGAACCTGTTTCCTGAGCCAGGAACTAAAGCGGAGGAAGTGGGAAAGAAACAACTCTCGAAAGACTCCATCCTTTCCCTGTATGGTTCTCAGACACCCCAGCTGCCTGCCCAAGGTACAGCGTGTCAGGGGGCGGGGGGAGAGGGAGCTAGAAGCTTCTGATGATTGGAACATCCTGAGAGCACTAAACTGATAGATTGGAGTTGCTTCTAGGGCAACTTTTTTGAGTTAATGTGAGGCCCATTACATGGGGCAGGTGTTCCTTGAGGAGTTACATTTTCATATGGGGTGTAAAATGTACCATCTATGGGCTGGCTGCAGCCTGCACTGTGTATTTATATAGGCTGCAGAGTGTATTCAGAATGTCCAGATTCCGAGCTCTCATAAAACAACCATGAGGGCTGGAGGCTTTTTATGAAGAAAATCTTTAAAGGTGAGCTGATGAGGTGAGATCTTCAGGGGTGCTCGTCTCCTGTTAAGCTAATCACAATGTCAACTCTACTTCATTGCCGGCATTAGCTATCGACTAGCTGATGCTTTTCCATTGCATCCACTAAAAGTGCATGAGGGATGTCCAACAGCGGGGGGGATTGTGTGTGTTAGGGAAGGAAATGAAGAAGAGCAGGAGATTCGTAAGAGGAGAGAAGGCAAGCAAGGCAGGCAGAGCGGTGGCTTTAAAGAGGGTCGCATTCCTCACTGATCTTTATTGAAAGGGATAAGAAGGTCCTAAATAATAACTCCGAGTTGAGTTCTGCAAACAGGCCCCTTGATCTGTGTGTAGACTTCCCATTGACATCATGGAGCTCTGCTGTGATTTGAAAGTAGGGTGTAGACCAGTGGTGGGCAGCATGCAGCCCAGTGGGGTTCTGTATGCGACCCACAGGACATTTTGTTCACCATTGCCCATGCGCAGGGTTGTCAGATTCTGCTGGTTTCTGTCCACGTAGTTGTGGGGGAGTGGTTCCCCTACCAGTATTACTAAAGTGACACACATGTGAAGCACGGGGATGTGAGGTGAGGTGCGCGCTGATTGTGAGCATTGAGTGACTGGGAGAGCTGTGTGCTCCCTCTGCGGCCCATCAAAGCGCTGTTACCGTTCAATCAGCACGCCCCGCAACGTCTAGTTGCGCTCGTGCGGTTAGCGGAACTACCCTGTCCTGGGAGAGCATCTTGTCATGACAGTCTCGTGGCCCACTGAGATGGAGGGCCACTCCTGCAGCCTGCTCGCTAGCCTAGGTTGCCCGTTGCAGCTGTAGACAGACTTCTGCCCCCATCCAGGAAAGTAATGGCCGTGGAATTCTGTCCTATCCCTCAAGTGGATCTGATGCCCCTGATCTTGATATCATGGGCATTGAAAGGCAGGTATCTCCCTTGCTCTCCAAGGGCATCACTATGGAGTGACAATGCAGCACTGCAATTGCAGTTCAACGCGTTAAGAGTTAGCAAGAGGAGCCTTTCTGTGCTCTGATGCCCCTTCCTCCCCTGCTGAGTTCTTGCATCTTCTAGTCCAGTGGTCTCGAGCCTTTTGAACCACAAGATCACTTTTCAATTTAAGTGCAATGTAAGATCTACCTCAAACCCAAACACCCTTGCCCCGCTTCCCTCCTGCCCGTTCTTTGAGGCCCCGCCCCTGGTCTCTCTCTTCTCCGAGGCCTCACTCTGCTCACTCCATCCCTCTTCCTCCCTCGCTTTCACCAGGCTGAGGTAGGGAGTTGGGGTGCAGGCTCTGGTCTTGGGCCAAGGGGTATGGAGTGTGGGAGAGGCTCTGAGCTTGGCCCAGGGTGGGGGATTGGGGTCCAGAAGGGGTTTCAAGGTACAAGCTCTGGGAGTGTGTTTGGGTGCAGGAGGATTCACCTTGGGGGCAGGAGGAGGTTCGGGGCTGGGACGGGTTCAGGAAGCAGGCTCTGGCTGGGCACCGTTTAACTGAGACAGCTTCCAGGTGGTAGAGCAGTGGGGTTAAGGCAGGCGTACTCCTGCCCTGGCCCTGCACCACTCCTGAAAGCAATGGCTCCATGGTACCATGTGCTGCCCCGCATCTACCAGCACTGAGCACACAGCTTCTCCTGGCCACGGTGCCCCGTTATTGATCAATGGGAGCTGCAGGAGCGGTGTCTGCAGGTAACGACAGTATCTGGAGATGCCCTGCTCTGCCTCTCTCAGGGGCTGCAGGGACATGCCAGCCGCTTCCAGGAGCAGCAGTTACCATTGGGATAATGACTCCAGCCACGACAGGCGAGGCGTTTTAGAACTCAATACTCAAAATTAAATTTAAGCGCAAGAGAAATGAAAATGATGAAATGCACAGCCCAGTCAAAAAGCAAAACCAACCCACTTTGCGAGCAGTAAAAGAAGTCTCTCCCCCCCCCCCCCCCCCCACCACCACCACCACCACCACCACCACCCCCCGTGTATGTGTTGGGTCAGGAGAGGAGAGTGAAGGACAGTGTGTGGTTATGAGAATGAGAGATACACAGTGTGTGTGGGGGGGGGGGGGGGGAGATTTGCATTGCCAAGCTCCCTCCATCCCCTTCTCTCTGTGTGGAGACAGGGTACAGGGGGGGGGGGGCGGGGCACCCTGACATCAGCACACCCCCTCCCCTTCTGCCTCCCACACCCTGCACAGCAAGCAGGAGGCTCCCGGGAGGCAGCTCCAAGGCAATGGGCAGGAGCAGCTTGACAGTGGGTGGAGGGGCAGCTGAAGTGCCAGCGCTTGAGAGCTTCCTGGCCAAACCGGTCAGGATCAAATGTCAGAGGCTCCAAGATCGACGGGTAGATCCCGATCGACTGGGTGGTGACCATTGTTCTAGTCCTTGGGTTTTATTCATCCTGTTCTGCATCCCACGACTGCTGGTCTTATATTTGGAGCCACTTGGTGCTCTGCCACCTGCTCAGGGCTTCCAGTGATCCGAGGCTCTCGCCCCAGGGGTTGAACATGCTGTACCTACATTGTTGGTTCATAATGGACCAGCGATGGAACTCCAGTCTGCAGCACAGTAGCACTAAGCCAGCCCTAGATTGCTCTTTGAAGGCCCTCTTTCGATTCTTGCAATGCCAAGTAAGAACGTGGCAGTTCTGTTCTGCTACCACTTAGACTGGGCATGTGTCAGCCAAATCCAAGTTGCCTATAAAGCCGTATCAGGAGTGTTTGGGTTTTTTTTTTTTTTTTCTCTTAGCCACTTACCTTCTTGCCCTATTCCAGGAGCAATGTTCATGGCCCCGGCTCAGATGGCATACCCTGCAGCCTACCCTGGCTTTCCAGGCGTCGCCCCACCCAGCAGCATGATTGGCGGCATGATGGCTCCACCAGTAGGAATGGTGGCCCAACCAGGGGCTGCGGGGATGGTGACCCCGGTGGCTATCCCGGCCGGATACGTGGGTGGCATGCAGCCAGCTGTCATCGGCGTCCCCAATGGAATGATGGCAGCACAGCAGGCCGGGTATGTTGCTGGCATGGCGGCGGTACCGCAGCCGGTGTTCGGGGTGCAGCCGGCTCAGCAGCTGCAGTGGAACATTGCTCAGGTGAGAGGGGTCTGTTCCTGCTCATGACCCGACGTGGCTCATATTACTGTATAATGCTTGCCTTTCTTCCAGGGAGTATCACATGCTTCATAAACCTGCAGCTAACTAGATCAGCACCTACTTGTTCAGGGTAGATTCAGGAGTCTTGGCGCTTAGTCTCCTCTTTTCTAAGGGGGGATATGATAGAGGGCTATAAAATCATGACTGGTGTGGGGAAAAGTGAATAAAGAAAAGTTTATTTACTTGTTTCCACAATATAAGAACTAGGGGAACACCAAATAAAATTAATAGACATCAGGTTTGAAACAAACCAAAGGAACTTTTTCTTCAGCGCACAATTAACCTGTGGAACTCCTTGCCAGAGGATGAAGTGAAGACTAGGACTTTAACAGGGTACAGAAAAGACCTAGATAGGTTTATGGAGATGAGGTCCATCAGTGGTGTCCCTAGCCTCTGTTTGTCTGGAAATGGGTGACGGGGAGGGATCACATGATGATTACCTGTTGTTCTCGCCCTCTGGGGCATCTTGTATTGGCCACTGTCTTCAGATGGGATACTGGGCTAGATGGACCTTTGGTCTGACCCAGTCTGGCTGTTCTTATGTTCACTCAAACCCCCTCCTGTTCACTTGTCGTGTCTATAGCATCATAGCGTTCTCAGTAGCACTCCAATTTGCAATACCCTTGTATAGTTTAAAACCCCACCCACCAAGCCTCAGGACTGAAAGAAATGTACAGTACTCCAGGGCAGGGCTGCGGAGGTTAGCCCAGTCCTGGAACAGGGGGAGTCAGCTGAGCAGACTGAGTTGGTGCCACTAGAAAGCTAGCACACCTCTCCCCTGTGCCTTGCTGGCATCCAGGCTGCAATGACATGGACTCCGTAACTACTACGTCATCCGCAACTGGAAAGGAGGGCGGCTCTTCCTGCATGCTAACACGCTGAACTGCATTGCCTGGGTTACATCTGACTTCGTGATTTGGCAGGGTATGAGGCTTTGTACTGGCATAACTAGGGTGTTTTTCAGTCCTGGCTCTAATTGGACTGTGTGTAACAGACACAGGGCTCCAGGATACCCTGAGAAATCAGACTCTGGCCTTGTCTTCTGGCTTTTTGTTCTAGTAAAATAGATTAGTCTCTCTTGCTGAAGACAGCTGTCAAGCTGCAAGAACCAGGTGCCTTGCCTTGCCTTTGGTTACCCTGCTTTTACCCCTCAAGCTTGGATCCAGCAAAGCACTCCAGCACGTATTTAACGTGAAGCCTGCGCTGTCGTCCCATAGAAATCAGAAGGGTTATTCCATGTGCTGAGCTTTCAGCATGTGCCAAGTGCTTTCCTGCACTGGGGCCTAGATCTTTTTTTGCTGTGTGTCTTTTAAAACCATTTCCCTGACCTAGCTTGTCTCCTTTCCTCCTCAGATGACCCAGCAGGTGGCTGGGATGAACTTTTATGGAGCGAATGGCGTGATGGGATATGGACAGTCAATGGGCGGAGGAAGTGCCCAGGGAACCAATCAAACCCTCAGCTCTCCAATGTGGAAATAACCCTCTTCCTGCCCGATATTATGACCACTCCTTTGCCTTTTGTTCTGTTTTTAAAACTGCTCCATAAGACATTCAGGGTTTGTCTCTGGCTCTGTTCAGCCTGAACCTTTGTGTTCCCCATAACTGGGACCCATCTCTTCCTTTTCACTGTCAAAGCCACAGGGAACCCTCACTGCCCAGAACACCACTTTCAGCTTCTCTGCATCCAGCATAGTGAAATGCAAATGCTCTGGAGGGTGTGGTTTCCCCCAGCTGCCACTCATGCTTCTGGGATAATATGTGCCTCTGTAGGAAGACCGTCTCTTGCACGTCTCAGGGGAAGGATGAATGAGGTAGTTGTGAATTATATTGTTACTGGCCCCACTTCCGGCCTTTGTGGAATTGGGTTTTAATACAATTATGGTACTAGCAGGGTTTGGTTTGATTAGGGAAAGCCCAGGCCTGGGGCTGAGGAACTGGATTTCCGTCCAACTCAAACCCTAAAATCTTGCTGCCACTCGTTACTCGGGCGTTCTTCAAAGCTGAGGCCTCCCTATCTTGGCTGGTCAGTCTTCATTGGAACCAAAGTCATGCTGAAGGCCCCTCCTGTGAGCAAGCAGGAATCTGGCACGTGATGGGGTGCACACTGCTTGGAATGTGAAACTCGCACTTCAGAGTGAATTTTTCTGTCTAATCTGTGGTGTTGATGTAATTTAAAACAAACCAAAAACAACTTTTAATTAACTAACCGAGACAATTAATTTATAGAGGGTCAAGAGCCCATCACAAGCCTTTCTTACACTTTTAAAAGGACCATGACATTCTAATTTATATTTTTTCACATCTTTTTGTTCATGTGTCGTCCCCATCCCCAGCTTTCTCTCGACATTCTGATGCTGCAGCACAGAAGGGAGGTGGTAAAGAAGCAAGTTTTCTTGTCCTTCACAGCCACCTCACTAAAAAGCAGACAGCTGAAAGATGTCATATGCGTGAGCAAAAAATTGAGATGTACCTGGTTTACTTTATCCTGTGTATATGTAAATTCCTTAATAAAAAATTGCAGTGAAACATCAGTGGACTTTATATTCTTGTTGGTACATAAATATTTCATTTGGAATCTGTCAAATGAGGAGTGGTGGTGATTAACTCATTGCAAGGGTGCAAGGGTTCAGATCCTTAATCAAATGAGTTTGCTTTCCAGTGGGAGCATTTCCATTTTTATGAGACTAGAGCACCACTGTACTGCTTACCTTGCTCAGGATTCTTTGGGTTTGTCTACATGTAATGTTGCGCTAAACGTGACTTGCAAATCAATGGGTTCATATAGTGATTTGCATCCGGCTTTCCAAGATCCGTCTACCTTAACTGTGTCTACAGCAAGGCAAATAAAACAGGACTGTTCTGTTTACACTGCCATACTGCAGTCTTGACTGGCAGGGTTATGATGCTGCAACAAGATCAAATTTAGGAGAACTTCAAGTTCTATCTCGGCTCAGTTTGCCAACAGGGCAACTCCATGCTTGTTGCAGATGAAATTGACACTCTGAATTTGAAGTCTTACATTTTTGCTGGTGAGTCTTCGTAGAGCCATGGATAATACACGCACTCCTCTTGGTGAAATATCGTTGTTTTGGACACCTGGAGGAAAACATCCTGAACAAATTTTTTTTACTGAACTTGGAGAAGGCAGGGTGTCAAATTCTCTGCACCTAGGAGGTGGCAAATCTCATGTGAAATCATCCACTTTGACCCTGCTAACAGTACCATGAGGTAGATTTCTTTCAAGCCAGACATTGATCAGTTAGCACACTGATGCAGAACTGAAACCACTACAAGGTCTCATCTAGACAACAGCATATTCCTGCCAAAGGGATTTGCCTTTATTATCCTGTTCTAGGGTATGTTGACACTGCATGACTATTGAGAGACCAGAGGTATCCTGAAATCTACACAAGCCACCCATTATTTTGAAATATTTTTCAAAATAACAGGCATGCTATTTCATCTCAATGCATGAGGGCTAAGGGATGGCTTGGAAAAAAGCGTGTTATTTTGAACATAGCGCCAAATTTCAAAATAAGCTATTTCGAAATCATTTTGAAATAAGATACGCACTTTGTGTGGCATAAATTCTCTTCTTTCAAATTCAGGGTACTGTATAGATGTACCCCTAGAACGATTTCCCTTCATATCCTTTATGCCTTTTAGGTTGTGACCCTTTGGTTTTTGTACTACAGGATAAAGGAAGGGTCAAGAGTTTGCCTTAACCATATTTAAAATATAGCCATCTCCTGTAGCCTGTGCCAGCCCTGCTTTTGTAGGAACAACCTACATTTCGAGGTACTTCTCATGTCTACTGTATATGCTGCATTTAGGTGCAGCTGACTAAATGCAGGGCCAAAGCAGATTTCACATGAGATTTGCCACCTCCTAGGTGCAGAGAATTTGACGCCCTGCCTTCTCCAAGTTCAGTAAAAAAAAAAAAAATTCGTTCCTGATGTTTTCCTCCAGAGGTGTCCAAAACAACGATATTTTACCACAAGAGAGAGTGCATGTATTATCCATGGCTCTACGATGACTCACCAGCAAAAATGTAAGACTTCAAATTCAGTGTGTCCATTTCATCGGCAACAGGCATGGAGTTGCCATGTTGGCAAACTGAGCCAAGAGAGAACTTGACGTTCTCTTAAATTTAGTTCTTGTTGCAGCATCATAACCCTGCCAGTCAAGACTGCAGTATGGCAGTGTAAACAGAACAGTCCTGCTTATTTGCCTTGTTGTAGACACAGTTAAGGTAGACGGATCTTGGGAAACCGGATGCAAATCACTGTATGAACTGTTGATTTGCAAGTCATGTTTAGTGCAACATTACATGTAGACACATCCATATCATATGGCTTTTTCCTATTCCAGTATTTTCTGCCCTTAAGGTTGAGAGGCGAACGGCATGTTGCATCTTGCATTGTATTTCCTTTCCCTCTGAATTGTGGCTGTTAAGTGTGTGCATCAAACAGCAGTGACCCTTTCAAACATGGCAAGAACAAATCTATCTGGCGGGATGGAAACGGAGGTCTACCCCCTAGTCTTGCTATATTCAGCTCACTTGTATATCTAGCAAATAGCCTCAATCGTGGTGGAGATCAAATGTACTGCAGCCCAAATACAGGTGAAGCAAACAGTTTTCAAACTGGATTTAATTGTTTTTACTTGCTGCCCAAATACTGTACATGCAGGTACAAGCCAATGAAGAATATGAACATTTCATTTTTTTTGTTTCTTCCTGGAAAATTGGCTAAGAATATTTTACAAAATAACGTGCACCCTCCCATCCATCAGTCCTGCTGCATATAAACCACAAAAATACAAGAGTTTTACATTAGGAAAGACCACACACATAGAAAACATTACATAGCACAAGTATAAAATTGCCGTTTGCTTTTTTTTTTAATAATCTACAACCTTTCTTAAGTACCCATCACAGGCCTATCCCCTTGTCTTCAACAATGGAAGTGGGATTAAAATAGTAATTCACCCTCTTCCGTGAATTTATTTGAATGCAAAGTTGCTGCTAGTTACGAATCTGCCATTAAGACCAAGCTTATTTCAAAACTATAAAACCAGTAAGGGGCAATTAACATAGTAAAGAACCCTCAAACTTGTTGCCTAATTACTGAATTTTAGAAAATTAGTTCTCTTTATTAACATAGAGCCATCCTAACACTGACAGGTGTACAGTAGGTTCTATTAGACTGCATGCCTCTTCTGACTGTCCTGTGAAAAATAGGAGTCTGCTAAATAGAGATGGGAAGGGTTAACCAGTAAGCCTTACCCTTAATGGATGATGCTTACCAGTTAACCTTAACTGGTGAAGCTGGAGCAACTCCCTGCCTGCTGCAAGTAGGGGTCTGCTGCAGCCCCGCAGGGGGCCCCTCTATGCACAAGGGCTACTCCAGCGCAGCCCCTCCTGTGGTCAGCCCATGTGCCCCACAGGCAGGGGCTGCTTCAGCCAGGATGCCAAAGCAGCCCCTGTCTGTGGTAGGTGGGAGCGGCTCTCCTGCTCACCCCACCCTGAACCGGATAGATAATTGGGATTTTATGTCCCTATTGCTAAATAGCGGGGCTATCCTTTATGCATCACGATGCCTGCTTTTAAAAAGCTCCTGTACTGTTCTTAAACGGTTTATAGGAATTTGAGGCGAGCCAATCCTCTTACCCCATGGAGTGCCAATTGCAGGCGGACCATTGTCCTGTCACTGTCCTGAGTTCAAGAGATGGTGTTTGAAGTTTCCTTCCATCAACCTCCTGCTGTGACAATGGTGCCAAAGCTCAGTTTAAGGTACATCAACTCCAGCAACGTTTTTTTTACATAGCTGGAATTGCCTATCTTGTGCCGGCCTTCCCCTGCAGTGTAGAGCTGACAGAAATAGGTCTCCTTGACTTCTGAGAGGATTGGCTCTCCTAGGTGATGTAGGCCCTGATCCTCGGGGGTACCTAGATGCCACATGCCCATCAAGTTCAACAGGAGCTAGATGCCTACATTCTGAAAACTCACCCTCTGTTTCTTAATTGCTGTAGCTTTAAAATAGCTGAACTTCAAAGACAGTCCTGGGGCTAAGATGCTACTCTGCCAACCCGCCCCCATGGAGGCAGGTTTTTATAGTGGTGCTATAAGCTCAGGCCATTAATGACAGACTCTTGGGTGCTGGGCACTGCTGTTGTGCTCCATGTGCTCTGTTCTAGTTGAGAGTTGGTTTGAAGTGGGGAGTAGGAGAACACGATGGGGGAAATTTATTTAGCTTTAACTGCATGAAAAAATCGAGCCCTTTAAGAAAACAAGGCCACCAACATCAAAGTGCTAACGTTCGAGAGGCATTCGATGCCAGAATACCTGGCCAGCCAGTTATAGATCAGGGTAGTGCAGCTACAACCCAGAAAAGGATGATGCCATTGCCGGCATCCGAACATTGCTTCAAGATCTTTGCTATAAATGTTAGGACAAAACCCCTCCTCTCTAGCAAGGGCTAGGAAGTCTTGTCAATATCCAGTCTATTGACAAGAATCCCTTTAGAAACAACCAAGTCACTTACACGCAGACTCTACAAATGGCAATAAAACCCTTTTTTTGCCTGCCTCCGGCGCCCTTTTTCCATCTGCACTGAATGCCAATACTGTACTGAGGGAGCAAGATCCCAACAAAATCCCCTCTTCTCAGTGACTACTCTAAGTGCCTTTGCCTTTCACGTTGGAAACATACTGACTTCACCACTGGCTCTTTAAAAAACAAATTAAGGATCTCATTAGGCAGAGCAGCAGTAGTTTGCTAACATCTTGGTGGGCCAAGCTACATAGTGGCCTTCTGATAAGATGTAGGGTTAGCTACACCTCTTAGAGATGCCAGATCAGGCGAAAGGAACTTAAAGCCAGTTTTGCAGTGATGGTGTACTACCTCGCTGACTTCTAAGGCTATGTCTACGCTGGTGGCTTCTTGCACAAGAACATCTTGCGCAAAGGTTCTTGTGCAAGAAGTCTTGTGCAAGAAAATGTCCACACTGCCATGTGCACGCTGTGCTTTTACACAAGAGCGCCCTTGGCAGTGTGGATGCTCTCTTGCTCAAGAAAGCTCCGATGGCCATTCTTGCACAAGAAATCCCTGTCGAGTGTCTACACTGCCTTCTTGCACAAGAGCTCCTGTGCAAGAGGGCTTACACCTGATAAAGAGTGTAACTCTTGTGCAAGGAGCCCTCTCTTACCACGCCGTACTGTAAATTTCCTTGCGCAAGAGCGGGCGGGCAGTGTGGCGCTCTGCAGATTCTTGTGTAAGAACGGCCGTACTTGCACAAGAAGCCACGAGCGTAGACATAGCCTGCAAGTCCAGAAAGCGTTCCTGCTTCTTGTGTCACTTACCATTTAGCTCAGTAATCATGAGCTGGTTTGATCATCAAAGCAGGGACCAGACCTACTACAAGCAAGCATTGGAGCAGATGTGTTCATGAATGTCCCCATGTGACTGCCCCTTGTCGCTAACATTGAAAATTAAAAAAAAAGCCATCCAAAATACAATGCAGTGCGCCAAACTCTGATTATAAAAACATGAGGTATACCAATGAGCTGCGTTCTGAAAGGGTAGAGAGCATGCACCAGTCATGGGGTCTTGTGCTTGTAGCCAAACTGGGAGCGACTGTTTTGGGGTGGTCTGTGCTGGGAGCTTCCATCGGTATAGCCACGTCTCTGAGACACGTGAAAACTCCACGCAATGCTAACCTAACCCCGATGGAGGTGGTGCTAGATCTCTGGAAGAATTCTTGGTGAGAATTCTTGGATTAACTGAAGTCAGAGAAGAACCTCTCCTGGTGGTAGGTAGTGCCTGCACTGACGGGCTACAGCTTGATGCTACTGTGTGTTACCTTCCAGGATCCATGGAAATACAAGGTGATTGAGGGGGTTTTGTTCCTTTTTTTTTTTTAAGGTTTTAACTTTTCCTTGGATCTCACCTTAAGACCCTGGTCCAGTATATGCCAACACCCATTTCAGTAGTACAAAGATCTTTATAAGTGCATTAGAAAAACACATGTAGGCAGTGGCTTTGTCCGTCAAGACAACTCAATGCTAAAACCAAGCAAGACATTGAATAGAACAGGATTCCTATCAGCAAAGGTGACCCAGGCCCAATTCTGGTGGCCCGGGGCTTCTTTCTGGTCTTTGAAAACGACTCCGCTCCATCGACGGAAGAGTGCCTCCTTTGTTACTTTTTGTCTGAGAGAGGGGCCGAGAGCGGGAGGGAGAGAGTTCTACAGGAAGCAGTCACTCAGATCTCCACGTTTGCTGGGACAGCTTCCTGGACTTAGAAACCCAGCTGCTCAAACTCTCCGTTCCCTTTCAGCGTACCGTGAAGCTGACACAACTGTGGTGGCGCAGGTGTCATCCTGCCCTCTTTGCTCCTGCCCTACACGCTACGTGTGTCAGAGAGACATCGCCGGCCACGCTGGCTGAGGACTGAGTATATGCTGGCTGCATCGGTGTTTTAAAGAAACTTCACCGCATCCCCCAGCAGCCGCGGGGTGGGCCAGGGCCGGTCATTACTTCTGGGCGTGCCTTCTTTCTCGGGGTTCAGACGCCTTCCAATCCAAAGCACAGGCTCTCACCTTTCCGATATCAGAAGGCCCTGGACTCTCAGGAAGGCTCTGTAGGCAGGAAGAGCTGAAGCTGCACAAAAAGCTTGGAGCCAGTTGCAAGAATGTTTCCGGCTAATCTGGGGCTACTTTCCAGACTGAACCAGCTTCCTGGCCTCCAAGAAAGTTTCAGTCCGTAGCCAAATGTGACCGATCTGGCCTGCCTGCAGCTTCCAGAAGCTAAGAGTTATGCGTTGCGACCATCCTCCCCCTCCGAGGCTACACAGCTCTACCTGATTTTGCTTGGTCTTCATTGTAGGCATTTCACCCTGGGCTTTAAGGAAAGAAACTTTGGACCAAGCTCGTCCTTGTAACTCTGCCAGGGGCTGGATTCTGATCTCATTTGCGCTAATGTCACTCCATGGATCCACTCAGTGGCTAGGTCTACACTGGCGGGTTCTTGTGCAAGAACAGCCATTCTTCTGCAGAACGTCCACACGGCCCACCTGCTCTTGCGCAAGAAGATTCACAGTAAAGCGTGGTAAGAGAGGGCTTCTTGCGCAAGAGCTACGCTCTTTTCGAACAAGTGTAAGCCCTCTTGCGCAAGAGGGCAGTGTGGACGCGCGGCAGGGATTTCTTGCGCAAGAGAGCCCTATGGCTAAAATGGCCATCAGAGCTTTCTTGTGCAAGAGAACGTCCACACTGCCATGGATGCTCTTGCACAAAAGCACATGGCAGCGTGGACGTGTTCTTGCGCAAGAACCCTCCAGTGTAGACTTAGCAAGTGAGCGTGAACGCAGAATTAAGTTCTAATCGACTGCCCAATCCTCACAGTTGGCTTCCTTCTCTTGTTGGAGGAGAAGGGGGCGTGGGCACTGGCTAGGCCAACTAAACCACGCCCTCAAGATTGGCAGCCGTCTCCCTGGGGCCGTCGAGGCACGTGGGTGGGATGGGGCTGAGACTCCTTTCCTGGCAGAAGGAAGGATGGGGAGAGCGCGCTATAGGGATGTCAAATCCTGTTTCCAAAGTGGACCGGTTAAATGTTACTTTTAACTGGTGCACCAGGATCCCGTGGGTGGAGGAGCCTCTCTAGCCAAGATGGAGCAGCCCCCCGGCCAAGCTGGTGCCGCCCCCCGCCTGTGGCGAGAGTTACAGGGGATGCTCTGCCAGTTAACCCTTTTCATTCCTAGAGCGCAGTGAGTAACTGACGCGTAATATTCACACCAGCCACTGCAAACCACGACATAGACAAGAAATGCCTTTTTGCAGGAAACCATTTCCTCTGCCCCCTTCAGCTGAAACCTTTCTCCACTAGGTTTGGGGAGGGGGCGCTTTTTTGTAGCATATAGAAGAGCAGATCGAAGAGAGGTTTTTTGTCTGAGGGAGGGAAATGTCGGAGGCTGGATCTCATGCATAAGAAAATAAAAAGGAGCAGACATCACAGTGTAAACACAAACATTGAGTATTGTCTTTTTTTTGCAACCCAAAGTAAAATTTGCTCCTTCCCCCCCCACAAGTTCCCCACTGTGAATGGGGTCCCGGCGGCTGGGCATGCAGCGCAGAGAGTGTAGTCATGAAAGCTTTGATGGGGCTTCAGTTTGTCTAGAGTACGACGGCAGCCGCCTAAGTCCTGGTGGCTTTGCCATGCTGGCCCAACTTGGGGAACAGAAGGAATCATCCCTCGAATCCATGTGCTTTGCTTTTCAGATTTACTGCCTAGCAGCAAGACTTCAGCTTATACTGAAAAGGGATCCAAGGCAGAGCACGTTCTGATTCTAGCTGCATTGGCATCCTCCAAGGCACCATGTTTATTAACAATAACCCGAACGCTCAGGATTGTCCAGTTTGTTCCCTGGATTTCCCAAGCACCCCCTCCGAGGCGATGGTTCTTTAGTCTTGGCCCTGGATTTCCCACACATTGGGTAGATTTTTCCAGCTTCTGCTTATGTAAAAGGGTGGACCGCATTGGCGATCGCAGGGTTTTGTACACCGTTGTGGATATACAACCTCCGTGGTGTGTCTGTTCTAAGTGGCACTAGGGTACTAGTCTGGGAAAAGTCTCTGCCGACTTCCCATTATCTTGAGCAAAGTATTATGCTAAGAGATGATGTTTGGGGTTGAAGTCGTCACATCCCTTACATTGGTTCTAAAAAAGAATGGGGTTGGTTTGTTTGTTTGTAAAGCTATGGTGCCAACTTGGAAATGGGGCTGGAGGTAAAGGAAAGAACCTGCTTGCTTACTTTAGTCCAAGTTAACGAGCATGCCATCAACCAGATTTTCTTGCTTTGACCAAGCTGGCCTCCTAATGCTCAACCCAGCTCAACTCCTAACTCAAATGCAATCTCATTTGTCCAGCACAGAAAGGCTGGGGTGTCCTGTTGTCTTCTAAACTTGAGTGGCCATGCAAAAGGAGAGATGTTAGGCTCTGAAGAAAACTTGAGTCTTGTCCTGTTCAGACACCTGCCTGCCAACGTATTGAAAAACGCAGCACTCAAAAGCAAAGAAATAGAGTCCAGCCAGCCAGCGTGGACACCAAGTAACAGCATCATGCTCTGGAAGGAACCTAAATTCATGTCCTCACCTTTTCCAGTTCCAGTAAGCCCGGCACAAAATGATCCACTCCAGCTCAAAGGTGAAACCATACAATGGACCAGCAGAGCCACCTTCAAGTGTGAATTTGAAAATCAGTGTATATTGCTTGTACTGAACAGTCACTTCTTCACCACAGCGCAGTAGGTTCTGGGTCCTTGGGAGAAAAACCATGAGATCCTGGAGATGGGAGAACAGACAAACCTGTCTTCAGCTGTAGTCGGCAGAATCCAGTCTGGTCCCCGCTGAAGGGTCTCTAGAACTTTTGGTTTAGTGAAGTTGCAAATTCAGTGTACATTTACAGCAGCTGAAATTCCTTGACAAAGTTGCTGAAAGCTTGATGGTGGTTGTGTCCTGTAAAACCGCCACCAAAGAGCAGTGGGGTGCTGACTGGCAGTTTCCATTCTGTGGAGGGGTTGGTTTCTAAGCAAAGTTCTTACTCTTCAGGTTTATTTTTTGTTTGTTTCTTTGCAGCAATAAGTTCTAGTTGGCTCATCCTTGCTAGCAGGAGGAACCATCGCATGTTCCTTATGCTCTGTGCATTTTGCCAGTCAATACTAATAACACTCAATCTTGCCTTTGGTTGATTGGTGTGAAAGACTGAAGGTCAGGTTGAAATACGCCATTAATCTCACATCCGTTTCCAGTCTGACCCACTCCTCCATCTCTTGGTTTTGGAAACTGATCCTTCAGGACAGTCACTGTATATTTTTTTTTTTGAATGAAGAAACGGCAGTTTCCAGTGGTGTCTCCCCTGAGTATTTTCAGCAAATTTCATTAGGCACCTTCATAAAAAGCTTCCGTGAGTCTCGGTTTTGCTACAAGAACTGGTTCCCTTTGGGCACCAGAATGCTGCTTTCAAAAAAACAAAACACACACTTATCATTGTAATAAATTCAAAACATCTAATTTGTGTTGTAACCTATCAGTCACCCTTACGCCAGATACACAGTGAATGCAACCGGGATGTTTCCTTGCAGCATACCAATGAGTTGAGGGTTGGGAAAAGGTGCATTCAACCCTTCTTTCTGGTGATGGGCTGTATGTGTTCCGATTAAACCCTCTGTTTGGTATGTGAAATTCAGTAATTGAGCGTGGAAACCTTTCACCTACAAGTTGGATCTCACCTAAGGGTGAAAAAGCAAAGATGAGGCTGAATAGGTGTTCAAATTCAACCGCCATTGCAACCTTCCCTTCTAGCTGGAATGGTTGCACCAGGCATGATGTCAATTACGTTTTGGGGGTGGTTCTTCAAAAATATCTGAAAGAATGGAACATCGAGACAGTACCAGAAGACATTTAAATAACAGTCAGGTGAAATGCATCTTTTTCTTCCCCTCCTCCTTTGGCAGAGTCACTTGTCACAAGCTACATGCTACAAAAAAAAAAAAAAAAAAAAAAGCGATCAACAGATTGCTTGCTTAACCTTGCAAGATTTGTGTCAGGGAACTAACAAAACAGCAAGTGACTGGCAGACAGTTCCTGTTGGTAAGGAGAGAGTAACCCTCCTAGATATTGCAGAGAGAAAACATGTGTTAAATTAGCACGTGGCAGGCTACATAATGTCAGAAGATGCTACATTCCTTTAAAAAAGTCGTAGTGCTGAATATATTCTTTCTTTTTTTTAAAAAAAGAAAAAGCTATTTTTTCCCCATCAAGGGTCAGGAAAACAAAACTGAGGTGAAACAAAGTGGCGTTAACATGCTACTTGCAGTGGGATTGAGTGAATCAGATCCAAGAGGCTTCCGCTAGCAATTCAGATGAGAAATACAGTCCATCGTTTTGACTCTTTTCCGAGCAGGACTCGATGAGGTGCGGTAACAGTCTCAGGATCGCTCCTCGGATGGTCACGTCTTTTGTTCCGCGTCACAAGTTTGTTCTTGTTTCTCCCTCCCGTGCGCCCTCATATTCAAGTCCCCTGCCTGTGTGGTGGGACGTTGCGGTTGGCAAGGAACGCGTCGAGAGCAGCTCATTTCAGGAAGAGAAAAAAACCAAAACAAAACCAGACACAGAATATTTACAGCCGTTCCGCCAAGAGGTTTGGTAGGCCAGCTTGTTTCCTCCGCTCCCCCCCCCCCCAGCCCTGAGCCCTGCCCCTTAGGGGCAAGAAGGACTCGTGGAGCTCTCTAGAGAGGACTGGGAGAGGCGACGCGTCAGTGGGCCGATGGTGGAGTCTGCCAGCGAGGAAGTGGGGAAGAGTTTGTACCAGCCTGTGACCATGTTGGACAGATCCAGTTCTTCCAAGACGATCTGGGCCATACCCATGAAGCACTTGTGATCCATGCGGCCATAATCGCCCCAGACGATCACCTACGGGGAGGAACCCTCATGAGCTAAACAGAACCTGTATCATGTGGTGTCCAGAGCATCATATAAACCTTGGGACTCTTCTCCAGCCACCACTACTTACAGCCGGGGAGGGGGGAACCGGGCGGGTCACACCAAGAGGTGTTAGCTTGGGGGGTATGGAAGCCATTGGTTTTGGTCCACAAAGGGTTTTTTTTTTTCCTTCTGGTATTACTAACGTGACATGCACAGAAATCAAGGGCACACGCAGTGAGGTGCATGCTGATTGCGTACAGCAGTGACAGAGAGCCGGGCGCTCCTCTGCATCCAAACTGAGCGCTGCTACAGTGCAGTCAGCACCCCCCTTCCCCCCCCCCCCCCCGGAAATTCTAGCTACGCAAGCGCCGCGAACAAAACCACCCTCTCCCAGGAGAGCATCTTGGGGATGACAAATTTGCGGCTCGCTGAGGAGGAAGGCTCCTCGGTGCAGCCCACTCACCAGCCTCGGCTGCCCATCACTGACCGACACAGATAAAGACTCGCCTCTCTGGCTAACTGCAGTTCCAACAGGCCCCCCAGGATTTCAGCCTCTTTGGCTCTGGAGCTCTCCCTCCGTCAGCCTAACACTCACCCGGTTGGGTGCTGATATTGACCCTCGGCTCCCTGCCAGCCTGGCCACCGATGAGACGTGGGCACCTCTGAGCGACTGGATCCAGGGAAAGGTCAAAAGTCCCTCCCGTCCCAGGTGCTGAAAGCACTTGACGAACCTTCGTTAATGAGGCCTCTGCTTGGCCTGGCGGTAATTACTGTGCCAAGAGGGGAAGGTGCCTCAGGGAGGAAATGAAGGGCAGAGCTGGGGCGGGAACCCAGGAATCCAGACTCCCAGTTCCCTCCCTGATTGATCCTGGATCTGCTTCTCCCGTCAGAGACAGGACATTTGACCGGGTCTCTCTACAGTCAGCCAATAGGGAACTGACACCCGCAGCTTTCCCTTTAAGACACGGCCTTTGCCCACCTCCCCTTGCAAAGGGATTACTTCACCTGCAAGACTCTGCCCTGCGGGCCCTCGTCAAAGAGCAGCGCCTGTTGGTAGAATGGGTCCCAGGTCTTCTTGGCCATCTTGGTCTTCTTCTTGGCCAGGCAGGTCCCATTCTCCAGCAGATAAACTTTAACATAAGTCGCTGCATTGCAAGAGAGACAGAAGCTCAGACGCAAACCAGCTGTGCTGATCCTCCACAGTACCAGCTGGGCAGTGGGCCTCATCTACCGCGGGGAAACTGAGGCACGCACTGCCAGGAACACTCCTCAACAGGGATGTTGACCTGTCAGGATGCCCAGGCCCTGGGTGTGTGGTTTCCCGGCACCGTGCAGACGGAATAGGGAGGGAAGTCTGGTCTGTTTGTGGGGTGGGGGGGATCTGAAATTTTTGGAAGGAAGATCCTGCTGGGTTATGGTACAATCTCTGGGGCAATGGCTGGGGCGGGGGAGGGGGTGCAGGGACTTTTCACTTCTTTGCCAGGTAGATTTTGGCCTCAGTGTGTCTGTTATAGAACAACCTGAACTCCCGCACAGCCTGGTGCATTCCGCCAACAAGCCCCTCTGCTCCCCCTCCAAGCAGCGCAGACCCCAAGGATTAACCACAGCACAACTGGAGGGGATCCCCAAGGAACCTGGGGGGGCATCTCTCTGTTACTGGGGTGTGTCATTAAGCAACATGAGAGAGAGCAAGACGGAGGCATTAACTCATTCCCAGACTCCACCCCCACCACCCTAAAGCTCCAGGACTCTGTTGGGTTTACACTGGGGATGAATTTGGTCCCAAGCAGCATAGGAAGGACCCTGACTCCCAGTCAAACAAGAACAGGGCATCGGAGCACACCCAAGCCATCTGCACTATTCATGTTCTTTCCAGCCCTTTCTCTTCCTCCTTAGGGCTTCTTGGCATGGATACTTACCAGGGATGGACTTGGACCCCAGCTTCGGGGTGAGGCCCCTGGCCTGGATCACCTCCACCTCCAGCTGCCCACTCCTTTCAACCATCCCAATGTGGACATCGCCTAGGACAGAAGGGGAGAGGTGAGATTTGGGTCCTAACAAGCCCCGAGCTGGGTCGGAGACAAATGGCTGAGTCCCAGTTAGCCGCCATGTCGTTCCCTTACTCGCCCACACACCGGCCTGGGGCTTCTGCTGTCTTTCGCACCCCGGACTTTGGTCGAAAGTGCCTGGCGCATGGTAGAGCAAGGCCCAGCTGGAACCGGGTGCCAGGAGCGCAGCAGAACAAAAGGAACGAGGCCGCGGTGCCGACAAGAAGACAGGACGACCCAGGAGAGCCGGCTCAGCCCTTCCTCAAGGGAGCTTTGACGGGAACATGCCTAGGGGCTGAATGTGCTAGGATCAAACAGCCACGCCTTGGGAAGGAGAGTCCTTCAGCAAGGCAGGTAAGTACTGGGGCTGCCCAAGAAGGTGAGGAAGTGTGGGTATTGTCTTCATTCCAGCCTCAGTGTCCTTGTGGGCCCATGAGCCGGGCCCTGCACAGATACAAAATTTGTATCTGCATCTGCAGAAATGAACCATGAATGTGGATACCTGTGGCTATAAAGCTGATATCTGCACATTTGCAGGGTTCTAGATCAATGCGCCCTCTATTTTTCTCCATCCACGTGCAGAATAATTTTCGTTATGTGCACTGAGCCATGGGTGGATGTGAACCACTGCCAGCTGTGCGTACTCTGCTAATCAGCTGGGCAGCATTTGAATCTCTCCTGGGTGGCTGCCCACATGCTCAGCTTACAGGGAACCCTGTCCTAGCTGCAAAAATTGTATCTGCATCCACAAAAATGATGCAGATATCAGCGGATAGGAAGAGATCTGTGGATGGGAACCCAGCAATGTGTTCACTTCAGATGTGGGGAGTGGATGACTTCCTTGCCTCTATAGTGCAGTTCCTCCAGCCCACTTTGAGCCCTGTGAAAGCATCTCTAGTGATGGTCCATGTCCTATTGTCCCAAGCCCAAAGGTATTTCTGATGGGGCCCTTGGTGTGCCCCAGAGTCCAGGTCATATTTAACAGTATCTTCTCCAGCTCTCTATCTGAATCGTCCCTCCGTTAGTACGTTCTCCACCCACCGTCCTCCCTCGCTCTTTTCTAAAATTGAGTTTTGCCTGCAGGTCTGTCCTGGAGGAGTGGCGGTGGTAGTCATTCCTAGCTTTGGCCAGCAGGTGGCAGCTGAAGAAAGCATGTTCTTCAGCATTAGGCACCAAAGGAGAAAAATGAAATAACAAGCCAATGGCTGAGAGATGAGCGGGTTTGTTAAAGAAAAAGGAAGCAAAGACAATGCAATTTCTCAGCTTTGCAGCGTGGGGACAGCAGGACCTGGAACGACATGAACAACAGAAACCACCACGGATGGAGGAAGAAAGGAAGAAAAACCCGCAGGAACAGAAAAGAAAATGAACTTTTGTGGTTGGTTTTCAGCTCACGACACGGATTCGGTCTCCCACTTACGTTGTCCGCAGCAGCCCCAGTAGGTACAGCCCTTGGGATGTGCACGGAGGTAGGTCCCCGTCGCTCCACTGGCGTGTGCCTGGCCTACCACCTGCACCCCTTGCACCGGAGTGGCCCCAGGGAGGGAGCGGGGCAGAGCAAGGGGTGACCCACCGGGGTTTAAGAGAAACAAGATGAACTTGGAAATTCTCAAACACACTTTGCATTTTTTGTAGGGTTGCCAAGTGTCCAGTTTTCGCCTGGACAGTCTGTTATTTCTGGCCCCTGTCTGGTAAAAAAAACAGACAATACCGGACATATAAAATGTCCATTATTTTCTGTTTCTCTCGGTGGGGACATTCTTCTCCTTCTGTGTCTGGCGAGGGGATCGTGGGGATATTTAAAGTCACAGCGACCTTTTTTTTTTTTTGTGCTCAACAATTTTGGCTCCCTGTTTGTTTGGTTTTTTGCTCAACCAATTTTTCTTTCCTGCCATGTTCGGTATTTTTTGTGAAAGTATCTGGCAACCCTACATTTCAGACGCACATCAGACATGGAGCTGGGGCCGCTGGAAGAAATGGGACCGGCGAGAATGAGTGAAGAGCACGGTACAGTTCTAGTCTCTTGAAAAATCGTTGGGGGGAGGAGTTATCGTTTGGGGCGGGTGTCACCTATTCCTGTGTTTCCAAACCTTTTTGATGCCGGGGCTGGCTTCCTAAACCACATCAGGGGAAGTGAGAAGGGGTGTGAATGGTTAACCAGTGGGGCTGCCTGACGCCACTGACAGGAGTGGAGCTAGCCCCAAACCTTCATCCTGCTGTGGTGGATGAACGAGCTTCTGGTTTTTGGGAGATTTCCACCCAACCATTCAAAATCTGGGGCAAAGACTTGAATGGAAATTTGGATGGAAAAGAAAAAGGGGGAAGGGAAGGGAGATGAAAATGTGAAAGTTCCACACCGCTCCCTCCCCATACTGTTCTGTGGAGAGTTCTGTCTTAAAACTCCAGTCAAAGGCCTGCCCATCCTGCCTGGGTGGGAAGTGCTTTTGTTCCACCGCCCATCCTCAAAAATCCGCCTGCCCTTGTTTGTAAGGGCACGCTCTGCCCTCCACCCCAGAGCTGGCTGCATTGTAGGGCTGCGGCATATGAACTGTGGGATCCTTAGGTCTTGAAGGCACTTGGGAACTCAAGGGCGTATAGAAAAAGGGCCCACTTCACTCTAGAGCAGTGGTTCCCAAACTTTTTGGCATCACATACATACACCCAGCCCCGCCAAAAAATACATACACCCAGCCCCGCACTTGTTGAGCAAAAAAAAAAAAAAAAAACACTGACCAGAGCCGAAAAACAAAAATAGCAGAGCAGGCATTGCTCCAGCCAGCAGGAATGGACAGATCAAATGGGCTCTTTCTTGAGAAGGGGGGCATGATGGGGAGGGACTGGGTCACTTTGCGCCCCCACTGGAATTTCTTTGTGCCCCCCAGTCTGGGAACCCATGCTCTAGAGGAAGCAGGTGTTTAACCTCTCTAGCGAAATCCCAGCTCTGGGCCACCGGCGCTGGGTGGGCAGGGGCTCTGCGGTATCTGTGCATCGCCATGTGCACTCTTCAGTACCCACAGGTGCCTCCTGCCTGCTCCTACGATGCCCATGTGCTAACCCAGATGCCTTGCTGCCTCGCCCGCGCTGCCGCTTGGTTAGGAGTGGCTCTGCCAAGGGCAGCGCTGGAGGCAGGAGATAAAACTGGGATTTGCAAATGCCTTCCAAGGGGAGCTTGGTTCCTGGCTCCCTGGGGTCCCTTTCAAATCCCAAGCTGAGCCAGGGAGAGAAATGACCCCCATGGGGCCTCGCCTTCTGTTGCTTGGGCCGGGGTCCCTCCTTGCTGGGGCCCCAGCGGTAACGGTACAATGCCAGGGCCATGCTTGCAGACTTCTCCGCATTCCAGCAGGAAGCCAGGGCAGCACAGCCTGGCCCTGAAGGGGTTAACGCCAGCTGGGTGCCCCCTTCTCCCACTGGGGTGAGAGCTGCCCCTGTGGCTTCAGCTTCCCCACCCCTTGGCTAAGGCTGGCTCAGCCTGCTCCCAGGAGCTCATTGGGTTCCTGCTGCCGCTGGGCAAAGGGCCGGCTGGACAGGAGCCACTCGCCAGCCAGGGCCCGGAGGCTGCAGAAACCAGCCTGGATGCTAAGTGCCTGGGGTTCAGCAAGAGGGAGACAGCTGTGGAGCAGGGGGTCTACAAGCTGGGTAGCAGGCCAGGAGCTACACGGTTGGAGACACCTCCCCGCTCCCCCAACAGCCTCTGTCTGGATCTATTAATGCTATTTCCGTGACTCCTCCTCCGCCTAGGGCTGGTGCATGGGTCTGATTTCACTGCTCCAGTTTCTTCCCCTCCGGCTTGGGGTGGATGGAGAACCAGGGCCCCCCTGCACCCCACAGAATCACCTGGCTCCTGTCGTCTGGCCGAACCACCGAGGCCTGGCAGCCGAGCGTTCAGCATTTCGCTCAGCTTGCGAAGGCAGGTCTGGGACACCCAAGCTCCCTGTGCGGCGGATCCTAAGCCTGATTTCAGTGCCACTCTCTGGAAAGCCTGCACTGAGGTCCGGCTGTCCGACTCCATCTACCAGGAGACATAGGCCGAGCACAGGGCAGGCCCCAGCATCACAACTCCCCGCTCTTCCCTTCGGCTGGGCCGCCGGCGCCAGCTGCGAGGACTCACCCATCGGCGGCGTCGCCAGTGTCTGCCGGCCAACTATCTGCGCCGGCCCCAGCCCGTCTAGAAAGTCGCTGAACTGGCTCTCGGCTCCCAGGCGGGTCATGGGGAAAATGAATCTGAGAAAAGGGGGAGGAGGGACTGTATGAGTGAGACATGCCACTGGGAAGCACTGGATTTCCCTGCTGGTGATTCTTTGCACGGGGATAGTGCGCCTTGCACGAGGATCTCAAAGCACTGAGCGAACACGAATTACCCAAACCTCTCGTGCCATTTCCTGATGGGCGTCAGCTGGGGAACGGACCTTCCCAGGGCAATGGTGGGACACCCACGCAGGTGAACAGAGCAGCAGAGACGCTTCTGCAGGGAACAGCCTGGTCCTAGAGGAGATGGCCACAAGCGGCCCCTGGCCTTCTCTGATTTCTGTGGGATCCCAGGAACTCAGCATGAGGAGGCTCCAGACTGATCTGACCCACTCTGCCCAGGGATCTGGGGTGCAGGAAAGCCAGGCAGTCACCCCAAAGTGGGGTGAGGTTCCGCCTGAGAAGACCAGCTTGATGCTGGCGGGCACAGCTGAGAGAGCTGAGATCTTTGCCTCCGCGCACTTCCTTGGGGCCCGATGGCTCGGTCTGAGCCGGGGCACCAGAAGAGCTGATGGTAGCCAAGCTGTGCCCCGGGTGGAAAGGTGCATGCATGAACCAGAGAGCCTCCAGCATCCGTCCTCGCTCCAGGACAGACAGAGCGCTCCTGTGCTAGGAGAACAGCTGCTGCTCCCCTCCCCTTCTGCTCTGTACACTAAAGGGCCAGCCACCCCGCTCCCCGGGCCTTACGTGCCATCGGAGCTGTTGCTGTTGGTGCTGCCGTCGGTGGATTCCCGGCTGCCCTGCCGGGTGACCCTGTTCCTCATCTCCACGGCGATGCCGGTTTCCGTGCTCCGCCGGATGTTACTGCGTAGCTTCTTCGGGCCGCCTTCTGGAAGCAGACACCCAGATAAGCCAGGTTGGGCACTACAGAAACTCCCCTTCCCCGGACAACGCACTCTGTACCCCCCTCTTCCATCTTCAAAGGCTGCTGGCATGGGGTCATGCACCATGACACCACCCTCGTGGGACAGGCGACCCCTGTGGGGTCACCAGGGCTGTCATGGGTAGTGGTGAAAGCAGAAGCATAGCATGAGAGAACTACCAGATTCTATCTGCAGCCCTGTCACTGACCTTGGGCAAGGCATGACGCCCCTCCGTGCCTCAGTTTCCTAGGGATGTAAAAACACTATAAAAATATTAACCGCCAAACCGATAAAAATTCTATCAGGTACATGGTTCAATGCAGGGCTCGGCTGCCAGCTCCCAGCCCTGCAGGGTTACCGGCTACTATCCTGGCCTTGGCACCGTAGGGAGGGCTGCTCCAGCCAGGCTGGGTGTCAGTTAACCAGTTACCCACAAGCATTATCCAGTAAGGGTGCTGCTTACCAGGTAACCAATTAATCAGTTACCCGTTTATATCCCGATCTCAAGTGTGAGGAGGACCACAGTGCCCCCGGGAGGTGGGGCTTCGGTTTCATTGATTGTCCAGTATTTTGAGTTCCGATGCGGAGTGGCAGCTGGCTCTTTGCTGCTGGGACTGTGGTTGACCAGCCCTTAAGCCCCCATTCCCGCTGACCATAAATGCAGCCCTGCTCCTCCAGCCCCAGGGGACTGCATGGCAACATGGGAACATAAGAACGTAAGAACGGCCACACAGGGTCAGACCAAAGGTCCATCTAGCCCAGTGTCCTGTCTGCCGACAGTGGCCAATGTCAGCCAGAGCGGGTGGACCGAAGACAATGATAAAGCGATTTGTCTCCTGCCGTCCTTCTCCAGCCTTTGACAAACAAAGGCCAAGGCACCATTCCTTACCCCCTGGCTAATAGCCTTTTATGGACCTAACCTCCATGAAATTATCTAGCTTCTCTTTAAACTCTATTATAGTCCCAGCCTTCACAGCCTCCTCAGGCAAGGAGTTCCACAGGTTGACTGTGCACTGTGTGAAGAACTGTCTTTTATTAGTTTTAAACCTGCTACTCATTAATTTCATTTGGTGTCCTCTAATTCTTCTATTATGGGAACAAGTAAATAACTTTTCTTTATTCACCTTCTCCACACCACTCATGATTGTATAGATCTCTCTCCTATCCCCCCTCAGTTTCCTCTTTTCTAAACTGAAAAGTCCCAGTTGCTTTAACCTCTCCTCATATGGGACCCGTTCCAAACTCCTAATCATTTTAGTTGCTCTTTTCTGAACCTTTTCTAATGGATGCTCATTTGTGCAGAATTCCAGGTTTCCTTGGGGGGCTGCTCCTTGGGGGACAGCAACCCGGAGCCACCACTGATCTCGCCACCTTCTGCTGCTCGCGCCACCTGCCTTCGCCCCTCCCAGCAAAAAATAACAACGGCAGAGGGGGAGGTTGTAAACCAAATGCAATTTCCCCCCGGGAAAGAAACAATGAACAAATCAACCCCACGCCTGCAGAGCCCAGTCCCCGCTCTCGCTGCTTTGCCGGAGAGCGCTCAGGTGCCATGGAGATAAGCACGGTGTAAGAACCTGAATAGAGTCAAAGACCTGAAGGCCAGGACTCAGCGGGATTAAAGCAAAGGGCTGGCTGTTTCTATGGATAACGAGAGGATCCACGGGTACTTTGGAGGGGTGGAAGCAGGTGGTTTGGAAGGGATGTGAACGTGCGGGAAGTAGGGGGGGCTGCTGCAGTACCCGCAGGTTTTGCACCCAGCTTCCCCATGCCCAGGGGTTAGCCCCACTGCCAACCATTGTCGGCTCCTGGCCTCCAAGCGATGCCTCTGGGGTCTTGCCGGCTTTGCCACCCCTCCCCTCCAGGGTTCCCCCATCCCCTCAGTTCGTAGAGTCCAGGCCACTGTCCCTGGAACTTTCACTGCTACTTGGGCTATGTCGACGCTCGTGGCTTCTTGGGCCAGAAATATGCAAATGAGGCTAAGCGTGGAATATCTCTGAGCCTCATTTGCATACCTAATGAGCCGCCATTTTGCAGAAGAGGTTCTTGCGCGCAAAGGAGCTGTCTACACGGCCCCTTCTTGCACAACAAAAACCCTCTTACGCAACGCCGCTATGCCGATTACTCTGCAGGAATAAACGGCTCTGCGCAAGAGGGGACAGTGTAAACAGCTCCTTCTAGTGCAAGATCCTCTTCTGCAAAAATGGTGGTTCATTAGGTATGCAAATGAGGCTCAGCAATATTCCACGCTTAGCCTCGTTTGCATATTTTCTGGAGCAAGTGAGTGTAGACATAGCCTTGGAGTCCTCCACAGCCGCCCCCGGCTCTGGCTGGGTTGCCAGCTCTCCCAGCTTAACGAGTGTCTCCCAACCTGTGGGGAGGGGATGTGTCAGACGACCGGATGCCATTTTCACCATCTTGTCTATCCGATCCAGAGAGCTGGCGACTCTAGGTGTCATCGTGAACAAACGGAGGGGGGTTGCAGTTCAGCACCTCCAGCCTAAAAATAATTCCATGTCCCTGCCTACTTGGCATGTGCCAACCTCTGCCCGATGGGCCTTGGGAAGCAGCTCTTCCTGAGGGCAGGTAAGCAGGGAATTATCCATGAGAGCTCCTGTGCCTTGTGTGAGGGGGGGAAGCGAGGGGGGAGCTGTAATTCTTCCCTTCGGCTCGGCTCTGATACAGTCTCAGCAAGTGCAGTGTCCAGCTCTGGCGCCCGCCCTTTGGGTACAATGTGGGCACATTGGAGAAAGCCAGGGGAGCCGACAGCCACCCCAGGCCTCTGGGCAAGGGGGGTGGTGGTTCCATGCTCCCGGAAGGGGCTAGGCTGAGGGCAGCTGGCATTGCCCTCCACCCCCTCAGTGTGGCCTGGAGTGCGCTACAAGGTGCCCCTCCCTCCTGAGGGAGCCCTAAATACCACACGGAGCACCATGGCAGCGCTCCAGTGGCAATTTAATAGGCTCAAGGCTCTGGGCACCACAGCAGCGGCCGGAGCCCTGAACCCCTTTGAATCCCCAGGCCCCAGGCAAGGTTCCCTCTGCGCTGCGCAGCAGCACGGCCCTGCAGCTGCTTAACGAACCTCAGCCAGGCGCTCAGGGCTTTGCACCTGGCTAGGGGAGGGGCCCTTCTCCCTCAGCAGCAGTTCCCTGTCCAGGAGGACAGAGCAGCGAGATAGGGACACGTCCCCTCCCTACAGGCTGGGAGACACTCGCTGCTCTGTCGCTGAGGGAGGAGGGCCCCTCCTCCAGCCAGGCAGCTCCGTGGGCAAATCCTGAGCCGTTGGCTGGGCGGGGCTCGTTAAGCAGCTGTAACTCGTTAAGTTACCTGCCACACAGCCTAGAGGGAGCCTTGGCCCCGGGGCAGTTGTCCCCTTTCCCTCCTCCCCCCATCGGCAGGCCTGGAGAAAGCCCAGAGAAGAGCAACAAAATGGGTTAAAGATGATGGAAACTATTTAGTGCAGAGGAGAGAAGCCGAGAGGGCACAATAGCAGTCTCCGAAGATAGATATAAAGAGGGTCATAAATTGTTCTTATCCACTGTGGACAAGAAGAGAGGGGCTTCAATTGCAGCAAGGGGGTTCAGGTTGGAGATTAAGAAAAAAACCTTCCCATCAGGGTGGTGAAACACTGGAATTAATTTCCACGGGGGGTTGAGGAATCTGGAGGCTTTTAAGAGCAGGTTTGACAGACACCTGTCAGGAGTGGGCAAGATGATACTTAGTCCTGCCTCGGACGGGGGACCGCACTAGACGACTTCTCAAGGTCTGTTCCAGCCCAACATTTCTGTGATTCTTCTAACGCAGCTGGCACTGGGCACTCAGAGCCGCGGGGGCAGGTCTGATCCAGTTTGGCACCGCCCAGGTTCCTAAACAGCAAGCAGGTGATGGCGTTCCCTCCCTCTAGCTGCTAGCTACGTGGCTGGTGGAATTCAGGGTAATGTTGGCAAGGAACGAGACCAGCTCCCTCCCACCCATCCCTTCCCCAGCAGGGCAGCTGTAGCTCTCTGCCGGTTACAGGGCGGATAATGCTCCCCTGAAATATCGCCCTCAAGCTGAGACGCGTCAGAGCTGCTGCTATCCTGCCCTTTCCCTCCTCCAAAGAGGCAAGGGAGCGGTGCGGCAGCGCTGCCCAATGGGAAGCGCGCCGCCCAGCAGCCCAGGGAGGGGTTTGCAGCAGGTGACAGGATCAGAGGACTCGAGGCAGCGAGAGCTCCGTCATGAGATTCTGATCCCCATCTCCCGGCGCGCTGCTCTGGGGCCTTTGATCAATTATTCACCAGGATTTACGCAACCCTTACTGGAAAAGCCATCCACGGCGCCTGGCGCAGGCTCGCCTCACCTCTGAGCGGAGAAACGTGCCTCTGCAAGAGTAAGCCCACGGCCAGCATGGACCCCATCCGCAACCGCCCTAGCCCCAAGGGCCCCCCCTCTATGATTCCAGCATGGACCCTCCCATCTCAGGGCAACCACTCCACCCCCACCACATCTGCCTCAGTGACACCATCATTAACTCCTCTGGCGTGCAGCACTGAGCAGACAGCCCCCCCTCAGGTGTTTCTCCTTCTAGCCACGGTCACTATTACACCCCCCCCCCAGAGCAGAGGGGGTCTTTCTGAGGCTCCCCCCACATGCTGTTAAATCTCTACCTGGGCCACACCACCTGTTTTCCTGCATAAAGAAGCCAGGGCTAGTGTGGGGCCCTGCTGGGTGGCCCCACTGAAAATTGCTCATGGCCCCCCAGAGGAGACCCTCATCCCTGGTTGAGAGCCACTGCACCAGTGGACACTCCCCCTCCCTGCAGTCTGTCCCCGTCCTCGGCGTCACCCCTTCACCCCTAAAACTGCCCTACATCCCTCGCTGGGGTTACCGGCCAGAGGCTGAGCTCAGCCCTGCAAACTCAGCTCGTGTGTGAGAGCTCCGGCCCCGCCCAGCGTCTACTCGGCACTTCCCCTGAGGCCAGCCCTGGAGAGCCTCCCGCAACGGGACTGGGGTCCCAAACCAAACGGGGCTCTATTGAAACATCCTCCGTGCACCTCACAGGCGATCAAAGGGGCCCTGCTTGTCTCCATGGCGACGGAGGCCTGTGGCAGTGGGTTGGAGCCACTTGCCACTGATGGCCTCTCCTGGCTAGTAACTCCTTGCTGTGGGCAAGTCAAACACCAATCCGTTTTCCACTGTCCAGGCAAAGGGCAGGCGACGGAAGTTTTATGCCCAGTTGTCGGCAATTTTGCAAGGCTGGAGAAGGGAGCTGATGGCCGATCTGCGCCCCTCCCCCCCTCGAACTGCATGTGGGAGAACCTTGCTCCATGGGTGCCCGTTTTAGTTTTAATTTAGGGTCCAACCACATGCAGAGTCAACGCCCCAGTAAACTCTTCAAGGAGGAGGGAAGTGTAAGCCAGAGAGATGGGGGAAGGCACCCCAAAAAGTCTGGGATGGAGTTCGTCTCTCCCCCTCCCCCAACCGCCCCTCCCCTTTCAGTTCGACTCTGCCTCTGCGCAGCATCTTCCTGGCGAGTGTTGCCATGGTAATTTTGTCTGCAATGCAGTGGGACCCCCTACAGCCAGCCCCGCTCTCTCCTCCCTGCTGGGCTATTGGCGCTGGGAGAGTCCTCCCCTCTTCTGGGATGGACTCCGGATCCAGAGAGAGGAACGTGGCTGGATCGGAGAAGCAAGAGAAAGGGGGAGCCACGGAGAACAGTCCCTGACGCAGCAGGGCCGGGCGCGCTGGCATGCCTCATTTGGAATCAGACAGGGCTGCCTCCTTCTCCGGCTCAGAAAGACTGTCAGGCTGACATGGGAGCAGTCACCCAGGGGCTGCTCCTCTGCTGTGTTGGATGGTTTGGGCATCTCGCTACCTAGAGGTTCACACAGGTGCCGGCAGGGAGACGTGTCCTGGAAGGGCTGGGGCCTGTGTCGAGGCCGAAGTTCTTTGGATTTTTGCTGGGGGTAGCGGGTGCTCTGCTCCTTTCATCTGATATGAAATTCATAGAATCATAGAATAATAGGACTGGAAGGGACCTCACGAGGTCATCGAGTCCAGCCCCCCGCCCTCAAGGCAGGACCAAGCTCCACCTACACCATCCCTGACAGATGTCTATCTAACCTGTTCTTAAATATCTCCAGAGAAAGGGGGCTGGTGCCAAGCCTTTACCATAGGCTTTGATAGCCAAGGCCTTTACCATAGGCTTTGATTGCTTTGGTCCTCTGAGCTCACAATTAGGGCCTTACAAAATTCAGGGTCTGTTTCCCAGTAGGGTTGCCAGATGGTTTCAACAAAAATACCGGACACGCTTGACATTACATCACAATCGACGTGACATCTTAGTTAGCAAACACCGGACATTTCTATTTTCTCAGTTCTATTTTCTCAATTTGTTTCCTGAACAGAAAGCTCAAATACTGGACTGTCCGGTTCAAAACCGGACACCTGGCAACCCTACTTCCTGGTCATGGGATATTAAAAATCATAACTTTCACAATTCTGGCCACTTAAATCTGAAATTTCACAGGGTTCTGCTTGTAAGGATCCTGAGGCCAAAAAGCATTGTGGGGCAGGGAGTGACAAGGTTATTGTAGAGAGGTTGTGCTACTGCTCCCAATAATTCTGTGCTACTTTCAGAGCTGGGCAGCCAGAGAGCAGCGGCTGCTGTCTAGGGACCCAGCTTGGACGGCAGAGCCACCGCCAAATTGTTAGACTCACTAGCCTGAGCCAATTTGGCATGAGCCTGGCTACGTGCACTGGGAGGCAACTGCCAGCTGCAGCCGCGGCGTCAGACTCTGGCTCCCAGTCCCTCTGTTCTGCTGGTGCAAATGGGGTTGCATCGGAGGGAATTCGATGCCTGGCCTCTCCAATGGAGGGGACGCCTGGCTGCCCAGGCCTCAGGAGAAGGGCAGGAAGGAGGGCTAGCGGCTGAGTTTTCCCTTCGCTATCGCAGCCTGAGACGGAGGGAGGCCGGGAGAGCGAGACCGCGCAAAAGAAAAAAAATGAGGCAGCCACCTGGGGCTCCTCTGGAGCAACATAGATGAAGCTGTGAAGGTGGAAAGCCAGGCCAGGCTGGTGCGCCGTTCCCCGCTGGTGCTCCCGTGGCCCCTTCTGCTCCCAGATTATTTCTGATCAGCCTTTTACATGCACTTCTCCCCCCCCCCCATCACCTTCATGTTCCAGTCACTGGTTGCCACGGCAACCCCTCCCCAACCTCCAAAGCGGGTTCATGCGCTGCCTTCCCTGCACTGATGCTAATTCGCTTTGGCATCCCCCAGCTACCCGCAGGGCCGGGCAGTGACTCATCAGGCACCAGGGCCCCCACCTCAGCCAGGGGAGAAAAGTACATGAGGGGGGAGGCTATGGGGCCTCCTCTTCAGCTAACAAAGGAGGGCCCCTCCCTGGGGGCAAGAGGCCATGGCTGGGCAGCCGCCCAAGGAGCTGTACTGGAGCCTCGGTAAGGCAGAATTCAACCCTGACCTCAGTGAAACCAGTTGGTGCATGGGGCGGGTGACCACAGCCGGGGCTGCAGTGACTCAGAGCCTGTGGAAAAGAACCAGTCCCCGGAGGCATTCCGCAGTTGCACGTTTACCCAGTTCCCCCCGTTTTAACATCCCTAGTTTGTTCTCTGCCTCTTTCATCCAAGCGCCTCAACCCAAGCCTCAGCATCTGTCTGAGAAATGCAGGCCGCTCCCCCCTTTTGCACATGGCGTGGCGTGGGGATGTGGCTTGCCCAAGGTCACCCAGGGAGGCAGTAGCAGAGCCTGGAATCGAACCTTCATAGCAGAAAGGAGACAAGACCTGGCTGGGATGATTAGCAAGAGTGGCCTCTCAGCAGCGGCTGCTGGAGCCTGTGGGGCTCTGTGATTTTCTACTTCCCAGGCTCATGTGCTCAGCCTGAGCCAGCTGGAATCATGGCACAGGGTGTCCTAAGCTTGGCCACAGCAGAAGCCAGGCATCCCGGCTCTTAATCCATTCTTCAGACCATGCTCCCTTCTATATTTTGAACCACTACTATTTGTAGCTACACAAATAGGGCCAAACCAATTTCATGCTTCAGGGCCTACCAGGATTGCTGCCAGGGTCAGGAAGGAACCTGCCTCCCCTCCCTTCCCTGCATTGCACCCCTGGCCAGATGCATTATGGGACCGAGAATGGAAGGAGATGGTTTCCTCTTGGATTTTCCTCCGATAAGTTACAATTCAGCTTCCTTGATGAGACAATGAACTTGGGCCTATATCCAAATACCACCTGCCCACAAATAATCCACAAGACCCACTCCGTGGGAAAATGCCAGCAAAGCGCCCACTGTCTGGTTGGAGAGGGGGGAGGGGACATGGGGCCAGCCACACCCCTGGCCCAACTGCAGGGTATGAAAGGAGAGGCTGAGCACTGGCATGGAAGACTGGAGGGGGGAGGGGGCACTGGCATGGAAGACTGGAGACTTGGGTTCTCCGCCATCTCACCCGCAGCCCTGATCTTGATGGAGGCCTCTACAAACAGTACCCGGAGGGAAGCACAGAGGAGCAGCTGTCTCCTGATATCCTAACAGAGGGGTTCTCCCCTCAGCTGGACAAAGCGAGGTGGGCTTCCCTGGCCATCTCTCCTGCAAGCTGAGGTGGGGCTGAATTCAGCTTGCCCCTGAGGATTTGGGTTCCTATTCTCTGTCTGAGATGAGACAGGCAGCTCTGACAAGTCACTCCCTAAGGTTTCTCCAGCCTCTGCATCATAGTACCTGAGCACGTCACGCTCGCTAATGGACTGAGGTTCCCCACCCTCCTTTGGGAGGCAGACCAGAGCTATTGTCCACAATCACTGACTGGGAACTGAGGCTAAGGACTTGTGCAGGTCCCACGGGAAGTCTGGCAGAACTAGCAACTGACCCATGTAACAGTCTAACGCCAATAGTGGGCAACCCATCTATGTGTGGCCCGGGAGACATTGGATTCACCGTTGCCCCTGCGCGGGGTTGCCACATTCTGCTGGATTCCGTCTGTATCAATTTTCCTCCTATCAATATTACTCAAGTGACGCCCACGTAAAACCAGGGCCCGTGAAGCGAGGTGCATGCTGATTGCACACAGCAGTGACTGTGAGAGCCGTGCGTACGCCCTGCAGCCAATCCCAGCCCTGCTATGGGTCAATCGGCACCTCCCACACATTCTAGGGACGCCAGAGCAGTGAGCAAAACTACCCCATCCTGGGGGACCGTCTTGGTTACAACAATCTTGCAGCTCATGAAAGGAAGGAGGGCCACCCATGTGGCCCCCACACTGGTCTAACACTCTAACCACTAGTCCATCTTTCCTTTCTAAATAAACACACCACACGTCAGGCCCTTTGTTAGAAACTAGACCTCACGTGTCTGGTCCGTCTGTCTTAGAAGTACTGCGTGGTAAAATTTTTCAACTCAAATCTTTTGCTGACAATTTTAAGAACAGATTGTTAACAGGAGTAAGAAATGAAATCTGAATGAAAAAAAATTTCCTTTGAAATAGTCTGATTTCTGACCCCCCTCCCTCCAAAAATTTCAGTTTTTCTATTAAAAAGCTGGACAATTTCTATGGAAAACATTGGACAGAATGAGAAAATCCTTCTTTTGTAGAGTTTTCTCTGGGAATCCTCTTAATATGGAAGCTTCAGGGGATAGCCAAGTTAGTCTGTACAAGATAAACTTAAAAAACAACAAATTGTCTGATAGCACTTTATAGACTAACAAAACATGTAGGTGGTATCATGAGCTTTTGTGGGCACAGCCCCTTCTTCAAACTCCAGTCATCTGAAGAAGGGGCTGTGCCCATGAAAGCTCATGATCCCATCTACATGTTTTGTTAGTCTATAAAGTGCTACCAGACCATTTGTTGTTTTTTAAGTTTATCTTAATATGGAGCAAGGCCAACTTCCTTTATTAATTTAGGTGCCCAATGTTTGGCTCTTTAATTCCAAAGGTTGGCACCTAAATAACAGTGAGTTGACTTTCAGGGGAGCCGATAGCCCACAAATCCCACGGACACCAACAGGAAGTGGAAGGTTCCTTCCTAAAATGAATGGTGCATGGAGTAATGGGGCACACTTGCCCTTTAAGGAACTATAGGGACATCTTGAGACCAGATTACTACGTTTCAGGAATTCTCGGGCAAACAGAGGCCAAGGGAACCACAGAGGCTACTGCAGGGAGAGAGGAAATGACCCAGAGATAAATGAGGCCACTGTTCCTTTTAGGGCTTAGGTGGGCAAGGCCTCTCTCTCTGTCTCTCTCTCTCAGCCAATCAGAACAAGTTCTGGGGAGCCTGGAAGTATATAACCTGCCTCTCCTGCTCTTGGTGAAGGAGAGGATTGCTGGTCAATCTCTGTTAAGCCAGGGGAATGGAAACAGAGTCCGAGCCAACTTGGGCTCAAGCCATGGAAGAGCCCTGGGAAACTGCAGCCCTGCCAAGGTACCCATGAAAGAAAAGCCCCCTTTGTTTGGAAGGTTTTTGATTCAAATTTTCTTTAGATGAAACATGTTGCCCCGGGATCCAGCAGAGCTGGGAAGAAGTAATTTAAAGAGCCAGCTGGATCAGAAAGCTGCAGCCTGCTAGACCTAGCTGTACGCAGGCAGGTTCAAAATCTTGGCCTTGGTTTTATTATTGTGGCATGAACCCCTTGCTCCCCCACACTCCCATAAAACTAGTTGAGGGTGAGCCAGAGGGATGGGTAAAGAAGCGGAAGGGGACTTGGCAATGACAGGGCCTTCATTAAATTAGTTAGAGCCCTCTGTGAGCAAACAATCTCTTCCCCAGTCCACCTGTTGCGACTCTGACATTTTGAAATATTTCCAGGCCAGGTTGGAAAATTTCATTACCCATAATTATCTCCCTGGAGGTCTAGCGGCAGGTTGGTGCCTGGGATATATATTCAGCGATGTGACACTAATTGATCAAGGAAATCTCCCTTTCTCATCCAATTACTTCCTTGTTACAGCCAAGGGTCAGATGGGTCGGAACAGGATGGCAGGAGGAGGCAGGCTGTGGGATGGGTGACAAGCAATAGAATGGATGAGGGAGGCTGCCGTTCCTGGCAACTTGATTTCTGTCTGGTGCATTTGGAAATGCACCAAGGCTGCTGCCTGGAGCGGGGCACATTTGTCTTATTAACTTAGGGACGGGTTTTGCAACCCAACCCTTACCCACATGGCTTAGTACTGACCCACAGCCCTCTGGAGTCCCATGGGAAGGCACCCCGTGCTGGCTAATATGAGGAATGGGAGCTCAGCTTTATTCCTGGAGGGGCTATTTCCTTTTGTTTTCATCTGAACAGTCTTTAAGCAGAACTGGGCAAAGAAACTGACAAAGTGACTAACAGGCCTCTGCGTGGCTTATGTACTGACGATCCATCGACTTTTTTTTTACGTTCTGAAAGATCATTATGATCACCTAATCCTGTGGTGTCCGACACGCTAGCCGCTAGCCATGTGTGGTTATTTGGCCGCTCGAGTGTGGCTAGCTTGCTAGAGCAGTATAGTGGCTACTGCTTCAGAACTGGCTGGACACCTCAAATCTAGTCCATCCTACACCACCCAACTCAGAGAATTTCACACTGTAAGTAGGGGAAGAGAAATCCCTCATCCCAGGGAGATCATTACAGCTCAGTGGTTCATTCGAAGGGAACTAGAGACTAGTCAGGGTACTAGTATTCAAGACTAGAATTCAGGTTTGGACTCTTTAACCCCAGTGATCAAGGGATTGGTTTAGGAACCTGACTGAGCTAGGGAATAATTAATGGAATACAAATCTTCCTCACCCAGGTTGCAAGATCAAACCCAGCCCAGGCGGTAGAGTAGCATTTGTTGCTGTCAGCTGACAATCCAGCAAGACTCACCCCAGGTCTGGAATGAGTTGCTAAGGTCTCAGGCTAACTCCACAGGTGCCTCTTGCAAACCCAAGTGGGGCTGTTTCTTGGCAATCTCAGCAGAGGAGGAAAAGAATCAATAATGTTGTTTCCTCTCTCAACCATAAATGGCACCTTTTTTCCCCAGCCTCCCTCTAGGCAAGGCCTGATGCCCAGCGTGATCTATCCTCTGTTTCTGCCACAGCATTTCGGAGAGAGCCATCAGTGCAGAACACGGGTTCTCCAGCTGTGTGCATCCTGCCATTTCTATTTCCCCCCAGCCTCGTTACTAGATGTGAGATTTGCCCAGTGAGGCCAGGTCTACACTAGGGAAGTATTTCAAAATGAGTAAAGTCAACTTAACTTCCAATTTAGCAACTTCAAACCAGCATGTCCACACTATGGACATTAGTCCGAAATTAGTCCGTGGCAGGCTCCATTAATGTGGACATGCTACGTTGGTCTTAGAGCCCCAGGAAGCACTAGGGAGTAATTAGTTCAAAATAGCAGTACTGGCACGTCCACACTACTGTTATTTCAAAATAATGAGCTTGGTGGTGTGAACACTTCACTTATAAATTTGACCTAAGGGGAGCTATTTTGAAATAAAGTCCTAGTGTAGACCAGGGACAAGTCAAACAAACAGCAGGAGAATGTCCCAGAGGTTAGAGAACTAGTGAGGATTTCAGAGAGCTGGGTCTGAGTCTATGCTCTGACACTGATTCCCTGTATGTAATCTTGGCCAAGTCTCTTAGCCTCTCAGACAGTGTCCCTGCCCTACTGCACAGAGGTGCTGTGAGGCTAAATACATTAAGCGTTGTGAGGTGCTCAGCTAGATAAAGCTTTTTATTATCAACAGAGCTGATTATACTATTGGGATGCCAGGAAAGGTAACCACACCTCTCTGCCCTGCAAATTTCTTGCATCCTCAGGCAGTGTTCCCTGAAAGCTGGGTGCTTGTACAGCCACTCGGGAGATTCAGATGCTGCTCAGTTGATTAGCAGAGCGTCCACAGCTAGGTTGTGTGTTTCTACAGGTGGTGCACATTCGCACTTGCCTTGGTGCACATATAATTTTATTCCACACATGGATGGAAAAGATTAGAGGGAACTCTGCCTTCAGGGCGTAAAGGAAAAAGCCCATCAGCGGGGTGTGGTGGAGGGAGCATCCAGTGCTAGTGAAAAGTGCACTGAATCAGCACCTCTGGATAGGGATTTCTCCTCTCCCATCCAGAGCAGATGAAACTACTCCACTGCCCTCTGTGTTCCCCTACCCCGCTCAGGAGATCTGGCCTCTCTCCATGGCCCATTCAGCCCTGGGCTCTTCTGAAGCTGCCAACCCGGGGGCCAGAAGAGTGTCGGGTGGGGGGGGGTTTATGCTGTGGGTGCTGGACCGAGTCCAGATCGTGGTGGGTTGGCAGCTCCCTGGCTGGTAGGGGAGAAAACCAGGACAGTGGAGCTCCTGTTAATAACCATCCATCTGTGACTTTTAGCTTTTCCCGGGTAGGAATTTCAGGCCAGGTTCTCAGGGGCAAGATGTCCCTGTCGGTGGGGAACGAAGCAAGAGAGCGTAGGGAGGGGAAGGGAGCAGGGTCTGGCAGGCTGGCACAGATCTGTTGTCCCCCAGAGATCATGCATGGGAAAGACAGGAACACGTGCCTAGACACAGATCTGGTGCCAACCCGCATCAGTTCCGATTGGCTGTGCTCGCCCGCCACTGGTGTCCCCTCTGTGCATGCACCCCACTAACCCAACCCTCCCTCCCTGGCTCCAGAACCCTAAATACCATTGAGGATCTAGGCTTAGGTCTCCAGCAGCCCTCCCAGAAGCCTGCAACTACGCCTGCCTAACTCACTGTGCCTTATATCCCTGAGAGCTGTCCATGGTGCTGGAAACAGCAGGGCGCCATGGAGGGATTCATGGGGGCGGGGGGAACCTCTCCGCCCCTTGCTGCTGCAGTGACGCAGGCCCAGTCTAAACTGCTCCATGTGAAGGAGCAGGTCTATTGGGAAAGGGCTGGCTGGTGTTGATTGACTCATGGTCAATTGCAACCCATCTCTGCAACACCTGGCAGAGCCGCGGAGTGCTTTGAACAGGGGCTTGCTCCTCAGGATGGGTGGGGTGTGCACGCGTCCCTGGTATAAAGCGGCCTATTTGGAAGGCCCTTGTAGGCCGCCATGGTTCGGTAGGCCCTGTGACTTGTCTGCCAGAGTTGCAAGCGCGTCCATCCTGCAGTCACAAGGCCCATGTTTAGGGGCACAGCGCCGGGGACTGTGGAAGGAATTCACCCCGCAACGAGGGACCAGCACCAGGGCTTTGCACTCAAGTTCCCCTCTCAAAATTGGGCTTGTATGTGCGTGGAGGGGGAGGTTGTTTTTGTTTGTTTTTGAAGGTGCTGGTGCTGATGCGGTGTGCTGGCTCTTTGCTCTACAGGTGCAGCGCAGATACGCTGGCAAATGTTGACATCCGTGAAAAATTGGGCCCACCCCTATTTATTCTGGGAAGGAGGGGCTGCTTTTAGAGTCAGTTGCTTCCAGATGATTTGTTTTGTTGCAAGCATTAGATTGTTTCTCCCTCAGTTCTAGGGGACCCTGGTAGGTTTGGATTCTGTTGTCTCTGGGTGGAGTTTTGTCCAGCATCATTCTTTTTTGGATGCTCTCTTTCCTTAGCTTGCTGGGATAATTATAACCCTTCAGAAGCATCTCAGATTGCAAGGCTTGCCGGCCCTAAATTAACTCCTTCTCCCTATGTAACGCACTTTACTGAACCGCGAAATGCCAACGAGAACCAAAATTAAAAAGCAATAACTCAGAGAAAATGCCTGGGCTAAAATGGGCTCGCCAGGTGTTTTTGAAAAGATCTATTTCCAGCACTTAAAAATTCCCAGAGCCAGACTATACGACTAGTTGGAATTAGCATCTTCCTTCCCCTAGCACTTCTTATATTAAGGTTTCATGACAAAACAATTGCAGCTTTAATCCTGAGCTATTTGCTCCCACTAAATCCTACAGGAGTTTTTCCTCTGAGGGTGAGACAATCTGAGGATTTGGCCCAAAATGTATCTGAGTCATTGGATCAAGGGATTCCAATTTGCCGCAGAAACTCGACCCCAATTAATACCGCACCAAACCAATATCCACGGCCATTTGCCTCCACACAGGAATACGACAGCTCAGTGGGGAAAGTCAGCTTTCAGCAGCTTTAATTAAGGGGCATTAAACGCATCAGCGCTAACAGGAATAGTGCTCTTTTACTCTGTACAGAGCCTAGAATTGCCGTTCTCACTGCTCTAGCCTCAGAATTGTCTTGTGTACCCCCCAGAGGTCCATATACTCTTAGGGGTACACAGAAGTCTTCCCTGGTGCACGTCAGCTCATTTAGATATGCCTCGTTTTTACAGCGGGCTGCGTAAAACGCACTAGCAGAGTCAGTAACAAGAATTCCATACTGTACTTGTTTACACTGCTCTGTATACTAAACACTGAAACGTAAGTACGGTATTTATATGCCAATTGATTTATTTTATAATGTACTGTAAAATGAGTCAGCAGTTTCTCAGGAGCAGCATGCTGCCTCGCTTTTCTATTTTTGGCTAATTGTGCGAGCCAGTGGTTTCTGAGCGAGATGAAACTTAGGGGTACACACGACAAACCGGTTTTCTGAAAGGGGCACAGACATCTGGGAAGGCTGAGAGCCACTGGCCTAGAACACCATTTAGATCACATCACCTGGCTGGCTCTTCCCCGACCTTTTACCAAAACAGCTAGATCAGCAGAGGGGAACCTGCAACCCGCAGGCCACATGTGGCCCAGCAGGGCTCTGTGTGTGGCCCATGAGACATTGTGTGTATCGTTGCCCAGGGCAGGGTTGCCAAATTCCACTAGCTTCCAGCCGCGTCTTTTTCCTCCCAGTGTCACTGAAGTGACACCCCCATAAAGCCAGGGCCCGTGAAGCGAGGGGCGGGCTGATTGCACACAGCAGTGACAGTGAGAGCTGGGCGCTCCCTCTGCAGCCAATCAAAGCGCTGCTTCCGTTCAATCGGCACAGCCTGCACATTCTAAGTCAGTGTTTCTTAAACTGTGTTGTGCAGCGAGGCAGTCGGAGGTGTGCCGCGGAAAACAACAGAATTCAAAATGGCCGCCCTTAAAGGGGCAGGCAACCTCCTCTCCCCCCCTTTTTTTTTTGCTCAATAACTTTCCCCGACCCTTTTTTTCTCAATAATATCCCCCCAACCTTTTTTCCTCTCAAGAAATTCTTGGTGGTCCTCATGAAAACATATTATTGTTTGGTGTTCCTCAGTCTTAAAAGGTTTAAGAAACACAGTTCTAAGTACATAGGCACAGCGAACAAAACTACCCTATCCCGGGAGACCATGTGAGTTACGACAATCCTGTAGCCCGCTGAGATGGAGAGCCACTGATGTGCCCACTCACTAGCCAAGGTTACCCCTCGTTGCGCTAGCTTAATGCCCCGACTAGTGTGGACGCAAGTGGGCCGTTATAAATATGCCCCGTATTAGAACATTGAGGGCAACAGCCTATACCAGTAGAAGGCGACTCTCCACCTTCATGACTGTGTTCACAGTGCAGGGAGCTTTCATGATACCGGGAGAGTTCAAGAAATACAACGTTTGTGAGTCACCATAACACTAAGCCTCTGATAATCCCCGGCTTGGTTTTATTACCAAGGAAGGCCAGCGATCCAGACGCTCCCAACACTGGGTTCTGTCTACATTGCCATGTGGTTTTAACAACCAGGCACCTGCGTGTTGTCTCTGTGCAGTGCCCTGCAGCAGGACGGAGGGGAGGTTTACGTAAACGTATCATGATCTTTAATACGAATAGGAGGTTTTGTTCCATTTCCTTCCGAGGGCAGGTTCTGGAAGGGTCTGGGGACCATGCCTCTAGCTTCTGCTGTCCCATTCATGAGACCGCCCTCCCATGCTTTCTGAGAATTGGCTTATGGCTATGAATATGCATAACTCAAAGATGCTTTATGCAAAACAGGCTAAGTCACATCAATTTTACAGTTACACTCTGCTGAATGCGTAGATCCTATTTTTGTGCCTGGATCATGTTCATATCTGAAGTTAGGAATATGAAATGTAAATCTGTCCGTGCTTCTAAATGTGCTAATGACGGCCATTAGTGATACTTCAGGGAGCTAATGACGCAGTTTTCAAACCAAGGACCTGTGGATGGTTGTGTTTGTCCTATAAGCCCAGACTGTGGTTGGTCCTAGAAAGACATGTGACCATGCCACCTGGGACTGGTATCCATCTTGGACCTAGTATTTTTCCATGGGGATGGGGGATGCCGAACAAAGGGTTCCCGTCCTGGGGGAAAGTCTATTGACACAGTGGGAAACCATCAGACCTTGGTTTTCAGTGGTCTTTGATACAGTCTGGCCCAGCAGGACAGGGTGATGGGAAGCCCCAGAAAGCAGGAAGCTCAGCATTGGTGGCATGATCAGCCCACCGGGGCACAACCCTACAGGGACTTCTGTGATTCACCCCATCACACTCGCTTATCTTTCCTTCAAAATCACTTGTGACAGACAGAGCAGCTCAGGATGGTGCTAAGAGGTCTGGGGGAGGGGGGATGTCCAACTTTCAATAAAGCCTACTAAACTGATTTTCAAAGGTACTTAGGCACCTAAATTGATCCCCAAGGGAGCTGGGCACCTAGATATCTCTAGGACCCATGTTCAAAATCAACGTCAGCCTTCAGGAGCCTAAATCTCACTCAACGTGATCATCACAGGCTCCTAAATCACTTAGGGCATCTCACAGGCGCAAAGGGCAATGAGACAGCTCGGTGCTACTGAAGATCAGTCAGAGTTTGGTGCCTCACCTCCTCTAGTGCACAGGGACAGCTCCCCCATAGGCACGCTCCGAAAATTTTACCCACAGTCTCATGTGCTAGGGTAGGAGAGGAAGGGACGCGTGGCCTGATCCAAAGCCCACGGAAGCAGATGGAAAGATTTCTATTTACTTCCATGGCGTTTGGATCAGGCTTGAAGACGCTGGACCTAGGATGTTCCCCAGGACCCCCAGTTCCCACCTGCTGTGTCTCAGCTTTGCAAGGGCAGGTGCGAAAGCCTCAGCCATACAGATGTAGTCACCTTATCTCACAAAAGATCTCTTGGCATTGGAAAAGGTGCCGAAAAGGGCAACAAAAATGATGAGGCGTTTGGAACGGGTGCCATATGAAGCGAGATTAAAAAGACTGGGACTTTTCAGCTTTAAAAAGAGGAGACTAAGGGGGGGATAAGATAGAGGTCTATAAAATCAAGACTGGTGTGGAGAAAGTGAATAAGGAAAAGTTATTTACTTGTTTCCATAACATAAGAACTATGGGTCACTACATGACATTAATAGGTAGCAGGTTTCAAACAAACAAACAAAAAGTTTTTCTTCACTCAGCACACAGTCAACCTGTGGAACTCCTTGCCAGAGGATGTTGGGAAGACCAGGACTTTAACAGGGTTCCAAAAAGAACCAGCTAGATTCATGGAGGTCAGGTCCATCAATGGCTATGAGCCAGGATGGGCAGGAATAGTGTCCCTGTTTGTCAGAGGCTGGGAATGGGTGACAACGGAGGTATCACGTGATGATCCCCTGTTCTGTTCACTCCCTCTGGGGCACCCGGCACTGGCCACTGTCGGCCGACAGGACACTGGGCTGGATGGACCTTTGGTCTGACCCAGTCTGGCCGCTCTTATGTTGGGCCAGCACTGTTCTCCAGCATCCCTCCTGCCTCACCCCCGTGGATACAACGACCGAGAGCAGAGGGGACAGAACAGAACGTGTTTCCCCTACTTGCACGCTTCCCAGCTGAGCGCTGTTCTGGCAGAGGAAGGGCAGGGCAGGTGGCGTGGGCATGTGTGAGCACTTCCCGAGCTGTAGCCACTGCTGGGTTGGCACGCCCTGTGTCAGCCGCTGATCCTGAGCTGGGTGTGACGGACGGGACAGTGTCCAAGGACAAACAAAAGAGCCGGACAGGAAACAAGGGGTTCCCTCCCCCCAGCTCCCTCAACAGCACAGATCTGCTCTTACCAGGCTGGTTGAGTTGCAAGGTGCTCTTGCTCCACTGGGACAGCCCCACGATAGCCACCATCTTGGCCCCGAGGCTCGAGCGCCTCTTCTTGTTGGAGGTGATGCTGGCTGAGTCCGGGTTGCCCCCACTGCTCTTCTCGATGTTGTACATCTCGCCGCTGATGCTGGAGCTGCGGACCACATTTTTAGCCGAGGAGGAGCTGGCCTCCCCGTTAAACATGGTCAGCTAGTCGCTCTCCGTCTTGGGGGGCTCCTGGGCGGGGTCAACTGCTGGGGGGAGGAAAAGGAGACAAAGGGGAAAAGTCTGTTAGAGGCTCCCACTCACGCAGCCGCCGGGTCGTTCCTGAGTAGAAGAGACGGGAGGCTGCAGCCTGGGGGGTCCCGCCGGCTGTGAGGAGGAAATAGCCCTGAGCGTGCAAAGTAAAATCAGCCACGAAAAATCAGGCGAGCGAGACGCAGCCGGGAAGGGAGCGGGAGCAGGAGCGTCATCTCGGGGAGGTGCGTGGTGCCGCCCCGTTTCTCCGGAAACTCTCTTGGGGCTTCATTGCGCAGCACTTAGAACGGGCGGCACCGCCGCCGCGTCTTCACGTTCCGGCCGAGAGCAGGCCCCCTTGTGCCGCTGAGAGATGGTCCCCCCCTCCACCCCGAGAGAGCTCAGTCTGAACAGACAAGGGGGGGATCACGCTCCCTGGCGCGCAGCTGCCGAGCTGAGGCGCAGAGAGGAAGTGATGGGACACGCGGGGCCTCTGAGGCAGAGCCCGGAACTGGACTCCTGTTCGCGCCCTGAGCCTTCGCCATTCGACCAGGCCTCCTCTCCGGGAATGTCGGAGGCTGCCAAATGTCCTGGATTAGTTGCCAAGTGACTCTGGGCCTAGGTTAGCGTAAGCCATGTAGCCCCCCCCCCCCCCCGGTCAAAGCTGCTGGAGCAGCCATGCAGGGGAGCTGGGTAGGGTGGAAAGGGAGGCGTTAGGGGTCTCACAGCACAGCCCAACTGGGGGGCAGGGACAACAGCAAGCACAAGGAGGGAGCTCCTGCGGCCTTCGCCCCCTCCTCAGGGGATATGGGGCGGCAGCTGCTCTTCCCGCCTATGGGCTCAGAAACGGAGCTGGGGCTTTGCTTCGGCCCAGCATTTTGGGCTCTGGGGAAAGTGGGGTGGGAGTTTTTGCCTCTTTGCTGGCCTAGAACTGCCCCTCAGGAGCCTCAGGCTTGGCACAGAGTGATTCCCCCCCCAGCGAAGGGCCCTTTGCTCCTACCACCTGCATGTCGCTGGTGTGTGGCATGGGGAGGGACGCCTGCATTGGCTGGAGGGTGGGGGGAGGGCCGGCGCGTGGGGAACCTTGTTTAGCCGCAGCAGCTTGGCGACAGAAGTGGCCGGGGAAGGATGAAAACCTGCAATACGGGGAAGCGGCTTTCACAGGCACTTTCTGCGGCTTCAGGCTTCTGCCTGCTCTGCGCCAAGCAGTCCTTGGCTTGTTTCCAGGCCGGGCCCCTGCACCCCAAGGGGACAGAGCTGGGCCACAAGCCAAGGTGTAAACAAGAACTCCTCAGGCTCCGGGAACTGATCTCCGAGCAGCCTCTGTGCTTGTCTTTGGTGCAAGAAGCCAAACCAAATGGTCTCCTGTAATCCCTCTCGCTCTCCCCCAATTCAGCTGCTAACCCAGTACCCTGGCCAACGGCTTCCTGCTTCCTGGCAGCAATATCTTCCCCCCCTCCACTCCCCGCAAAAAAAACCAAGTGGGTTTGTTATAATGCTCTGATACAACAGCCTCGTTCCACACCAGAAGTGGCTGCATTTCAAGACAGGGAACAACCCATGAGTGTGCATTTATAATGGAAAGAAGGGGCGTTTTGCTAGTGGATTTTGGGGGGAAACTTGAGCGGCGGGGGGGGGGGTCTGAAAATTATATTTGCAGAGAGCCACGACTGACTGAAGAGTGCTCCATAAGAGCGGCCAGATGGGTCAGACCAAAGGTCCATCTAGCCCAGTGTCCTGTCGGCCGACAGTGGCCAGTGCCAGGTGCCCAGAGGGAATGAACACAAGAGGGAATCATCAAGTGATCCCTCCCCTGTCGCCCATCCCCAGCATCTGACAAACAGAGGCCAGGGACATATCTCTACCCATCCTGGCTAATCGCCACTGACGGACCTAACCTCCATGAATGTATCTAGCTCTTTTTGGAATCCTGTTGAAGTGCTGGCCTTACAACCTCCTGCAGATTCCCAGACACGTCCATAAGGAGAACAGATTTTAGGCCCGATGGCAGGACTGGGGCCCAGGATTCAGTGCAACTTGCATGAGGGACCCACTGGTTTCAGTGGCTCATAACCTTTCTGAGAATTGAAAGTTACGCTCTGGGCTGTATCTTTCCATGTTGGGGCTTCGCCTAAAAGAGAATCCTGACAACGTCTGAGGAAAGTCCTGGCTGGTTTTGAGCTGTCACTGAGATGTACGGGGGACAGGGGTCAGATTACACCTCTCCAGGCTGTTTTGCTTCATGGAAGTCAGCAAGGATGGCTCTGTGGTTAAGGCACTAAACTGGGTCTCCGGAAACCTGAGTTAAACCATTGGCTCTGCCACAGACTCCATATGTGGCCATGGGTGAGTCATTTAATCTCTTGGGGGAGGGGGGTAGGAGGGGGGCTCATTTTCCCCATCGGTAAAACAGAGATGATAGGTGCCTTTGAAAATTTTAAACTAAGTGACATGAACCTAAGGACCATTTTCAGAAGTGACTTAAGAACCTAAATCCCATAACCCTTCACTAAAAATTCAGCTTCTAAGTCACTCTTGAAAGAGAAGCTTAGGCACCCAGGCAGGGTAGTTGGGCGAGGCTTTCAGAAGCACCTTTCTCCCATCACTTGTCTGTCTGGCCCATGTGGACCGGAAGCTCTTTGGCGCTGTGTCTGTCCTGCACCTAGCACAGTGGGGCTGTGGTCTCGCTTGGGGCTTTCCGATGTGACTGTGACACACGGATGATTCATGAATGACTCAAATGCTAAAAACTTGGCGTGTTGCAAACAGCCTGACACCTAATTATACAGTGTTAATTGATTAAATGGGTCTTTGCGCGGGTGCAGGGAGCATCGTTACTGTTTTAATTAACTTTTGTAGCGGCAGTCCCAAAGATCTGTGTGCACGTATAAGGAGAGCTGCATATTTGGGGCCAAACTCTGCTGTTTTTTATGCTGGAGTAATGGGGCCTTCCAGAGGACGACCCTTCCCCCCTCCATTGGAAATAAGATGAGGCTATGGAGGCACGGTGTTTCTAGAAGAACACCGGCTTAACGCTGAGCTGAGAACTCTTGAGGGTAGGGTGCTGAGATGGTGGCAAACTAAGACAGGGTAGCAGAAATGTCCCCTAAGCTTGCAGCTTTGCATTGCACTGATATGGATTTTGTCACCCCTTTGATGAGCTGTCTCAGATGCCTGTGGGTTTGCAGCCTCGTTTCCTGTTGGAGTAGAAATCAGTGTGTCTGGGTGTATCTTTGTTTATTCACCCTAGACGTGCCAGTCCTTGCACAGAGATGGTCACAACAGCATGCAGGCAATCCCCCTCATCCACCAATCTCAGCCCAGTTCCAATATCTAGGTTCCAGGGAACAACTCTGCCTCAAAGAATCAATTCCAGCTGGACAGATAACGGCAGAAACAAATTCCCTTGCTGCTTACAACAGCTCCCCCAAAGAGAAACCCCTTCAAAAAACACCTAACCACCCAGCACGGCTTCCAAGGCTCACACCTCAATGAAAAGAACTTGCAAGATGCTGAGACAGCGCCACTCGTCATAAGTTGCGATAAACGGGAGCGAGTGACCACTCAGAAATTCGCTAAGTGGTGCTGCTTCGAGTCACGGAATATGACGTGTTGGTTGCCCAAATCTGTCCTGTGGATCTACCCCTAGAGTTGGAGCAGACAGATCAGGCTGATTGTTATTTGAATTCCGGGGGCAGATAAAATTACACCCAGTACCACTTCAGTCCCTCAGAATAGACGAATGTTCTCAGTCTCTAAGGTGCCACAGGACTATTCATTATTCTTTCCACAGCGGGCACAACCTGGGCAGCTCCCAGTCCTTCCCAGCCCGTACATTATACTCCCCAGTCCCTGTTTTGGAAGGGCTGCCTGTGATGGGACAGCTACCCTGCACTGGCCTTATAAGGGTTAAAGCCAGGCTGGGGAGGCTGCCTGGTCGGCAGCCACATAGAACCCAGCTGGGGCTGTTTAATTAGAGATTCCTGAGGAGGAGGGAAACAGACTTGCTTGCTCCAGTGGTGGAGCAGGAGGGACCTGGCTGCCAGGGAAGCTACAGAGGGGACCTGAGGCAGAGCGGAGCTGGGGAGAGGCAGGTAGAGCTGGGGAGCTCTCCCCTGACCCAACTCTCAGGCTGCTGGCCTGATACAGGGGTCTGAGAGCACTAGGGCTCCAGGAGGCAGCCAGGGGAGAAGGCAGCAGGACCACACCTCCTTGCCAATGAGGAGAGGCCACATCAGACTGCAGGAGGCCCCCGAGAGAGGGGCTAGATGCTGCCTGGCAGTGTGTCCCTGAGGCAGGGTGGGCAAAGGGGGTTGGAGGTCCCCTGAGGGGGAGGACCCCAGAGCATGTGGGCACTGTGGCAGGGCAGCACCCTGGGGGAACAGCTCTGCAGTCTGGAAGGGACCTCGCTGGGGGCAGCAGCCAGGCAGCCACCACCACTGGGCCAAGCGACGGCCTTTAACTTTTCTTTTAAAAAACTAAATAGAACTGTGGACATGCTGGGCCTGGTGCTGGAGCTGCAGCCAGGGCGGGCCGTATGGCAGGTGGCTTGCTCCGTGTGCCAGAGCTGGGGCCGAGGCTCCAGTGCGGCTGCTCCTGCGGCAGCCTGGCCATCAAGGCCCCAGTCAGGCAGCATCCTGTCCCCGGCCCCAATTCTGGGACAGGCCCTGGGGTCTGGCCCCCATCTGGCTGCAGGAAGAGCTGGCGGCGTCCTTCCTCCTGCTGTGGACAAGGTGGTGCGGAGCAGCAGGGAACAGCAGGCGAGACACCGGCCAGAAGGGGGCGCAGGACTGAACCGATTCCCCGAACGACCAGCAGGAGGCGCCACGGGGGTGAGTCGCGCCCTCTTAAAGTGGCAAAAAGAGTTTGTTTGGGTCCAAGGCTTATTTTTCCCCAGGCCCCCCCCCCCCCCACGAACCCTCCCCAGGGAGGGAGGCGGCTTTTGTGCTGGATCTCATCTCCCATAGGTTGGTCCCCAGGAGGAGGCTGTGAAGGGGTCACCGCTAATAGGACGGGGGACTCAGTCTGGAGAAGCACCGACTCTGGGGAAAGACGCGGAGATCGCAGTGCATAATCAGGGGAATGCGAGTTCCTGGGGTAACCTTGTACCCGCGAGGGGAAGCCAGTCCTTGCATGTATAGCTGGGACTACGGAGCAGAAAGGTTCTGCTGCCTGTTTGACCCGGGCCCGACTGCTCCTGGACTCCTGCGATCAGAGCTGGGGTCCCAACTTCCAGAAGGATTTGAAAAGTGGGTGGTATCAGAGGGGTCGCCGTGTTAGTCTGAATCTGCAAAAGTGACGAGGAGTCCTGTGGCACCTTATAGACTAACAGAAGTGCTGGAGCATAAGCTTTCGTGGGCAAAGACCCACTTCGTCACATGCATGTGACGAAGTGGGTCTTTGCCCACGAAAGCTTATGCTCCTGCACTTCAGTTAGTCTATAAGGTGCCACAGGACTCCTCGTCGCTCTTGAAAAGTGAGTGAATGCCCAGAAAAGAGCCACAAGAAACATTACAGCAGGGGGAGGGGGAGAGGGAGCGTCCTACGGCCTGGGGGCCAGATTCGGCCCCTGGCTTGTCTGGAAGCGGCCTCCGGAGGCTCAGGGTATTGGGGAGGCTGCACTGGTGCTCCAGCCCCGTGCCCCTCCACCAGGTAAGCAGCCCCATCTCCCAGACCCCCCAACTCCACATGCTCCTGCACCCTAACCCCCACTCAGCCTTTCCACTCCACTCCTGCACCCTTCCCCCTGGCCAGACCCCACACTCCACGCCCACTTCCCCACAATCCCCCACAGTGGACCCCCTCATTTTTGGCCCCACCCCGGAACCTAAGGGTCCCACAAAATGTACTAGCCAGGGCCCCCCCAGACTCTGGTGCGTGAGAGGAACGCAGGGAGTCTTTCTGCTTCTTAGTCAGGGGCCACATCAGGCCCCTGATCCAAAAAAGGCCCCCACCTTTGCATTACAGGATGGGAGGACATGGATGAGGCTGACCCCTTTGAGCATCTCCTTACTTTGCTCACCACAGAGACGACGGGGTGACAGAGCAGGCGTTCCTTCGCATTCCAACAGGGATGCCCCACAGCCTGCGCTCGGCAGGAGGTCAGAGGAGCGGTCCCCTCTGGCTTAGTTCGGACAAGTCGGAAACGCCTCCTTACCGTAGTGTTCCCTAATCCCCTGACCCATCCAGCCTCCCTCGGGAGTCTACAAAGGTGGGGTCGGCATCTTAATGGGGAGGAAACAGAGGCACAGATGGGGGCAGTCTGGCGTTGTGGGGGGGTGACCCACACTGGCCGGAAGGGGTTAAAGCAGGCTGGAGGGAACCTGCGCAGAGCCCTGGCCAATCAGGGAGAAGCTTTTAAGGAGCCAACCAGAAGGTGGCTTGCTGGGGCAGCGCTGTATATAAGGAGCTGCCCAGCAGGGAGTAGACAGATAGGCCCTGACCAGGGAAGGTGCAGGACCTGGTTCCCGGAGAAGAGCTGTGCTGGGCAGGCTCCGGGGGCTGGAAAGGGAGGCTCCATCCTGATACCAGCCAGACTGCAGGCCTGGCTATACGGGCCAGGAGGGTGCAAGGGGTCGCAGGGGAAGTGGCGCAGGGAACAAGAGGCAGAGAAGGGCAAGACAAGCCTGGCGCCAGAGGGTCCCTGATTGGGAGCCAGAGTAGTGGCTGGACCTGGGTCTCCCTTGTGCCTCGCCTTGCCACCAAGGTGTGGCTGATACAGACTGTGGCTCACCCCTGAGTTGAGGGGCTAGACTTTGGGACCGCAGTTGGCCACATGAGAACTGCTGATACCCACGTGGGAGGAGGGCGTGGCCCCTACAGACCGTGGCGTGCTCCTGAGATAGAGGGGCTAGGCTTGGAGGCCACAGTTGGCCACAGTGGCAGGTGCAACTGAGAACTGCTGAAACCCTCATGGGAGGAGGGCGTGGCCCCTACAGACCGTGGCGTGCTCCTGAGACAGAGGGGCTAGGCTTGGAGGCCACAGTTGGCCACAGTGGCAGTAGAGACTCAGGATTGCCGATAAACCCCCAGAAGGGGGACGAACGACCACGTGATCCGAAAGTGACGCAGGTCCAGCGTCCCAACATGGACAGGGCAGAATGATGGGTGAGACACCAGCCAGAGGGAGGGGCCCTCCGGACAACAGAGCTAATTCCCAGCACTACCAGCAGGAGGCGCTGCAGGAGTGAGCCCCGCCCCGTGACAGAGGCTCACAATGAGGCAGCAAAGTCAGGGGCTGAACTGGGACAAAACCTCCGGTCTCCTGAGACTCAACCCAGCACCCAGTCCACTTTCCCAGGCTGCCTTCAGCCGGTCGGCGGCCATTCCTAGCCTGGCTTTCCATTCACAAACCACTGGGGGTCGGAGGAAGGTCTGAAATGGCTGCCAGATAGCCTAATGCATCGTTCTTTTCCGAGCCATGAATATTTAAATGCTGAGGGGACGGGAGCATCCATCTTCCAGGGAAAGATAAATGATTCACTCCCTGCCAAGCGAAGCCACTTTATCACAAGAGAGAGAGGTGGCGGCTGGAAAAATGTTTCCCTTTCGAGAGAAGCAGCGGCACACGGCAGAGGAGGAGAGCGGCTGGGCGGGCCAGCGAGCGGAGAGATGCAGGTGCCCCCAGAACCCCGGCACCCACTCGCCCGCTGGCACAGACCGAACCTGGCTGCTGGATTTTTAAAAGCTCCAGTTTCCTTCCCAGTGAGAGGATGGAGGCAGAGGCTTGTCTCAGCAACTTTCTTTGTTTTCCTTCAAGCAGCTGACGCTGTTTCATGCCGAGGTGCCGAACAATCGCTCGGCTTGGCTGGGGACAGCGGCCAGTCGCTTGGGAATGAGGGGAAGTGGATGAGTTGGACTCCTCAAACTGATTCACTAATGATAGAAATGCAGCCGTGTTAGTCTGGTGTAGCTGAAACAAAAAACAGGATTATGCAGCACTTTAAAGACTAACAAGATGGTTTATTAGGTGATGAGCTTTCGTGGGCCAGACCCACTTCCTCAGATCAAATAGTGGAAGAAAATTGGCACAACCATATATACCAAAGGATACAATAAAAAAAATGAACACATATGAAAAGGACAAATCAAATTTCAGAACAGAAGGAGGATGGGGGGGGGGAGGTAAATGTCTGTGAGTTAATGATATTAGAGGTGATAATTGGGGAAGCTATCTTTGTAATGGGTAAGATAATTAATGTCTTTGTTAAGACCTAGGCGTAAAGTATCAAATTTAAGCATGAATGACAGTTCAGAGGATTCTCTTTCAAGTCTGGTGTTAAAATGTCTTTGAAGCATTTTTACACAATTTTAAAAGACATTTTAACACCAGACTTGAAAGAGAATCCTCTGAACTGTCATTCATGCTTAAATTTGATACTTTACGCCTAGGTCTTAACAAAGACATTAATTATCTTACCCATTACAAAGATAGCTTCCCCAATTATCACCTCTAATATCATTAGCTCACAGACATTTACCTCCCCCCCTCATCCTCTTTCTGTTCTGAAATTTGATTTGTCCTTTTCATATGTGTTCATTTTTTTTTATTGTATCCTTTGGTATATATGGTTGTGCCAATTTTCTTCCACTATTTGATCTGAAGAAGTGGGTCTGGCCCACGAAAGCTCATCACCTAATAAACCATCTTGTTAGTCTTTAAAGTGCTACATAGTCCTGTTTTTTGATTCACTAATGCTCTGTGTTCGCATTGACAGCTGCGGGGGAGGGTAGCATGCCACTAAATCGGCATGCCTGCTTCTTAGTCCTGCTGTGGGCTGGTGTTAACAAGGAGAGTAGGTGCAGGGCCATGGCAAATCAGCAGTCAGTTAAGTTAGCCACTCTGTACCTCAGTTTCCCTGTCTAGTTCAAGGCCTCCACTCAACTGGTGCCTGAATTCACTCAGAGCTGATATTTCTGCTGTAAAAGTGCCCCTCTGTACTTAAAGTCTCATCTACACTAGCACATGTTGTCACCAAAAACTGCCTATGTAAGCTGTCCAGCTGCTCCCTGTGCTCCAGAGGCTGATGCCCTAACTCCAAGTTTACTGGAGACCCCACTCCACCTCCTGCAGGAAGGTGTGTTTGCAGGGAGAGCATTTACACTCCAATATGACCTTTGTCAGGAAAAACACCCAGTTTGGGTGACAAAAAACTTCCAGCTCTGTGAGAGCCTTTTGTCTTTTCCCTTCATTTTATTGTTGACAAGCAGCCAGTGTGAATTCTGCTGTTTGGTTTGTTCTGCCACTATCCCACAATGCTGGCTGTGCTCAGTGTTTTGGGATCTCTGCTGCCCTGCAGGCAGGCGCCCCTCCCCTTGCAAAGCTCTGGGAAGTATCTGACAGCTGAGTGAGCTGTTCCAATTGGGGAATCATTGAAGAACAAATTACAGGGCTCCTGTTCTGCCCTGCTAGGAACACAGCGGCAGCTAGATGGCTGCTGCTGCAGAGGCAGGGCTGGAGAAGCGGCCGTGCTGCTTTCACATTCCTCAGCACGGAGAGCTCCCAGAACTACGATGGAATCCCAGGAAGCGCAGGGATCAGCTCTGCCTTCCCGCAACACCGCCCTGCGGGATGCTTACCCACAATGCTTTGCTCTGTCGACAGGGTGCTAGCCACGTGGCCATGATCTGTCGACAGTGGGAGGCCGAAAAACCGGTTTGACCGTTTTTCACTTCGGGCGACTTTTGCACGGCGAGAACACTTTTGTCACCAAACCCTCCCAGTGCAGACACAGCCTCAGTGTCTGCCGCTGGATACAGGCACGGCTGCCTCAGGCAGCCAGCCGGGCACGTCTGCCAGCCCCTGGGTGAGCCTCAAAGCAGCAGAAGCAGACATTTCCCCCGGCGGACCCTGTCTGGAAAGCCTGTTTAGCTCCACACAAAACGCTCCAATTCCCCCGTGACTCTGGGCCGTTGCCCCTCCCCTCGCGGCCGCCTGTTGCATTGGTGCCCTCCGAGCGACGAGGCCATCGCTGCAAACAGAGACGCTTCCACGCCTGCCTGGCTCCTCCTCGTGCGGAGCCGCCTGCGGCGTGTGGGTGGCAGCGGAGAGGGGCGACCCTGCTGGTCTCCCTGCATCTGCCTGACAGGCTAATGAGACCTTCCCGGCAGCTGGGGGGGACTATCGCACCACTCTGCCTGAACTCACGCATTTATCAATTATCCCGGGATGTAAATAGGTTCACAGACAAGCTGGGGGATTAGTCATAATATCATTAATTAGCGCCTGCTCCCAGAGAACGGCAGCATTTCAATATTTACCTTCTGGCTGCTATTTCCCACCCCCAGCCTGCTGCCCTTCCGGTGGGTGCGGGAAGGAGATTAAAGGGTTTGCGTGCGAAGTGGTACCAGCCGCATGCCAGGAACACGGGCTGGAGAGGCACAGGGTGCTGTACACCCGCCTGTCTCCCCAGCCACTGACGCACTGTCCCAGGATCTCTGAGCTGAAGAGATTTCTCAGGGAGTAGGTGGAGGGGGGGTGGTTCCCTGTTAACGTTTTCTCCGCTCGTCCCTCACCGCCTCACCCTCCCAGAAGGATTCAGATTGCGACAGCATGTGGAAACCTCAGCTGTGGCAGGCGCTGGATACAATCAGCCACAGAAGTAAGATCATCCTTGCCCCATAGGGCATCCAGTGAGTAGCACCAGGCGCATCCTACCGCCTGCTTTAAGAGGGGACATACCTAACAGCTGGAAGATGATACCAGCCCAGGGGATAGGGAGTGACAGCTGGCACAGAGAGGTAACAGCATTGCTCTGGCTTCCTTCCGGCAGACACTGTTGTGTGAGCTCCCCAGGATCTATTGGGGGAGTTTTACCCCCCAAGCCCAGTTCTGCCCTCCGTTAGGCCCATGTAAGCACACTGAAACTAATAGGGCTACCAGGGGATGCATCCTCATGGAAGAGGCTTGTGCTTAAGGCACTGGGAAGGGCTGGGAGCTGCTCCCAGCTTTGCCACTGACTCTTTGCACGACCTTGGGCAAGTCACTTAACCCCACCCTCCTTGTGGGTGCCCAACTTGAACCTCTCAGGCCCAGATTTTTCACTCGAGTCGAGCTTCCCCCAGCTTCTTAACCACTTGTCATCAGGGTATCCAAGCGCCCGTTTGTCTGCTCTTGCTCCAGACCATCGCTCCCTTGCGTCCGTCAGATGCTAGCGTGAGCATATTAGAAATGTGAACTGCAAGCCAACAAAAACGAGTTGTCCCAAGGCACCTTAGAGATGCACAAAAATATACAGAGTATCATGAGCTTCCGTGGGCAACATCCACTTCTTCAGCTGAGCGGGAGTGTACGATCAACAAAGTGAGATCAACCCTGATTAGACGTTCTGCTTGGTGCCGCTTTCCTTGGGGTGTATACAGCAGATGGCAGCTCGCTCAGTACATGGGTGAGAGATTTCTCATCTCTGCCCAGCTCAGCTGTGGCAGGAAACAGTGCTGGTGTTCCATTCGGTAGCTGTAAGCAAACACTGACTTTCTGCCGGCTTGGAGTCCTCCGGGATTGCTCTGCGGCTTACAATGCCGCATCAGTGGAGTGCCAGCTTGTCTGTGAACCTAAAACCCTGCTCAGCTGTGGCTATTAGTGTCAAGGTACTTTCATTTGTGTGTTTTGCAAGGTTCAGTAGGGATTTTAGCCTAGGTGCTAAATTCTGCTCTCTGCCACCATTCCAGAGTAACCACCACGGGGATAAATTGGAAGTAACCAAAGCTGGACACTAGCCCCAGGTGTCTGGCTGTTATGCCAATGGGATACGCAACTCGCAAAGCCAACGGCATTTGCATTATCACATTGGGATGATTGCCTCTGGTGGGGACCTTGGCTTTTTGTATGTATTTGAACTGCAGGGCCACTAAACACATAGTGCGAGGCCATGCCTGCCCCAAGAACATGCAACCTAAGCAGACCATAGGGACAAAGAATGGAAAGGGAAACAGGAGCACAGAGAGGGTCAGTGACTTGACCATGGACATCAAGCACATCAGTGGCAGAACCTGGGTGTGTGTTTGGCTCCAATTAAACAATAAGGCTATGTCTACACTCACGGCTTCTTGTGCGAGTAATATGCAAATGAGGCTAAGCGTGGAATATTGCTGAGCCTCATTTGCATACCTAATGAGCCACCATTTTCTTCAGGAGTGTCTACACTGCCCCTTCTTGTGCAAGAAAACCCCTCTTGTGCAATGCCGTTACACCTATTACTTTTCAGGAAGAACGGCATTGCACAAGAGGGGTTTTCTTGCACAAGAAGGGGCAGTGTAGACACTCCTTCTGGCGCAAGAGCCTCTTCTGAAAAAAATGGTGGCTCATTAGGTATGCAAATGAGGCTCGGCAATATTCCACGCTTCGCTTCATTTGCATATTACTCGCGCAAGAAGCCGCAAGTATAGACCTAGCCTAAAATTTTATTAGTGCTCTGATAAGCACATTCCAATGGAATATCTCAGCAGCACTTTCGTCAGCTCATCCTTACCCCAGCCCTGTGAGATAAGGATTGTCTCCATTTTACTGTGTAGGGAAACTGAGGCACGTGGCGGGGAAAGCCATCAGTATCGGAGGTGGGGCTAGAGCCTGTATGTGTGTGATTTAGCGTGCTGCCCTTTGGGGACACCTCCTCTCTGATTTTCTCCCCTTCCGTTGACAAAACACAACTCTTTCTAAACACAACATTTGTATAGAAGTTTGGTAGAGAGTTCAAACACACACAAATGCCACTACACGTCTGCTCAGCTCCAAGCCTCAGCTCTGTTCGCCAGCCCGCCCCAGGAAAATTGGGATAAATATACCTTTCCCGACTCCCCTCTTTTAAAAGAGAGCTTAGTTGCCAACTAGCAGATTTGGCAGTGAATCTAAATGATTAACCCATCATTAGACACACACAAAAAGCAGGTTAGTAAGTCGCTTTTCCTCCCCTGCTCAATTGATGAGCATGGCAGGGGTGCTGTTTGCTAAGCAGACTATAATTGCCAAAGCAACACTTAGCTCCAGGGCGACATTAAAGGCCGATGCAGTGTGCAAAATCAGGCCTTTCCAATAAAAATGTCAGTTTTCCAAGTGCCCTGTAATGTTGCTTCTCTGTCCCTTGACCGGATGGAGGAAGGGCAGGCCAGAGCCAAGTGACTCTGCTTCTTTCTGGTGATGTCAAGGGGCTTTGGCTCAGATCCGGAGCTTGTAAGTAACGGAGGATGTGGGCTCTCAACGTGGAGACTGTCAAGAGGTCCAGGGAGGTGGAGATACGCCAGCAGCCACAAACCCGTCTGTGCTCAGGATCGCTTCCTGGCTTTCCCACCCCTCCGCCCTGTCCAAAACACCGCTACAAAGATCCCCTCCACACCCCATCCCTGTACCAGCCAGAGGGGAAAGGAAGCGGGTGCGCCATGGAGCTGGCTGAATGGCAGCAAAAGCCAGCAGGAAGTGAGTGAAAGAGCTGGCAGGGACCCGGGGTGCAAGAGACCGGACCTGTCACAAATGTGAAGTTCCTTTCACCACGGGTGCCCACTGATTCACTTCCTTGGATCCCCATCACCTCCCATGGATAGGTGGACTTTCTCTGCCTCCTTTTCAAGACTAGGGTTGCCAGATACCTTCACAAAAAATCCCGAACAAGGCAGGGAAAAAATTGGTTCAGAGGAAAAAAAAAGGAGATGAACTCAACAACAACAACAAAAGGACACTGTGCCTTTAAATTCCCGTGCTCCCAGCTCCCCCACTCCCGCCAGACACAGCAGGAGAAAAATGTCAGCCTTCCATCTGAGAGAAACTGTTGCCACAGATGATGCAATTACCGGACTGTCCGGGCGAACACTGGATACCTGGCAACCCTATTCAAGACCCTACGTGGGCTCTCCTCCACGTGCCATGCTGCTGCTAGCTCTGCTCCTACACTTCCTGAGCCTCTCCATCTCCTTCTCCCAGGCTCAGTTTTATGCCCCCCGCCTTTCATTAAAGCCACGGTGGGCACCCTGCAGCCTGAGGCCCACCTGTGGCCCATCCGGGTTCGAAGTGCAGCCTGCGGGACACTGTGTTACCGTTGCCCACTCACAGGGTTGCCGGATTCCGCTGGTTTCCGTCCACATTGGCTGTGTCTACACTGGACCCCTTTTCCGGAAAAGGGATGCAGAGGAGACAAGTCGGAATTGCAAATGCAGCAGGGATTTAAATTTTCCCCGCTTCATTTGTATAAACATGGCTGCCACTTTTTTCCAGCTTGGGGCTTTGCCAGAAAAAAGCGCCAGTCTAGACAGGGATCTTTTGGAAAATAAAGCCTTTTCCGAAAGGTCCCTTATTCCTCTTAAAATCAGGAATAAGGGATCTTTTGGAAAAGGCTTTATTTTCCGAAAGATCCCCATCTAGACTGGCGCTTTTTTCCAGCAAAGCCCCGAGCCGGAAAAAAGCGGCAGCCATGTTTATACAAATGAAACGGGGAAAATTTAAATCCCCGCTGCATTTGCAATTCCGACTGGTCTCCTCTGCATCCCTTTTCTGGAAAAGGGGTCCAGTGTAGACACAGCCAATGTGTTTTCCTTACTGGTGTCACTAAAGCAACATGCCCGTAAAGCTAGGGCCTGTGAAGGGAGGGGCATGCTGATTGGATGGTGAGAGCCGGGCCCACCCCAGCGCTGCTCCGGCTCAATCGGCAGATTCTAGGGATGCCAGTGCCGTGAGCAACACTTCTCTAGCCTAGGAGACCGTCTTGGTGACGACAATCTTGCAGCCCGCTGAGATGAAGGACTCGCCTCGGCTGCCTGTTGCTGAGTAAGAACCAGCACCACCAAAGCACCCAGAGTCCCTCATGAGCTACCTACCCATGAGGTTTATAGCTTTTGGGACAGAGTCTCCCTTCCCTTTGTGCCCTGGCGTGCCCATTATGTCATTAGCCCCTCGACAAGCCGCTAGATGAAGTCCAAGTAAAGCCAAGGACGGCGCTGTACGCAGGCCCAGGATCTGGGCATCATCCGTGACTCAGTTCTTGCTCTGGACCCTCAAATCCAGGTTGTGTCTCAATGCCACTGCTTCTTGCTGCTTGCTCTCTCTAAGGCCCAGCCCTGGCTTGGCAGCCACACCGTTAAAACTCTTGTCAACCCGTCCTCCTCTCCTGTCTTGGCCGGGCTGCTGCCTCCTCAGTGGCCTGGATTAATGCCATCTTACCCTGCTCACCTCCCTTCAAAATGCTGCTGGGAAGTGTGTTTATTACTGGTGATTTGTATTAGGGCAGTGCCTGGGCACCCCAGTTAGGTACCAGTGCCCCATTGGGCTAGGTGCAGTGCGCGCAGAACCAGAAGACAGTGGTGAGCCAAGACAGTTCCTGTCCCAAAGAGCTATCTCCCAAGGATGGGGACTTTTCAGAAAAGAGAAGACTGGGGGAAAGGTGGAATATGCGAGAGGTCTATAAAATCATAGCTGGTGTGGGGAAAATACATAAGGAAAAGTTATTTACTTGTTTCCCATAACACAAGAACTAGGGTCACCCAATGAAATGAATAGGCAGCAGGTTTAAAACAAAGTTTTTCTTCACGCAGCGCATGGTCAACCTGTGGAACTCCTCGCCACTGGAGATTGTGAAGGCCAGGACTTTCACAGCGTTCCAAAAAGAGCTAGATAAGTTCCTGGAGGAGAGGTCCATCCGTGGCGATTAGCCAGGACAGGCAGGGATGGTGTCCTCTGCCTCTGTTTGTCAGAATCTGGGAACGGGCGACAGGGGAAGGATCACGTGATGATGCCCTGTTCTGTTCACTCCCTCTGGGACCCCAGGCAATGGCCGCCTTCAGCAGACAGGACACTGGGCTAGATGGACCTTAGGTCTGACCCCATCTGGCCTTTCTTATGTTCTCTGTGTCCCTCCATTGGCTTCCCCTCCTCCACCACACCAAGCACCAACCGTTACCTTCCATCACGTCTTATATGGATCCCTTACGTTGTCAGCCCTCTCCTCCTCTCTGCCATTGGCCACTTTTTTTCCAGGCAGCACCTCTTCCACGCCCACCCTCCTGCCTGAAAATTTCTCCCCTTGAAAATCTGAACACTCGCCACACGGTCCTCTTACTACCTGCTTACAAAACAACTTGACCGTGGGTCAACAGCCAGAGTACAGCTTGTCAGCATTGATCCCAACCCTCTCTTCGTCACCCTGCACCACTAACCCTGTGCTGTATCCACCTGTTGCCTCCTTAAACTCTGAGCTGTTTGTGGCAGACCCCATTGTGTATGTTTGCCCTGTGCCCTACCACCATTCGCTGCTCCCATAATAGAAAACGCTAATGAAAATAAGCATCTACAACCAAACTGTTCACACAGGAAACTGAGGTACAGTCAACGCATACACCCGCCTGCACAATCAACTATAGATCGTGCTAGCCGATGCCACTGTGTGTCTGTACCTGACTCCTCTCCAGTAGCGACTACAGCCATGGCAGGCACCCTGCGAGGCCCGCGAGACGTTTTGTTACTGGTGCCCTCGTGCAGGGTTGCCAGATTCAGCCGGTTTCTGTCTGGGTAGTTTTTTTCCTCCCAGTGTTATTAAAGTTACGCACACGTAAAGCCAGGGAACGTGACATGAGGTGGGGGCTGATTACATGCAACACAGAGCTGTGTGCTCCCTCGGTTCCCATCACAGCGCTGCTACGGATCATAGAATCACAGAGCTGGAAGAGACCTTAGGAGTCATCAAGTCCAGCCCCCTGCCCAAGGCAGGACCAGTCCCAACTCAATCATCCCAGCCAGGGCTTTGCAGGGTGTGACAACGTATCAGAGTTCCTCCTGATCCTGCAGCCCTGTAGCAGCAAGAACAGACTCCGCCAGCCGGTAGAACAGAGGGGGCTTACTGCTTCTCCAGGATACAGCACAGCACAGACGTGATGTGGCTACAGGAGTGCGGGCCAGGATGCCTCAGACCCTTTGAGATGGGGTGCCTGGACCCCTAGGCTCCAAGCCCCCCTTCTTAGTCTGTCTCCTTCATGGTTTCCAGCCAAAGACTTCCCCCTCCCCCAACACTCGCTTCCTTTGTTCCATCCCTTCCTTTGACCGGTAGGACCGATTCGGTCACTGTCATGGGGCCCTCAAGGCACCCCCTGCTGGGCTGTGCTTATAGACAGTCCATGCACAGCCCACAACCCAAGCATAGCAGCCAGCCACGTACCGACACTACATCACACAGGGTCAGTTGGCCCACCCTGCAAATTCTAGGTACACAAGCACAGTGAACACAGCGACCCTATCCTGGGAGAGCACCTTAGGCTACATCGACACTGCAACGCTATTTTGGGATAGCACAATATCCCGAAATAGCTATCCTGTATCTTCACAGCAAGCTCATTATTTTGGGCTTGATATTCCGACATCCCTGTAAACCTCATTCTGCGAGGAGTAAGGGACGTTTCAGAACGGCGCTTTTTTTCAAAATGTGGTGTTGCGCAGACAGCGCCAAATGATGAAATAAGCTATTTTGAAATAGCATCGAAATAAGACACGCAATTTACGTCGCTCAAATTGCATAGCTTGTTTCAAGTTATGGTGCAGTGTACGTGCACCCTTATTTACGACAATCTTGTGGCCCACGGAGATAGAGGGCCCCTCATGCGGCCCACTCACTAATCTAGATTGCCTGTCGCTGAACAATAATCTTGCTGAAAAATCTCTGCACTTGGTGAGTAGTTTCAGGCAAAGCCTGAGCATTTCATTTTGCCATCTTGAAATGCTTTTTCATTTGAAACCAGCCTTTTGTGTAGACATTTAGCTGGCTAAAAAGGAGGGTGAAGCAGCAAAGTGACCCCAAATGAGAAATTCAATTGTGTGGGATAAAATGTTTGGGTTGGCCCAATGTGATTTTTCTTTTTCAATTTGGAGATGGGAAAAAAACAGGAAAAATCAGTTTCAGATCAAACCAAACCATTTCCTTTCCACCCACCGGAATTGTAATGGTTTGATTCCCTGCATCAGTGATTCACTTAGCTCTAGCAACAACTCTGCACAAAGCATTGTAACAGATATTTCTCACCCTGAGTCCATGAGCGGAAGGTTTGCAAAGTGCTTTGAGATCTGCAGACAGGTGTTACTACCAGATAAGCCTTCAGGTGTGACAAGAGAGGCCGACACTGGAATGACCATGCTCAAGCCCTTGAAAAAAAAGCTGCTGCTGATAAACTTCTCCTGGGCGACTTCTCTTGTTACAAGGCCCTTCAAGCTCACAGGCTTGGAACAGAGATGGTAGCAGAGGCGCTGAACAGAGCAAGGGACTGGGCTCTATCTGCAACCCTGCCACTGACCCTCCTGAAGACCTGGATCAAGTCACTTGACTGCTTCGTGCCTCAGTTTCCCGACCTGTAAAATGGTGCTTAAAGAGCTTTGCAAAGCTCTTTAAGCCAGGACGCAAGGAATGTTATGTGTGCACTCTAGAGGGAAAACTTCCTCCCTATTGTGCAGGAGTAACTCTTGGGCCACTCTCCTGGTGCAATCCAGAGCAGAATTCAACTTCATATCTGAGAACCGACTTGATTGGGAGACGGCCCGGAACCACAGAATTCCAGCCTGGGTTTGTCGCCCCTTCCCTAGGGCTACATCTAGACTGGCCTGATTTTCCCCAAATGCTTTTAACAGAAAAGTTTTCCGTTAAAAGCATTTGTGGAAAAGAGCGTCTAGATTGGCACGGACGTTTTTCTGCAAAAGCACTTTTTGTGGAAAAGCATCCGTGCCAATCTAGACGCGCTTTTGCCCTGATCACCATTTTAGCCATCAGGGCCTTTTTGCGCAAAACAGTACTGTGCTGTCTACACTGGCCCTCTTGTGCAAATGATTTGTGCAAGAGGGCTTTTGCCTGAACGGGAGCAGCATAGTATTTCCGCAAGAAGCACTGATTTCTTAAAGTAGGAAGTCAGTGCTTTTGCGGAAATTCAAGCAGCCAGTGTAGACAGCTGGCAAGTTTTTCCAGAAAAGCAGCTGATTTTGCAGAAAAACTTGCCAGTCTAGACACAGCCTACGAGTCAAGTCAGCAGCTGGGCAAGCCATTTACATGTCTGGTGCCAGTGCCGATGTCACCACCATCTCCGCTTTCTCCTTTGTAGAGCGGCAAGTAACTCTTGGAGTCGGTTTCGGTGCCCAAGATTCTGACTGTCGTGTGGGACAGCCTTGAAAGGTCCCCAGACTTGGTGGCCTTTGGATGGAAAGCGACCTGTCAAACACCTGCTCTGGCTCCGGGGCCCTGGCTTTTTAAAAAGAGACTCACTGTGTCCTGGCACCTCCCTAGCTGGGGTTCTGGGGCAGGAGGGGCCAACAGCTGTGGGCCGGGAAGGAAACCTACAATTCAGGAAGCATCTGGATTGTCAGGTGCCGCTGCAGAGTCACTGGTCTCCTCTCTGGGGAGCAGGAGCTGCTTTGTGGATGGCTTCCTTTCCTGGCAAAGCAGAGAGGGCGGGAACGCAATGGATCCCGGCTGCAACTTGGGGGGCAGGTTAAAGAGGGCATCGGCATTGCTTGCAGCTGCTCGGGCTGCTCAGTGGCTTCACAAAGCCTTCGTTTAGCTGGAGCGTAGAAATCTGAGATGGATGAGACCTGGGTGGCCAATTTAGACCATTCGCCAGAGGATCAGGGCAAGATTATTGCCTGCCAGCGTTGGGAGCTGAATACCTGGAGCCAAGCTGGTCAATTTCTTTGTGCAGGTTCCAATCCGGCACAGCCCTGGGGAGTCACTCCAGGTGCCCCCCGGTGCTTAAAAGTGTAAGTCCATGCTGACGTGTTTTGCTGGGTCAGGCGTGATGAGCATTTGTGGTTCACTTTGCCCCCTCCCCACCTTTTACTTAATGACTCTTCTTCAGACAGTTCACTGGCAGTGACGTGATTTGTATTAGGAATTGGCTGTTCACGAACTGTGGCTAGGCCAGAGGTGCAGCTCTCTCCTGCGGCCCCATGGCCCTGTCATTAATGATTGGTATGGCTGTTGGATCTAGGAGCTGGGTCGTGGGCCAGGCTCCCCTTGTGCATGGCGCTGTACAAATGCCGCACGGCACCGTTTCTCTGTCCCTACCTGGAGGGCAGATGTTTTTACATAGGAGAACAACGCCCCTCTTGCTAGGACATTTCAGGGGAGCGATTGTTCATGAAAAACTGTAAAATTTGGGATGGAGGAATGGTCCGATATTTTCCATTTGTGTGCCTGGGGTGTCCGAATACGCACCACTATCCAGTACAGCGCCACCAATCCCAGAAACTGAGGTCAGTGGTTATCTACCAGTGCCAGGGCTCCTACCATTGCTCTTAGAGTCACCCTAAGTTCTCCGGGGGGGCAGGGACAGTCCTCCTGTTGTGTGTTTGTCCGTGGTGTCCTGGGTCAGGTCTGCAGGTCTTCCAAGCAACAGGAATCCAAATAATTCTCAGTACTGCTGCTAGAACAGGGAGGCACTGCAGCTGCATCCTTAAAGCACCAGCAGGCCAGTGCCCTGATCCCAAGTTCAGCACTGGCTCCCTCAGTGGCTTACCCTTTCTGTGCCTCGATTTCCCCATCTGTAAAATGTGCACAAGAAGGCCCAACAGCAGTGATACGGCACTCCCGGTGCATGGATCTGTTTCAGCCTGGTGAGCTGGATTGCTCTGAAACTAGGAGCACGCTCTTACTAGCCCAAAACACCCAGCCTCCTACGTTACACATCTCACCATTGCAAACTCCTTTAACAGATGGGTCACTTTATCTACCACTAAAAAGCAACTGCCTCTGGGGAGGAACGCAACAGCAGTTGGACAGCACCCAGGAGCCTCAGGACATAAACCCACGCCCCGATCCTGCCAAGATTGCAGTGGGAACTACTCAAAGGCCTCACGTTAAGCATGTTGGAACCTTTGCTGGATTGGGACCGCAGGAAGTAAACTATGCAGGATTCGGCTGATATTGCAGCGGGGAATTGAGGAAGGCAAAATCTGACCTCCTCATTTAACAAACGCAACACCCTGGCTTTTGCACGCACACCCGTGTGGGTACGTCTACACCGCAACATTCTTTCGAAATAACTTTCGAAATAACTGTGCCCCCTAACATCATGCAGAGACATTGACTCAATACTGAGTCCAGACGATAAATAAATGGGGGGAGGTTCCCAGATTCCCTTTGGCCTCCATTTCATCAGCCCGAAGAGACCGACAGCTAAAAAGCGAAGCATCCTCAGTAATTAGGAAGCCAGAGAAACAGGGGCTCCTGCTGCTTTTTCTCCTCTTCCTCCACCCCTGAGAATTGCTACGCTCCGGCGGCCACACATTAGATCATTAGAGCGCTGCGCTAATGGGATCGCTCTGGATACCAAGCACAGAGTAAGCCGAGCCAAACGGCCAAGGAAAAGCACCTTCCTGGATTGCCGAACCTCGAGGAAGGATGCTCTTTCCCCTTGTCCTGAATTGTACCTCTCCCCCGTCCTCCCCCATCGGCTTACGGCTCGCTGGGAGCACGGGGCACCCCAGGTGCTCGGTTACAGAACAGACCCACAGATCTGGGGGGCGCACCCCGAAGCCATGGGGGCTGCCTGGTACCAGATGTCACAGCTGCCACCAAAACGTCCTTGGGCCAAAATCTGCAGCAATCGCTCTGGGACACTCACTTTCCCCCAGCGGGGGAGGGGGGCAAGTCAATTTCCAACCCCCCTTTCTCCATCCCTAGTTGTATTTCTGTAATTGCAAACTACGAAGCGGCCTTAGGCGAAAGGACAGCGATGCGCCCGCCCGGATCAGCTGCCAGGAACGCGCCTTCCTCCTCTGCCAGGGATCCCGGCTCCGAGCCAGGGGGAAGGTGGGGAGCAAAAGGAAGGCGCGTCAGATGCCGAGCTCGTAGACCCGAATGCAGGGGCTGAGCTGTGCGCTTCCCCGTTCTTACCGTTTACATCTCCAACAAGGCACCGCCTGGAATCCGGGCTGGGGGGAGAAGGATGGGGGGGGGGGGAAAGGATGGGGAGGGGGAGAAGGATGGGGGGGGAAAAGGATGGGGGGGGAAAGGATGGGGGGGAAAGGATGGGGAGGGGGAGAAGGATGGGGGGGGAAGGATGGGGGGGGAGAAGGATGGGGGGGGAAAGGATGGGGAGGGGGAGAAGGATGGGGGGGAAGGATGGGGGGGAGAAGGATGGGGGGGGAAAGGATGGGGAGGGGGAGAAGGATGGGGGGGGAGGATGGGGGGGAGAGAAGGATGGGGCAAAATCGCATCCGGACATAGGAAGAAGCAGGCAATCGAAGACATGAAACATGCCAGGTTAGCAGCCATCACCGCCCGCGGAGCCCCGGGATGGAGAGCCCAGTCCCTGGAGGAGCTTTCGCCCTACAAAGCCCCGCTCTGGAAACCCCATTCCCCGTCGCCCTTCCGCCTCCTGCTGCGACCCCCCAGCCTCCCTCCCCGCCGTGCTCACCGCTCCCGGGAGAAGCAGCCGCAGGTAGGAGAGAGGATGCCGCTTACCCGAGAGGAGTCCGAGAATGGTGGCCAGGTGCGGCAGGAATCGAAGACGCCCCTGCCTCGTCTCCAAAACACAAACAGCCCCCCCCCCCTTAAGAAACCTGCCCCCAAATGAGTCCAAGCCCCAGTCCCATCCCTGGCGCGAGGAGCCCACAATCTAGTGAATCTTTAAAGGTTGCTGGAGAGAGCCGGGAGCGGAGCTGGAGCCTCTTTGCTTCAGCATCTCCATGGTTACCTCTGACCCAATTCTCCTCCCAGCCAAAAGCAGGAGGAGAGAAGAAATTCAGAAGTGAGAGGCGAGGCGTGTGGGGAGCAGCCCTCCCAAGCCATGGGGAGGGGGCTCTTTACTCACAAGCCAGGGGGGGCTCTTTAACATGCTGTCTCTTCCCTTCCCCACCCCCCGTTTTTCCTCCTATTTCCCCTTTCCAGGTCCCAGCGTCTCGGCCTCGCTCCCGCCAGGACGCAAAGACAGTATTTGGGGGCCGGAACGGCACCACCGTGTCACTAGGGACGGGGCTCCAAGCCAAACACTCCCCATCTTCCGCAAACCTGGATTCTGCCCCCCGCGCCCTGCGCGCCAGCCCTTCGCCCTTTAGAATGGTGGCAAGTGGAAGAGTCCGAGCCGGTTCCCAAAACTTGGGGAAAGTCAGGAACCGGCGCGAAATCTTGCTCCGTCCACACTGCAGCACTATTCCGAAATCACTTCGCCCGCGTCTACACAGCAGGCAGATATTTCGAAACAGTGTCAAAATCCTGTCAGGCTGGAGGACTTCTTACTCCGACTCCTGTAACTTTCATTGTACGAGGCGTAAGGGAAGTCGGAGGAAGAGGGCTCTGTTTCGAAAGGAGTGCTGTGTAGACGCTCCCGCTTTCGAAATAAGCGGTGCAATTGACGTAGCTCCACGTGCATAGCTCATTTCGAGTTAAGCCCTGCAGTGTAGACACACCCTTCGATTGGGGTGCGCTGGAGCTGGGATGTCTGGAGCAGGACAAGACGCGAGCGAAGGTGGCAATCCGAGGGGAAGCACAACCCCGGGGATCTCACGAGACCACACAGTCCAGCCCCCAGCGCTGACGCAGGACCAAGACCCTGACAAGTTCTTGGTTGAGACCCCGTTCACAAACACCTCCAGTGAGGGGGATTCCACCGCCTCCCTTGGGAAGCCTCATCCAGAGCTGAACGACCCATCTCGTTCAACCGCCTTTTTTTCCCTTCCTTCCTGCAGATTAGGCCCCTCGCTCGTTGGCAGGAGGTGTGGGATGACACAGCTCTGAACCTTTTCTTTAGACCTCTTCCGGCTTACAGAGAGGAATGATCTGCCTCTAAGCAACGCCAGCAAGCTCCAGCGGAGAGTGGGGCTCGTGGCGCTAGGAGCTGTACATACCCCAAAGGATTCTTGACCCCCTCGCCAAGATCTAATCGAAACAGACAAGACCCAAGAAGTGTCATTACCCCCATTTTAGAGATGGAAATGGAGGGGCAGAGATGACAGATGGAGCCACAAAGATACATAAGGGACCTAAGCCCCAGATTTAGATGCCTCTCTCTCCATTTTGGCTCGGCTACAATCCAAGGAACTGCTGACCACCCCTCTCCCCCTCACCTAAACTCCTTTAGAAGTCAGACATATTCCCCTTAGGTATCTGTGTTCCTGCCTCTGGACATGTGCACTGCAGGCTCCTGCTAAGTGGGCTCCGGGCCGGGGCTGAAGATGAGAGAGCTATGGGTGCAGGAGGGGGCTCCAGCATTGGGGGGATGTCAGGGCTGGGGCAGGAGGGGCTTCCCTTGAACGGCTCCCGGTCAGCGGTGCAGCGGTGGGGCTAAGGCGGCTTCCTGCTTCTCCTGGCACCGCAGACCAGGCTGCGCCCCAGAAGCAGCCGGCAACAGGTTCCCAGCCCATGGAAGTGTGGAGCTAGTGCACGGGGTAGAGGCAGTGCACAAAGCCCTGTGTGCCCCCACCCCCCCGCCAGGAGCCGGGCCTGTTGACGGCGGCTTCTGGGGCGCAGCACAATCTGCAGTGCCAGGACAGGCAGGGAGCTGCCTTAGCACCCCTATTGGCCACCTGACCCCCCTGCAGCAATGAACCCCAGTGCCCGACATCACACCACCCAGTCCTGGGTCATCACCCGTCGTTTGGAAACCACTGCCTTCGAAGATAAGAAACTTTGATTTTGTGTGAAAACTCATGAGCCCATCTGAGTTTTCGTTTTCCAGAATCCTGCCCGACGAGCCCCCTTTGGACACCTCCCGACCCAATTGTTTTTTTAATTTGGGAAGCAACTACTGGTCTCAGTTTCAACCATTCACTGTGCAACAAGGCACATAACTGAATGCAGTTGAGTAGAGAACTTGCAAGTGCAGTTCCAAACCTGCACATGTAATTGCTGACATCTTGGGTGCATGACACTTATTTCGATCAGGTCCTTCATTTACGTTTTATGGCAAGTAATGTTCCCTCAAGTAAGCTGGAGTAGCGGGTTCTTCTATGCTACCTAAAAATTAAGATGTGTGTGTGTGTGTGTGTGTAGACTCTAACTCCATTGTCCTTTCTTGAGCAAAACTGCAACAGGAGCTTAAGGAAGGACTGCAGATTTTTGGCCCTGTGTTTCGATATGCACCCTTCCCCAAAAGAAGCATTTAAATTCCAGCGGAAATTATTTAATAATGTAAATCCGGCAGACAGGTTGTGCTGTGCTGCTGGAAAATCAAACTTTAGACATAGAAACAGAGCCGAGGACTCAGTTTGCATGCTGCTGTCTAATTGGGCGGCTTCTAAATCATGCAAAAAGTGCTGCCCAATAGAATGGAAGGATGCAAATGACGGTGCTAATTCCAAATATTGCAGTGCAGGGGGCTAGGCAGAGGATGCTTGATTGGGGTGGTTAGATTAGCACTCAGTTCTGAAAAGGAGGGGAGAGGCAGCTGGAAATACGACTAGACCGTCAGGGAATCCAAATCCAGCTGTATCAGGCCTGATTTTTGCTCTCCCCCAAATCGGGGAGATTTTGTCTCTAAAATCCGCAGCAGCAGCATGGTGGTTGCTTATGAACACTCCTGTGACAGCCCCCCTCCCCCCCCCTCCCCATGCTGTATGAAATTGACTTATGGATACAAATATACATAACTCGAAGATGCTCTGGGCAAAATACCTCATGTAACCTATCAGTCTTAATGTCACAGTCTCCTCGATCTTATTTTGGTGTATGACCTCCATCGGGCCTCCCCTTCTGATGCTTGGGCGGGAGTCCCTCCTTGCTGGGGCCCCAGTGGTGATGGTACAACGCCACGGCCATGCTTGCAGACTTCTCAGCGTTCCAGCGGGAAGCCATGAACAGTGGCAGCACAGCCTGGCCCTGAAAGGGTTAACGCCAGCTGGGTGCCCCCTTCTCCCACTGGGATGAGAGCTGCCCCTGTGGCTTCAGCTTCCCCACCCCTTGGCTAAGGCTGGTTCAGCCTGCTCCCAATGGGAGCACGCTGGATTCCTGCTGCCGCTGGGCAGAGGGCCGGCTGGACAGGAGCCACTCGCCAGCCAGGGCCCCGATGCTGCAGAAACCGTACCAACTGGGTGATCAACTTAGTAGCCCAGGAACAGCAAAGCAATGGCTGGTCCTGCAAAGGCTTGTGACCATGCCAATTTGTACTGGAATACCAGTTTAACCAGGAAATTTTCCAGGGAACAAAGGCGACAGAGAACAAAGGATTCCTGCCCAAAAGGAAGTCTATTTAAGGTGGAAAGCTATCAGTCTCTTTGTCTCGGCTGGCATGACACACCCAAAAGGATAAACAATTCCATACCCCATATTTCTAACTTTACATGCAAGAATAACACCAAAATAAGACACTGTATATAGTATCTAGCGTTAGTACTCTTCCTCTCTAATTGCCTAGTAATGGTTCTTATCTGCCTCTTTTAACTATCCAGTCTTTAGGTGCTTATTGACTATTTGTTTTTCCTGTTACATTCCCGCTCGGCTTTTCCCTTGATATTTTTATACCTTCTGCCTCTTCTTGTTTTCCCCTACCATTTTTTTCCTTCTCCTCCCTTCCCCTCTCCCCCTTCCCTATTTATTTTAGTTCTGGACATCCAACACTGTGGTCATCTGAAGAAGTGGGCTGTGCCCATGAAAGCTCATGATATGTTTTGTTACGTGTTTTGTTAGTCTTTAAAGTGCTACCAGACTATTTGTTGTTTTTTAAGATGCACCAGAGCGTGAGTTTAAGATTGATGAGGTTGACTTCCCTTACCCCTTGCAGCCCAGTGAAGTATTGGGGTTGACTGGAACATCATCAGTGGTCAATTTAGCAGGTCCTTACTAGACCCTCTAAATCAAACCCTGGGAGATCAATCTCCAGAGTGTTGATCTTGGGGTAAGTGGAGAGTCTTTTGAATACTCTGTTCGTGCAGAGCAGTGGGGACTCTCTCCCCTAGGCAGACCCAAGCGACAGCTGCTGCTCCAACTATGCCAAAGCAAGACATCCAGCCAGTTCATGGAACAAGGAGCAGGGAATGAACTAAAATCCTCTGAAGAATAATTTAAGCAGAATAGGATGGCAGTTGAGATCTGTTAGCAGTTAGAATGGGTTTGCCCCAGGGAATTAGGAGCAACCCAATACATTTTCTTGAGTCGCTTAAAATGAGGACTGCAATGGGCAAGCACAGCGCACTGGCCGTAGTATGGACTAAATGAAGTCCTGGAATAACAACCAAAGTAGATGCAAAGGCTTTATGATAAAGTCGCTAAGCCTGCTTATTGCTAGTATTACCAGCTCCTATGGTTTTATCCCAAGACTTTGGATATTTGGGGTGTTACCAGAAGTGCCACCTCCTGGAGTCATGTTATGTGAGGCTCGACCTTCTGCTTGCCGTGCAGCGCTGGAAAAGGGGACACCCCCGAAAGCTCAAACCCAGAGAGCAAAGAACCTAACATGCATGACATCTCGTTTTGTCTTGGGGATGGGAGACAGCTCATGACTTGTGACTCCTTGGGGCTGGCGACACAGGAGAGGGGTGGGGGTTTTTTGTTTTTTTTAAAGAAAGCAGTCTAGACGCGGTTCTTTCAGGAAAAAAAAAACCCTTTTTCAAAGGAGCCCTGTAAACCTCATTTTTTCAGGAGTAAGGGTTCCTTGGCAGAGACTGGATGGCTAACCCCCAAACCACTGAGAGGCGTGTTTGATCCGGCCAGCAGGGCGGGGCCCCACGACAGCTGTGGTTGCAACAGCCCCAGGTTCAGTGGGGCTGCTGATTCAGCAGGGGATGCTCTTCTCTGTGGGTCACGCCAGCACCTGGGAGTCTGCTTCTGAGGACAGGCCGACAGCGGAGCGAGTGTTACCCCTGCCGGCTGCTGCAGCGACACAAAGCTGCTCTTCTCTCTCCCGTCCTTCAGCCTGGGCCACCGCTCTTCTGCCCCAGCTCCCTGTTCCATGATCTGTGACTCTTGCGAGAGGCTCATTAAGAGCCACTTGCTAACGGGACACCTGAGACCATGTCCATGTGACAGGGCGCTTGCCCTGCACTGGCCCTTTAAGGCCAAAACCCCAGCCTGGAGCAGGGGCTGAGAGCAAAGCCCCAGCTGAGGCAGTGCTAGCTGATGAGGGCCAGGCTGGGAGTTATATAAGGGGGAACTGACAGCGGCCCTGGGAGGAAAGCAGTGAGGACCTGGCTGCTAGGGAAGCAGGAGGCTCCCTGGAGCTAGAGCAGTGCTAGGGTGAAAAGGCAGGGCTAGGCTAGGCTAGGCTAGGCTAGGCTAGAGGTGCTCTGGCCAAGCAGTTTGCAGTGCCTAAGGAGGAGAGCAAGGTGATCTGAGAAAGAGAAGACCCTGGGGTGTGAGCAAAATGAACAACAACAACTCCCAGAAGGGGGGCTCGGACGCTGGCGTAGGCACCTCCGGAGAGCAGTGTCTGGAAGAGGATGCCGTGACACGAGAAGAAACGGGGGCGACACCCCCTAGAGAAAGGCATCCAGCAAGGCCAGGAGAGCTAATTCCCAGGACTGCGGGCCGGTGGCCCCGTGGCGGTGAGTTGGGCCCATCACAGTCCATCAAGGGCAATTGTTAACCACAGCCTAGATCTGAATCTCTCCGATCTTAAACTTGTTCATCTTGGCCTGTGAGGATAGGACAAGAAGCAATGGGCTTAAACTGCAGCAAGGGAGGTTTAGGTTGGACATTAGGAAAAAGTTCCTAACTGTCAGGGTGGTGAAACACTGGAATAAGTTGCCCAGGGAGGTTGTGGAATCCCCATCTCTGGAGATATTTACGAGTAGGTTAGATAAATGTCTATCAGGGATGCTCTAGACAGTATTTGGTCCTGCCATGAGGGCAGGGGACTGGACTCGATGACCTCTCGAGGGCCCTTCCACTTCTAGTGATCTATGGTGGGGACAGCGTCTTATTCTCTCCTGTATCCTTCCTCTCATCTTGTTCTGTCCCATGGGATTTGCTCGGGTCACTAGATCTCTCTGGAAATATACAGAGTCCTGCTGGGCTGGGAAGCCAGCGGATGCTGCACGTAAACAGATGGGGACAGGAGCATGAGCTCACAATCCGGCTGCTTTGCTACTGTGCTGCGCTTTCTGTGGTGGGTCAGACATTACGCGTCCTGTCCGCCACAGGCCTGTCTAGCTGAATCCACTGCTGAGTGGATGAGCAGAGAACATCCCGGGTCCCCGGAGATAAAGATGGCCAGGGACTGAGAGCTCCCTGTTCCTATAGCAACTCTCACTCCGTAGCGCTGGAGCGAGGGTGGAATCCAGCTAGTGGACCACAGGGATGTTTCCCTCACAGCCGCAGGAGACGTTCAAGCGGGGTCCTGCCAGGCTGAGGAAGGGAAGAGAAGCTGCTTGGCTCATGTTTCCAGACGCCTCCCTTCCATCGGCGGCCTGCGGTGGCAGAGAAATGTCTAAGTGCGTGTGGATTTACCGCCGCCGCAGCGCCCGCCGGCCTGTCCGTGGCAGAGACTCCAGCCGGCTGCTCCGGGGGGCAGAGAACGGGCTCTTTCAGCTCCGTGGCTGAACAAAGGACCGCGAGGAAGCCCTTCCCCACCTAACACTGGCATAAATCCTGCTCCCCCCGGACCAATAGAGTCTGTGCACACAGCGGGCAAAGCCTTATCACAGGGCCCTGGAAAATTAAGCCCCTGCCCTCTTAGTTGAGGCTTTTTAAAAATGAGCTTCCTTTGATATTCCAGGCCAGCGAAGGGCAACCCGCGGGCCACGTGTGGCCTATGGGGGTTCTGTGTGTGGCCTCCCATTTAGTTCAGCCTTGCCCGCACACAGGGTTGCCAGATTCTGCTGGTTTCTGTCCACGTCGGTTTTTGTCCTATCGATATTACTCAAGCGACACCCACGTAAAGTACAAACATAACAAAACGCTGTAAAAGTTAAAACCAAAATTCAGTTTTCTCCTAATTTCAGAGGTGTTGACGTACCCCCCAGACGTCTCTTGAGTACCTGAGGGTTCTTGTACCGCTGGTTGAGAAACACTGGACTACACAATTAGCTGATTACTCACTTCTTAACATCCCTAGTCTATATAGGCCCTGGACTGGTGGGACTCAAAGCTACAGGTTGAACCTCTCTAATCCGGCACTCTCAGGACCTGACTGGTGCTGAACCAAAGGAGGTCGATATTGTCTAGTGCCTTTACCAACACTCCTACTGCTTACTGGGCTCTTAGAAGACATTGTGGGGTAAATTAGAGCTAAATCGCAGCACAGAACAGGGAGAGCCAGGACTGGTGGCTGTAAATAAACAGTATGGGACTGCAGGAAACTTGGCTGCACCCATGCTCAGCAGACATCCGGCTAACTCAAATCATGCCGGACCACAGAGGTTGCCAGACCGCAGCGTGCCGGAGTAGAGAGGTTCAGCCGGTGCTTCATAGCCCCTCTACTGCTCAAGGAAATTCTCTTCCTGCACAAGCAGCAAGGGCCTGTGCTTCTGGACCTGGTATTATCCCTGCAATGGACATGAATGTTCAAGGGGCTACAGTATCCCATAAGTACTATCAACTTCCCATCCCTGTGTAGCTCCCGATGTGCCTCCAGAGACAGGAAGCAGTGCGATGCACCAGCTGCCCATGGAGGAGGTTTGGCACATTACCCAACCGCGTGTGAAAAATTATGTTTGGCCACGGACTCCTCCTTCACATGAAAAGAGCCGCAGTGGACCGCACCCATGTGGCACCTCTGTGCTTAATGTCTTAACCAAGGACACCCCCTCCCCCCGCTTTGTAGTATCAGAGCGTCTTGGACCATCCCATTCAGCAACGTGACTGCACGTCACATGTTCTCCGGCTCTCCCCAGGGGCAGGCGAACGGGCTGTGATGTGCCTTGCTTCAGGAGGGGCTGCATCTTAAAGCTTGGTCTCTGTATCTCTAGCGGAGACGGGAAAGGCTCAGAAACCTGCTCCTGTCCCGGGAGGAAGACGAGAGATGGCAGCAGGGCTCTTGAGTCCTGACCAGCTTCAGCTTCCAGGAAGGCGGAAGGCCCCGGATCCCACGGCCAGCCCACCTAGTCCTGAGCCTTGCCACCAGCTCCCAACCGGCCCTCACGAGCTGTGCAGAAGGGTTTGCAGCCATTTGCGATACGGCGGGCGGCAGAGCTGGGAGCAAGCCCACCGGATGAGAGTCGGCAGGAATCCCCCGGGCCCAGAAGCGTTATTCAAAAGAAGCTTCTCCCCCGAGACCCGACAAGCCCTGGCGTGGCGCCGCTGCGGGGTTCTGAGCTCTGCAGTGCAGCTCACCATCCCAGAGACGGCCGCGTGCGAATCTTATCAATATTTCATGGAGCGGCTTCCTCTAGGGAAGGGAAGCCATCCAGCTTCCGGCCTCTCTGCTGCTCCTACCAGCATTGGATTTCTTGCAGAAAATACCATCCTATCCCTCCTCCCCCCCACACACACACGTTTATCCCTTTGATGTGCCAGGCATCACTCTGCAGGCCTCGTGCAGCACTAAAAGCAGGGGCCAAGCGAACTGGAGCTTCCAGAGGATCCGGCTTTTCTCTTCTTTTCCCTCCTCAACTCGCCAGGCCTGGCGATGGGGCTGTTAGGGAGCTGTGGTGCGCCTCCCCCAAGGCAGCCACTGCCCTACTTGGCAGGGGTCGGGCTGGCTGGCCCATGGCCAGGCATGGCGGGGATCGGGCTGGGTAGCCCACGGCTAGGCATGGCGGGGATCGGGCTGGGTAGCCCATGGCTAGGCATGGCGGGGATCGGGCTGGGTAGTCCACGGCTAGGCATGGCGGGGATCGGGCTGGGTAGCCCACGGCTAGGCATGGCAGGGGTTAGGCTGGGTAGCCCATGGCCAGGCATGGCGGGGATCGGGCTGGGTAGCCCACGGCTAGGCATGGCGGGGATCGGGCTGGGTAGCCCACGGCTAGGCATGGCGGGGATCGGGCTGGCTGGCCCACGGCTAGGCATGGCGGGGATCGGGCTGGGTAGCCCACGGCTAGGCATGGCGGGGATCGGGCTGGGTAGCCCATGGCCACGCATGGCGGGGATCGGGCTGGGTAGCCCATGGCCAGGCATGGCGGGGATCGGGCTGGGTAGCCCACGGCTAGGCATGGCGGGGATCGGGCTGGCTGGCCCACTGCTAGGCATGGCAGGGGCTGGCTTCCAGCAAAAAGAAGCAGGTGTGCACTGAGAGGCGCATCTCATGGATTTGCCTTAGCTTGCACTCCAGCTGCAGGCGGGCAGGGGGAGGAAATAACTTGGCTCAGAGGGGGAGGGGACCCCCCTACACTCCGTGGACCAAGGCGGGGGACAGCCACGTGGAACCCGCAAGCAGCAGGCCTCTCCCTGCCACGCAGACACAGGCTTTCCACTGCTGCGGAGCACCTAAGTCACCGGGACGTGACCGCTGCAGGACTATTTCCATGCTGTGAAAACAAAGTGATGTATACACATAAGTATTGCTACAAAGGAGGGATGGGAATGGGTAACCAGTTAACCACTTACCTGGTGAGCATCAACCTTACTGGAGTAACTGCTACCCGGTTCCCCGGGAGCAGTCTCTCCCCCCCCCCCCAACCTGCCACAGGCAGAGGGCTGCTGCAGCTGCGATGGGCGCTCACAGCTGGCAGCCCACCCTGCATGGCTGGGGGCTGGGCGCAGGCAGCCAGCCCCACACAGGTTATGGGCGACTCCAGCCAGGATGGAGCGGTCCCCCACCCGGGACCCCGCTTAGTCGGTTAAACATTAGGTCAACCTAACTTTTAACGGGTTGGCTGATTAATCCGGAGTTTACTTCCCTACTACAAACACAGCCCAAGTGCTTAACGGGCCCGCAGGAAACTCACCTGCCTCCCCAAAGGAACCCAAGGCCCCGCTGTGCTGGGGAGGGGGTATCTATGCCTAGTAAAGGGCAGAGCCTTCCCTCAAGGCGTCGCAATCAACCCAAAAGGCTCAGCAAGAGGTGGGGACTCGCCGAAGGTCACACGGCAGGCCGGGCTCAGAAGCCGATATCCCGGGGTCTGTCGAGGGCGGTGTTCCCGATTGGTGCTCTGCGGAACCCTGGGGGTTCCAGAGGAGCTGGCACTCCCCCACCCCCTCTTAAAGAGACAGGACTCCTTTTTTTTTTTCTTGACAAAAAGCGGCAGTCTTTTTTTTTTTTAGACAACCCTAAAGGTTCCGTGGCCAAATAAAATTGGGAAACACTGGTCTAGGGCCTCAGAACAACCTGCCTCCTCCCTAGAAAGCGGGTGGGGAAAGGATCACTTGGGTGATTTTAAGGTGGCTGCTGAAGAGAGGAGGTTGCCTGCTGGTTTGGGGACACAGAGCGGGTTTGGGTGGGGCCATGTGTCTGAAATGCCAGCTGAGCGTTGATGCTAGTAACACTGGGCGGACAACGCCCCTCATGATTCAGAGAAGGGGGGATTTGAAGGCTTATTTGCAAGCTCTTGTTCTGCACCTCGCCGCTCCACAATGCAAAACACCTGAATGGACCCTGGTTTCCCCTCCTGCGTTGGAGAAGGCCACGCCCAGGTGGCTTGGAGTTTGCCCCACACAATTTTAGGCTTCGGGGGTGAAAGCATCGGGATTATCCACCTGGGGCACACAGGCAGCCTCCCTAACACTGCCATCGCTGCTTCGCGTGCGGGAGGAGACAGCGTGGAAGAAGCAACGGGCATCTCCCGAAGGTTCAGCTTTGCAAACTCGGTGGATGGATTCTCACCGGCATGAGCAGAAGTCTCTTGATTTCTGTATCTGGTTTTCTTTGGCACCAAAGGTGCCCAAAGATGAAGTCTGAGCCCAAAGGGGCTTAGATCCCGGACTCCAGCACAAGCCCAGAAGTCTACACTGCAATTAATAACCCTGCCACCAGTGTTCCCAGTGAGCGGAGTGCTTAAGTGGCCACTCAGGAGAGACTCAGGTGCCGCCCAGCTGATTAGCAGAGCACCCACAGCCTTCAGCTTGCATTTCTATTGATGGTGCACATCCACACATGCCTTGGTGCACATAACAAAATGTATTCCACACACGAAAGGACAAAGTTAGAGGAAGCATTGCTTGGAGCCCAAGCCAGCCAGCAGGAGCCAGCCATGGATTTGTCTTTGCTGTGTGGACATACCCTTGGACTTACCTGTTGTAAGCGTGGTCTTTCATACCATTTATCACAAGGATCAGGAATTCAATAAAATGTCCCATGAGTCCTTTGTTCCCAGAAGTAGCCCCATGATCTGTATAGCCCAGTTTATCCTTTTGCTTTCCTTGAAGGTCAAGACAGAATCCCACAGTTCCAGAATGGGAAACTTGCAAACTAGCTCGGGTGGCAAAAAAATCCAGGAAACATAAGAACAGCCAGGCTGGGTCAGACCAAAGGTCCATCTAGCCCAGTATCCTGTCTCCCGACAGTGGCCAATGCCAGATGCCCCAGAAAGAGGGAACACAACAGCTAATCCTCACATGATCCCTCCCCTGTCACCCATTTCCAGACAAACAGAGGCCAGGGACACCATTCCTACCCATCCTGGCTAACAGCCATTGATGGACCTAACCTCCGTGACTCTATCTAGCTCTTTTTTGAAGCTTCTTAAATTCCTAATCTTCACCACATCCTCTGGCAAGGAGTTCCACAGGTTGACTTTGCGCTGAGTGAAGAAAAACTTCCTTTTGTTTGTTTTAAACAAGCAGAGCTGTTTTTCAAACAGAACCTGTAGAGTTTTGTGCAGCTTTGGCTGACTGAAGACCAGCTGCTTCTGCATCATTAGGGTCAGGCCGCTTTGGGAGTATGGAAACAGTCTGGGAGAGAAATCCTACAGGGGTTGTGCTACCCATAAGTGCCTGCAAATAAATAGCAAAGTGTCCCCCCAAGACCTGGCTCCTACTGGCAAGAAGAGTCTAGATTGTGGTCCTGGGAAAAACTGATCTTGGGAAGGAGGTGTTCATTGGCCACAGATAAGCTGGGGGATACTTAACAGTCCAGAACTTGTAACCACCCAGCAAACAGCTCAGAATGGTCTCTGCACGAGGAGACCGGCAATTGGATGTAAAAGCTATTTGCCTTACAGTTGCCTGTTCTGATATGGCTTAGAGATCAAGGGGGCCATTAATGACCCATCAGCTGACTGGCACTGATTCTCAGACAGCGTATTGCTAGGGAGGCGTCCATGTCTCACCGGAAGCTGTCACCATGGAAACCCGGCAGAGGCCGGGGATGGAATAGTCTCAGAGATGAGGTGTGGGTCCGACTCGATAGGGTCTCTGCGATGGGCTCCAGCTAGAACTGGGTGGGGTCAGAGGAAAGGTGCCCTTTAAATTTTTCCAGCCATGTGTGAATTAAATTTTATCACATGCACTCATGCATGTGCGGATGTGCACCACCATTAGACAAACACACTGGAGGCTGCGGGCCCTGTTAAACAGCTTGGCGGCATTTGAATCTCTCCTGGAGGGCTGTCCAAGCACTCCACTTACAGGGCACTTTGGTCAAAAGTCTCTTCCACTTGCACACGGACAACGTATTGTGTCTCCCATCCAGATCAGACTTGTAGGGAAGGCGGCGCTGTGGAAAGAACAGGGCTTCCATCCCCACGCCCGTCCCAGCAGTGCTACATCACGTTGACACAATGACGCTAGTTGATTTCCCTGCTAGTTAAGATAGATGGGGTGACGCAACGTTTGAAGTGCATCGGAACGGCTTTGAGCGCAGGGTGCCACATGGCCTGGATTTTAATCAGCCGGAAAATGAGACATAAGCATAACCCTCCACAGGCATCGTGTACAGTACAACAGTTGCCATAGGGCCACGCCACAGCAAATTGTTGCTCAGTTTCCCTGCTCCTGTGCGTGCAGAAGAGATGGGGGTCCAGGGACTTTAGGCCACTCCCCTGCCTCCTGCCCACCCTCCTGCGGAGGCTGGAACAGCCCTGAGCTTGCTCCATCTAATGCGCTGCTTTCCAGGAACCCTGGGGATCCAAAGAGCCATAGTCAGGCTAGTTGAGCCAGGCTCCTGATACTCCACCAAGCTGCTATTCTGGGAGCTGAGCCAGTGCCGTGCAGTCTCCAGCCCTGTCCTGTCTGGAGAGCCGCAGCACAGCACTGATCCCTGGGCAGGGGTTTTCCAATGACGGGTCGTGACCCGGAGCTGGGTGGTGGGTGGGCCCTAGAAGAGGCCAGTAGCAGACCCATCTCCTTGGTGGGGGCGGGGGGAGACCACAGGGCTCCCCCCACTGCCCTTGCCCTGAGCACTAGCTCCGCACCCCCATTGGCAGGGCGCCTGCTACTGGCTGCTTCTGGGGGCAGCATGGTCTGCGGTGCCAGGAAGGGCAGAAAGCTGCCTTAGCCTCCCTACCCCACCCCCGTTGGACCACTGAGTGGGAGCCGCTCAAGGAAAGCTCCTCCTGCCCCAGCCCTACACCCCCCAAAGCCGGAGCCCCTTCCAACACCCCAAACTCCAGTCACATTCTCAGGTCGCAGCATCAACAATTGTCTTCAACTGGGGCATGAGAAAATAAAGGTGGAACTCCCCGAAGTAGGGGACAGACGCTACTTCCTTTGAGATCCCTCTGCTCTGCCAGAGCCGAGTGAAGGTGCCTCGGTCCCCTCGAGCCATCCAGGATCACAGGGCGGAATCTCTCTTCTCCAGGGCGGGTTTCTGTCAGTCCTTGTCTCCTCAGCTCAGAACGCAGCAGCCCTCCGAGGGGCGAGGCCGACGCGCTGAACAGAGCTGAACAGAGACACTGACTCCCCCAGGCGAGGGGGGATTGGCCGGTCGGCCGGCCTAGCGCATGCTCTTGCACAGCGCTAATTAAATAAACCACCACAGGCCCACGGAGTATTCCCCATGCACCAACTGATGCAATTCAACCGAGGGCTAATTGTTTTGTGTGGTCTTGAAAGGCCACTTTCAATGCCGCCTCCTCCTCCAATAAGGAGGGCGGAGAGTGCTCTGGGAGGTTACCCCCGGCCTCCCCCTGAACGCCCTCCCGGGGGTTCCACTAGCACGGCAAGATCCTTCCAAGGTTCAGACACGAACCAAGAGTTTCGACAGCCCCTCTGAGTGCGTCTCACCCCCGTGTGCACCGACAACCTTCCTTTGGGAAAAGCTGCCTGTGCGGCACGCTGGCACGGCGTTCATCGTTCGTATGCACACCCGCACCGCTGCAAGCAACCCTGCAGCCTTCTTGAAAACGCTGCTCTAAGAGGAACCCCATGCTCGGGGCAGGAAAACGACGCATCTGACTAGCTGACAACCTGATAAGCCTGGGTGAGTCAGTTACTCCCATCCCCTGCCTTGCTGCCTCTGTGTCAGAGGCAGCAAGGGGGACAGAAGCAGGAGCCTGTGCCCTGCTGCCAACAGATGCCTGGAACGCAAAGGTATCGACAAGTCCTTCATGCACATGATAAGAACATAAGAACGGCCATACTAGGTCAGACCAAAGGTCCATCTAGCCCAGTATCCTGTCTGCCGACAGTGGCCAGCACCAGGTGCCCCAGAGAGGGTGGACAGAAGACAAAGATCAAGCGATTTGTCTCCTGCCATCCCTCTTCAGCCTCTGACAAACAGAGGCCAGAGACACCATTTCTATCCCCTGGCTAATAGCCTTTTATGGTCCTAACCTCCATGAAATTATCTAGCTTCTGTTTAAACTCTGTTATAGTCCTAGCCTTCACAACCTCCTCTGGCAAGGAGTTCCACAGGTTGTCTACACTCTGTGTGAAGAAGAACTTTCTTTTATTAGTTTTAAACCTGCTACCCATTAACTTCATTTGGTGTCCTCTAGTTCTTCTATTATGGGATCATAAGGAACATCAGAGGGAATAAAGACGGCAGGCCACGCTGTCTGCCACGCCCCTCGTTTGCCCCACTCAGATTGCAATGAAAGTGTCTCCAGAACTGTTCACCGCCACACGGAAGAGATTTGCCCAGTGAGGAACTAATGCCTGGAAGGAAGGATCCTGCCTAGCCAACCTCCCTTGCTATTCAAGGTGAGTAGCGGTGACCTATTCTATGCCCACTGAAATTGACCAGGGTTTTTCCCACCACCGCATTGAGTAAACAGCAGGGGACACGCGAATGGTTTCTGAGGACAGGACAAGGAGTAATGGGCTTAAAGTGCAGCAGGGGAGGTTTAGATTGGACATTAGGAAAAAATTCCTAACTGTCAGGGTGGTCAAATATTGGAATAAATTGCCAAGGGAGGTGGTGGAATCTCCCTCTCTGGAGATATTTAAGAACAGGTTAGATAGACATCTGTCAGGGATGGTGTAGACGGAGCTTGGTCCTGCCTTGAGGGCGGGGGGCTGGACTCGATGACCTCTCGAGGTCCCTTCCAGTCCTATTATTCTATGATTCTATGATTCTATGAATACTTCATGTCACTGGGAAGGTCGTTTGCCCCCAGCCTCGCTCCGGGTCCTGGACGTAGGCACGAGCTAGGCAAGCTGCGTTACAGCCAACGACACGAAACCCAGCCTGCACTAGATCCCGCTCCGGAGGGCACCCTTTTCCATTTGAATGGAGCAACGTGTCCGGCTCGTCTCCTCTTACCTGGCCTCAGTACCGAGGGCAGAGCTGCCCCCAGGGCCAGATCAACGCCATGGCGGGAGAGGAGAGCGAGAGCCCCTCTGGATCCTTCCCGCTTGCTCCTGGAGGGGCACGTGCTCCCGGCCGCTGGCTTCACTTCCCAGCAATCCAGGCCGCGGTGCGGCTGCTGCCAATTAGCCTTGCCCACATTTCCCCGGAGGGAATTGCCGCTGCCTTATTACGCCTAATTGGAAGATGGCTGGAAGCAGCGGCTGCTGGGCTTCTGTCTGCCTTTGGGCAGGATTTTAACCCCTGGTGTGCCAGTCTCTTAGGAAAGGCTCTGGTCTCCAGAGAAGCAGGCAGGGCAGGTTTGCAAAAGGAGGAGAGAGGCCACTCCAGAGCCCAGCCCTTCAGGCCTTCCAGCGAGCCTCTGCTGAAATTCAGCTACCTACAGCCCAGTCCGGGGCCTCTTCCAGCTCAACCTCTTCCAGGGTCCCGCGGCCGGCGCTCAGCTCTCTGCAGGGAGCACTCAGACCTGGGCAGGATCTGGCCCCCGTAGAACACGGTGCATCTCTCCCCTTAGCCTGCTCCACACCCTCCGCCCACATCGCACCCGTCGCCGCTGCCTTTGAGCCGGCTGGATGGGCGTAGAGACATTTTCGATTAGCCTCCCCGAGCTCGGGAAACGGAAACCGAGCAGGTGCCTGAAAGCCAGGATGGAGCCTGGAGCAGTGGTCCCTGTAAGCCAGGGGTGGGCAGAAGGGCCTCCAAAGGCTGGATCCGGCCCACCAAGTGGGTTGATCCAGCCTGTGGAGGTCCTGCCGCTCCCCCCGGCCCCTCCTGGCTAATCAGGGCCTGGGGGTGGGGGGTAGTGCATCAAGGTTCCTCCACCCTTAGAAGCGCCTGATTGGCCTGGGGGAACGCGCGAAGTCTCCTCCCACCGTCAGGGGAATGGGCACCTAAGGGGAACCTCAGGGGGTGGGGCAAAGACTTCACACGCTCCCCCACCGCCAGACCAATCGTGGACGCCCAGCCCTGGCAATGCCAGAGCCACGGTGGCATAAACTGTGATGACTAACCCCCCCTCCCCACCTTGTCAGGTAGGCCGGCAAGGCTCCACCTAACTGGGAATTGGGACTTTCCACTGGCATGGTCTCTTCCAGGCAGGAATCGGGAAGGGGGCTTGCCAGCACCCCCATTTTGCAGAAAAGGGGAAATCGAGGTACAGCAGTGACGGGGCTTCCCCAGCCTCCCCCCCAAAGAACTGGGAGGGGCAAAGCAAGGAATACAGCCCAGGGCTAATGCCCCCCACACCCCCAACCAGTGAACATGCCTTGGTAGGGCTGCAATCGCTACTCACCCGCCTGCGATCCGCAGCACCCTGCGGAAACTCTCCGGCTACCCGGCTGTGCCAGGCTCTGCCTGCTGTCAGCACTGGCCCTGGCAGCTCTGCACGCTAGCGGGACCGTGGCTGGCCCAGCACCTGCTGACAGAGATAGCTGCCAGGGAGGGAGCCCATCTACACAGTGCCAAGTCCTTCCAGAGCACGGCCGGGCTGGGCTGCCCTGGGGGGAAGCAAGAGCCCTTGGCCAGGCTTTCAGCCAGCTAGAGGGAGGGGATGGCCGGCCAAGCCCCACTCTTTATTCGGCTGGATCATTGGCTGAGCCTGGAGCTCCCTTCTCCCGCCCTCAGGCGACGGTTGGCCAGGAGGTGCCTGGAGCAGGGGGGATGTAAAGCCCTTTATAAAAAGGGGGGAGGAGGCGGTCCTGTCCCTTTAAGGGCCACACACCCAAGGGGAAGAAAAACCGAGGCACGGTAGGTGCCTGCCCTTCCCCCTCTTCCTAAAGAGCATCTCTCAGCACCTCCCCCTCCTCCCAGCACCAGCCCTCTTACAAGGTGGCGAGGGATTAAGAATTCCCCACAGACCTGCATAGAGCAGCGGTCGCCTCGTCGCAAAAAACCAACCTTGGAAAAAGTTCCGAAAAGGGCAACAAAAGTGACGAGGAGCTTGGAACGGCTGCCACGGGAGCAGCGCAGCTTTGTGGCATGGCGCGTGGGTTTTGTCATCATCCCTAGGAACTCGCATCCCCGGCTGTGTTGTAACCAAAAAGGCCGATAGTCAATTTGGTTTCCAATAACATTTTCTCGTTTCAAACGTAAGCCTGGATTGAGCGGTGCCAAACCAGCACGGCTCCAAATGCCTGTTTTATCTCTTCTTCTGGAAGGTGTATTGAGAAGCAATCCTGTTCCAGGTTCATCTTATTTCTCTGGCTCATCTTGGTTCAGTCCCTTTCAACATTCACTCAGGGGTGACAACGTTAAGGTCACTGGTGTGCGTACGGGGTGTGCTGGGTGTGCCTAGGCACACTCTAATGTCTTAGAGTTGCCAGGTGTCCGGTATTCTGTCCGGTAAAAAAATCCAGAAAATACCGGACATGTACCCGACTGGGCACCCAGAAACATGGCAGGAGGAGTGGCTGGGAGTCGGGACGCAATCGACGCTGGGAGCCCTGGGTGCGTGTGAGGGGGAGGGGCAGCCCGGTCCCTGCTCCGGCGTGTTGGTCAAGCGCATGGTGGAGCTGCAGCCGGACTGACTCGCGCTTCGCCTGGATCGTGCAGGGGGCGGGAGCACCCTGAGATCTGCACTGCCTGGGTCAGTCCCGTTCCCCACCGGCTGATACGCTCCTCCCCTCACCCCGTCCCCTCCTGGCTGGCTGATTGGTTCTCCCCCACTTCTCCTCCCGATCTCCCGCGGCCAGCCCCGCTGTACCCAGCTCCAGCTCCCGCCCCCGCCACCAGCTCTACCTCCCACTGGCCGGTTCCTCCTCTCGATCTTCCCCGGCCAGCCCCGCTGCACCCCCCCGCCAGCGCTGCTTCCAGCGGCCACTTCTCCCCTCCTCCTCATGAGCTCCCATGGCCAGCCCCGCTCCCACTGGCTGGCCTCCCTTCCCCACGATCTCCCCCCGCCAGCTCTGCTTCCCATCAGCCACCCCCCGCCCTGATCTCCCCCGGCCAGCCCCCGACCCTCCCTCCAGCTCTGTTTCCTGGCCCCCCCTTCCTTCCGGCCAGTCCCGCTCCCCTCCCTGCCGGTCCCTCCCACCACCCCATGAAGTGTGTCCGGTATTTTTTTTAAGACTATTGTACCCGGTAACCCTATAATGTCTCAAAAAAAGTGGCTTTGCTTTTTAATGTAATTGCATGATATCCTCTTTTAGTTTTAATGTATGGATTGCTGTATTATGCACTAAGCGCCAAATTGCACATGTACAAAACAAACTAAGAAGTACAATGTCCCATACTTAAGTTTGTACTTTTTAAGTAAAGTTTAGTTGTTAATTTAAAAAAAAATAAGTTGAGTTAAGTTTTAGTTTATTTTTATTCATCAAACAAACTAAAGAATGTTCTTTATGATTGATATTCAATAAATGTTCGCCTTTAAAAAAAAAATTCCCTGGGTGCACACGCGAATGAAATGTGCTGCACACGCCTATGGTTGAGGTCTGTATTTGCATTGGCGATTCTGTCTTGTTTCTGTATGGTTTTATGAGAAGCAATCCCATTCCAGGCACATCCCGTTTTCCTGGCACAACCAAACTGTTATGTTGCTTTAAGCTAGGATAAGAGGAAGCTGCCTAGCGAATTTGGTCCTAGCTCTTACTGTGTAGGAGGAGTTTAGTTCTTGATCAAACAGACTCTCTCAAATATATAGTAGATGAGAGCTATCTGGGGAACTCAGCTGGTAGAGGGCTGGTAGAATTCCGCTCATCTGTGGATTAGTCTAGCATAAAAAACATAACCTTGATGTAAATGGGTGTAACTTCAATGATTTCATGCCAGGGCTTCATTTGTCTCCTTAAGTGCAAATACTAATGAGCAGCAATAAGATTCTGGAAAGCAATCAGACAGCTCACCCTAGGAGTACAGTCTGGAGCCAGTGTGTGAAAGATTGAGCTCTAAGTGGCTGCATAACCAGAGGCAGGCGCAGAGGAATTGCTGACCTTTTGGGGATCCTGCCCCCCACATAATAAAAAGCAAATGGGTGGGGAGCATGAGCTGCTTGGGGTCTTACACTGTTTTTTAGGCCAGGTCTACACTCATAGGGAATGTCAAATGAAGAGACACAACTCCAGCTACGTTAATTACATAGCAGGAGTCGATGTACCTTGTTTTGCGTTTCCCCCTCAGCCCCACAGTGGGAGGCCAACAGAAGTAAATACTCCCGTTGGCTTCCCTTACTCCTCTCACAAGCAACAGTACCAGCTGCTGGCCGGGGCAACCTCTGAGTTTGATTTATCGAGTCTTAGCTAGACTGTCTAAATCGAACTCCAGAAGATAGATCACAGCAGTGACAACCTTCCATTTAGCGTAGACGTGGCCTTAGACTGCTGATGCCTAGGGCTAGCTCTGTATCCGTGTAAATGTTGTGTAAAAGCACTTGGAAATTCACATCATTTTCCTTTTCTCTTTGGTGCACGGAAGGGGGCAATGGTTTGCAGAGGACCCATGAGGAACTAGAAATATGACTAAGAAATGACAAGTGATTTAGCCTGGTAAAAAGATAAATGAATATAACCTGGGGGAAAGGAAACCAAATCACAGCTTCTCAATGGGAGAACAGAAGTAGGAGAATAATGAAACTATGAAAAGCCCAGGAGGTAACCATAGATGTCAAATTAGATAGCTGATTGCAGTGGATAAGGAGTGGGAAGGAATGAGTGAGGAGGAAAGGTCAAAAGAACTAAATGCCAGCTCGGCTGAACCATAGCTAAAATGGGATATGCCTGTCTAGCGGCATTTAAAAGATACAAATAAATGCTCAGGAGAGAGAGGGACTGTTTGAGGGAAACCCTTTGGAATACTCAGATTAGCATCCAAATATTGAGCAGAACTGGCTGAAGGTTTTCAGATGGAAGGTTTTCAGTTGGACAATGCTGGTTTGTTGAAATCGAAAGTGCCTTCAGGAGAGTGTGGCTAGGAAAAGCTGGTGGGGGTGGGGGATTTCTAGGCATTTTGATAAGGTTGAAATGTTCTTTATTTCCTTTTTTTTTTTGTAACAAGTTTTCATTTGGACTTTTTCTTGGATACTATACAAAATGGCCTTCAAAACGGACGGCCAGCATCAAACCGTTTTACTGTGATAAAAGTGAAATCTACCTAAAATGGGTTCCTCCCCCCCAGATATTTCCGTTTCACAAAAAATTTCAAAATGGGTTCTGATTCAGAACAAAACCTTATGAATTCCTGGAATTTCCCACCAAATGGACTTTCCAGTTCCCACACCTGCATCTCAACGACTTTATTACCTGCATCTTGCTACAAAGACCTTTTAAATCTGCACTTGAAAGGGAATCCTCTAAGATTCGACACTTTACGCCAGGGTCTCAACAAACACTCTAGGTATCTAACCCATTACAAAGATAGCTTCCCCAATTATCACCTCTAATATCATTAGCCCACAGACATTTACCTCCCCCCCCCCCCCGCATCCCCCTTCTGTTCTGAAATTTGATTTGTCCTTTTCATATGTGTTCATTTTTTTAAATTGTATCCTTTGGTATATATGGTTGTGACAATTTTCTTCCACTATTTGATCTGAGGAAGTGGGTCTGGCCCACGAAAGCTCATCATCTAATAAACCATCTTGTTAGTCTTTAAAGTGCTGCATAGTCCTGTATTTTGCTTCAGTGTTAATTTAGGCTGAATAGCCAGTAACTTTCCCAAAGAATGTGCCTGACTGTCCCTTCCTCATTGAATAGCAAACCTCATCTCCTCTCCCCTCTCTGACTTCCTCCCCTCTCTAGGAAGTCTTGCAGAATAAGATGCCGCTCAGTGAAAGGTTGTCAGACTCTGGCACAGTGAGATTCAGGTAACTGGTGTGACTAAAGGAAATGGTAGAAGCCTGCATTGGTTGAGTCATTTGTGACACAGGGGCAAGGGATAGCTCAGTGGTTTGAGCATTGGTCTGCTAAACCCAGGGTTATAAATTCAATCCTTGAGGGGGGCAAATCTATAAGGGATAGTATTTGGTCCTGCTGTGCAAGCAGTAGACTGGACTCAATGATCTCTCAAGGTCCCTTCTGGCTCTAAGAGCTACATGTATCTCCATACATTAGTATTTCCCTAGGAGGGAGGTGAAGCACTGGAATGGGTTACCTAGGGAAGTAGTGGAGTCTCCATCCCTAGAGATGTTTAAGTCTCAGCTTGACAAAGCCCTGGCCAGGTTGATTTAGTTGGACTTGGTCCTGCCTAGAGCAGGGGGCTGGACTTGACCTTCTGAGGTCTCTTCCAGTTCTATGATTCTATAACATAACCCTGGGAACTAATCCTACATTGGCTGGAAGGATGGGGCCTGTTAAGTCTCTTTCCCATCTCTAATTTCTGCCTGCTCCTTAACGAGCTCATCCTCTTTGAAGCATTGGATCCTCGCCACTCTCTCCTGGGTGTTTGGGTGTGAGGGGAGAAAAGGCATCTGTTTCATGGGATTATTCTTTTAAGGCATATGTATGAGATTCCAGGGCGTATGGCATTCCAAGGCCTGTCTGCAACCTGTATGCCGTGCCAGTGAGAACAAGCATGCAGGTAAAGCAAGCAAACCCCCAAATCCCCCATGCACAAAACCCTCAGGGAGGGATAGTATCTAGGAAGTGTGCGATGAATAGTTTGTAGCTCTCTGATGCAGTGTTTTTCATCGATGGGTCTATGGATCAGTGCCCATCCTTGAGAGCTCTGACACAGTTTAGGAATCAGAGGGGTAGCCGTGTTAGTCTGAATCTGCAAAAGCGGCGAGGAGTCCTGTGGCACCTTATAGACTAACTGAAATGTTGGAGCATAAGCTTTCGTGGGCAAAGACCCACATGCAACTGACGAAGTGGGTCTTTGCCCACGAAAGCTTGTGCTCCAACACTTCAGTTAGTCTATAAGGTGCCACAGGACTCCTCACAGTTTAGGAAGGCAGCAAATGGGTCCCTGGTATCGAATAGGTTGGGAGAAACTGTTCCAGCGACCCTTGCTGCCTTTGAGATGACGCCACTGCTGTTCTTGGCAGGGTTTGTATGTAGATAGCCTTTGTGGGTTGTGTATCGTTAGTAAATGTGGCTCTTTGGACTTCACTGTGCCTGTGTGAGTCCTTCATATTGCATCTGTCACGTAAAGAGCAAAAGACACAAGTGCCCTAGGTGCTGGGGCTGAAGGTGTGTGTTGCAGCCAGGGAGGCTGACAGATTTGCCGGGTCCTTGGATAAGGTGTGGGGGGGGAGCACGCTTCACGCCTGGGAGGGGCGGAGCCTCAGGTGGAAGGGGCGGGGTCTCAGATGGAAGGAGCGAGACTGGGGCTACCTTGCCCCTGCCAGCTCTTTAACACTGCCCCGGAACATGCTGCATGGGGCTCCAGTGGTGATCTAAAGGGCCTGGCTGCTGCTGCAGTAACAGTGACTAGGAGACCTGGGCCCCTTTGAATCACCAGACCCCAGGGCAGCTGCTGCCTTTCTCTCCCACATCAGTGGGCTTGGCTGCAGCGCGAGGAATAGCAGCCGTGGGAACACACTGGGGGCCGGAAGAGGGACAAGGCTTGGCGCTGTTCTTCGGGGAAGCAGGGGTGCAGAGCGGCTGGAAGGCCAACCTGGCTCGTCGGACAGGCTCACCGGAGGGTCGATGTCTGGACTCGGGGGAGCTTGGCAGAAGGGAAGGAGCCAGAGATGGGCGTGGCCAAGGGATGGTTGAAACTGCAAATGGGGCTCTTCCAAGCAAACACCTTTTGGGTTCATCTGCTCGCTCCCCCCACCATCCACCAGCTGCACATGAAGTGCAGTGAGCCATTTATGTTCCCCTGGCTCTCCTGGCTCCCTCTCCCACTGGACTGAAGATACTGGGCCAGGGAGGATCAACAGTGCAAGATCAGCTACTTCAAGCTCCCCCATCTCTTGCTAGTTACATTCCAAGGCCCCATTCTTGCAAGGGACCCCCTGGCCTATGGAGATGTCCAGGATCCGCCCTGTCACCATCCCAAAGGGAGCAAAGAGGTCAGGTGTCATACCTGGACGACCTGCTAAGTCTGCCCACCTCTGTACCAGGCCCTGGAGCCTACCGGGGAATCGTCACAGGCCGTGCATTCGTGTACTGGGCTCGCTAGCTGTCTTGATTCTGCTGCGCATGGCCTTCGAAACAACCCCCTCCTGCAGGCCCGCGACTGGATCCGTGCACCATTCAGAGACCTCAGGAAATGCCCTTTGCTGGGAGCTGTGTCCTGCTGTCCAAAAGAAGCTGGCCTGGAAATTATGCTTTACGGCCCTATTATTAAACCATAGGTGGTTTTAATGGCTTCTCTACAAAGCTGGAAGTCTCATAGTGCTCTGGCACCGAAGGAGCCGTGTTGCTTTACCACGTATGAGGCCACAGGTGAGCAAGGTACAGCCCGCGGGCCGAATCCAGCCCACCAAGCCGTTTGATCCAGTCGGGGGCCCACCCTGCCGCTCCCCCCCAATCCAGACCCAGGCCGGGGGGAGTGCGTGAAGTCATTCACTGTTCAAAGCAGCTGGCAGTTCCCTCTAGGTGCTGCGCACCCCTGGCAGGGTGGAGGTGGAGGGGAGAGGTCACACATTCCTCCGCCTCCAGGCTGCAAAGTTTCCTCCCCCTCCAGGGGCCTAGAGGGAACCGCCTCTTTTGTGCAAGGCCCCGCCCATTCTACTGAGGCCCCACCTTTTTCGGGAGGAGGGGCCTGGAGCCAGCCTGCGACCACTGCCAAAATTCATGCAATGGTCCCCCCGCAAAAATGTTTCCCCCTTCACCCCCCCCGTATTAGGCTTTCCATTGTTATATGCAATGTGTTTGGCTTTGGAACAGAGAGAACAGGACTTTCTCCATTGCACAGCATCTATTTGGGCACCGGGAAATAATTACTTCACCCGCTGGGTTTCGGTAGCAGAGTTTTGGCCTGGCTGTTTGTTTGAATGGAGTTCTCTGCAACAAAACCCCAGCCTTGTTTCACAAAGTGGCAACCCTAACAAGGCAGACAATCAGCTGCCGTGTACCTCCACCTGGGGGTGAGAAGCAAAACTGCACACTCCTAGCGCAGCTGTGTCCCAAATGCTTCCAAATTACCCTGAAGGTGACAATTAGGTCTGAGTTGGGTGTTTGTTACTTTTGCTTTTTTTCCTTTCTGGGGGTTGCCTGGGAGGAGAGAAAGTTTGAACTCACCTGGGAATTATTTTTAACAGGCAGCATATCAGGTCTTGTCTAGTCTGCTCTGGATTGCTTGCCCTGGTCTGGGGATTATTAGAGAACGGCAGGGATTTTAACAAGTGATGGGGACTGAAATCTGAGCAATGGAGAGGGGAAGGGGATTTGGGGCACACTGTTCAAAATGCCTTGGGGGTTTTCCATGCCTGTTTAGCTCAAACACCTCAGATCCTTGAGCGAAAAGCTCTTTGTTGTGATTCAAACTCTCCCCCCCTTGCCCCTCCAACCGAGGACTGAGAGTCTGTTCAGTTCTCGGGTCCCTGAATCGTATTGCAGGAAAAAAGAGATAAGCTGGGAGAATTAATCTTTTATTCTAAAATGAAAAAAAAAACATGGGGGGGAGGGGACTTCCTACTGGGGTCGCTTGGGATCCTTTTCACACTCTGAAAAGGAGAAAAAGAGTTTGTGGCTCTTTTCAGGTCACCTTTAATGACACGGTTTCCCAAAGCCCTTTAAAAATGTACCCCTTCTATTACCAATACGCTTCAGTAATATGCACAAAAAAGGCAGGCACGGTAGTTACACACTGAGATGCAGACTCAGATGAGGGGCACTTTACCTCCCCAGTCCCACTGACATTCATGGTGCTATTCATGGGCGAAGGGTATCAGAGACGGGCCCAAACTATCACGTTTCTGCACGTGAGCCGCAGGCCGCGTGGCTCATGTGCAGGCAGGTACGATGGTACGAAGCCCATTAATGCCTGACTGCTGGCCTTTTTTTTCTCTTTGCAGTATAGGTTGGACCTCCCTGGTCTGGCACCGTCAGGACCTGACCGGTCCTGGATGAAGGATTTTGCCAGACCAGAGGAAGTTATTTCTGGCCCCCCTCCTCCTGCCGCCCCACCTGGCTTCCCGGCTTCCCTGGGCAGCCCAGCGGGGTTGTGCACCCCAGCTCCCCACCCAGCACATGAGAACATAAAAACGGCCGTACTGGGTCAGACCAAAGGTCCATCTAGCCCAGTATCCGACAGTGGCCAGCACCAGGTGTCCCAGGAGGGTGGACCGAAGACAATGATCAAGCGATTTGTCTCCTGCCTCCTTCTCCAGCCTGACAAACAGAGGCCAGGGACAGCACAGCTGATCTGGGCACTGGGCTTCCCGCTCCTCCCCCCATATCAGCCTGGGTTCCTACCCCCCCACCCTCACGGCACTGGGCTCCTGGGCTCCCCCACCCCGCCCCACACACAGCGTGCTGGGACTTTCTGATCCTGGAACATCTATGGTTGCCGGACCAGAGAGTCCCAGTTTATAGAGGTGCAACCTGTATCATGAAAACTCAGACTAATTCCCCCTGGTGGGGCAGTTAGGAGAGTCACAATTAGGAGAAAGGTCTGGAGAAGGGTGTGACGGCGTGTCAGGCTTCCCCTCGATCCTGCAGCCCCGTAGCAGCAAGAACAGACTCCGCCAGCCAGTAGAACAGGGGGGTTTATTGCTCCTCCACGATACAGCCCAGCACAGACGTGATGTGGTTACAGGAGTCAAGGCCAGGATGCCTCGGACCCCTGAGGTTAGGGGGTCCATGCCCCATCCCCCAGACCCTCAGTCCTCAGCTTAAGTTGTTTCCTTCGTATTTCCCAGCCAGCAACTGACCCTTCCCCAGACACCTGGGCTACGTCTACATTGGCACCCCTTTCCGGAAAAGGGATGCTAATGTAGACTTTGGAATAGGCAAATCCGCGGGGGATTTAAATATCCCCTGCGGCATTTGCATTAATATGGCTGCCGCTTTTTTCCAGCTTGGGGAAAGTAGGAATAAGAAATCCTCCGGAAAAGGCTTTATTTTCCGGAGAATAACGTCTAGACTGGCGCTTTTCTCCGGCTTTTCCCCAAGCTGGAAAAATGCGGCAGCCATGTTAATGCAAATGCTGCGGGGGATATTTAAATCCCCCACGGATTTGCCTATTCCAAAGTCTACATTAGCATCCCTTTTCCGAAAAGGGGTGCCAATGTAGACATAGCCCTGGTGTTTGTCTCCGCCTCCCTCCCTTTGTCTCTCCCCCTGGGAAGAGCTTTGCTAACTGCTCAGGCTAGGCCTAGGTGTCTGGGCCAATACCCCTGTGGGTGAGTCAGTGGGAATCACACATCACAGCGCAGGGGGACACCGGGTTACAGAGCAGATAGCCCCCCCACTACGTCACAAAGGGTGATCAAAAACAAAGGGAAAAACAACTTCCGGTGCAGGGATGCCCAGCTTTCAGGTGTGGCACACATCCTCCACTCAATTCTTCTGAAAACAGGCTCTCCATGCCTTTTTTGTCTTTTTTTTTTTTTGCAGTTAAGAGCCCCTGGATTTGGCTGCTGATACAGCAACGAGGTGGCTGAATGGGTAACGGACAGCGTTCAATATGAAATCAACAAACCAGAGAGAAAGATTTACACATACCAGCGAGACAGTGGAAAAGGCCTCATTTCTGCTTTTCCTTGCCTCCTCCGGCTTGTATTCAGCTCACCATAGAGAACTTTTGGCTACAGCAGCAGTGCTGGCTGGTGGGTTTATAAACAAGTTACTAGGAAGACTGGCTATGCCATATTGCATAGCAGTAAACACTTCCCGTAGTGCCATCCCCAGCATTCAAAGATCACGAGCCAGCTCTCAAAAATGGAGATTGGCTTGAAAATCATGAGATCTTTAAAATAATACATTTGGAGTTCACTTGTATTTGTCCTATGCAGATGAGACCACAAAGGCTTGGAACTTCCTTTTAATAAACCATAACCGAAACTCTCATGCAGTCACATGAATCCAAGAGCAATTGCTTTTAGAAAAAATCCACCGAATATTGCAAGCCTCTTTAAAACTGGCAAGCATTGGTAATAGTGCACTGTACGGTTGTAGCCCCTTAGCTCCTCCCAGAAGTTTGGATCAGAAATCAAATCAGAGGTAGGGGATGGATGTACTGGTTTGGGTACATTTCGGAGGGCATGTCCACACTAGGAAATTATTTTGAAATAACTTATTTTGAAATAATAACTCCCAAAATAATAATTTTGAAATAGCGTGTCCACACTATGGGGAAGCCTCAAAATTAGTCCAAGGTAGGCTCCGTTAAAGTGGACGTACAATCTCAGACTTAGAGCCTCAGCAAGCATTGGGAAGTAATTAGTTTGAGTGACTCTGGGGAGTCGTTATTTCAAAATAGCAGTACTGGAGCATCCACACAACCACTACTTCGAAATAAGCATTATTCCTCATGGAAAGCAGGAGTTATTTCGGAATAACCAGCCCGTTATTTCAAAATAACGGGCTTGGTAGTGTGGACACTCCGCTTGTTGTTTCCAAATAAGAGGGGTTATTTTGAAATGACTCCCTAGTGTAGACCAGGGCCTAGAGGAACCGGTGTCACATCACAAATAGCCACCACTTCAAGGAATGCCTTTGTGGGCAATGTAAACAGAGAGGGCACAAAGAGGGTATGTCTACACTACCACCCTAGTTCGAACTAGGGTGGTTAATGTAGGCAACCGAAGCTGGAAATGAAGCCCGGGATTTGAATTTCCCGGGCTTCATTTGCATGTTGCCGGGCGCCGCCATTTTTAAATGTCCGCTGGTTCGGACTCCATGCCCGCGGCTACACGCGGCATGAACTAGGTAGTTTGGATTAGGCTTCCTATTCCGAACTACCTGTACAGCATTCCATGAATTGGGATACGGAGACTTTTGCGTCCGTGCTCGTGATCCAGATCGAGGCCAGGTGAGATAGTAGCTGAATGTTACCATGTGATGATGAACTGGAGATCCATGGGAAATGAGTTAGTTGTCCCAGGCCAGTTCAATTTGGACAGTTGTCGAGATCACAACTGGCACCGCTTGGAAACATCACCAGATTGGTCATAGACTGAACGAGCCACAGAGAATGGATTCTCATGTTTAAATGTGGTTCTTCCGGGACTGAATTGAAGCACATTTGTTGGATGGTCCCAATTTCCAATCACCTGCACTACCGACTAAACAGAGTACTTATCCATAAAATCTTTGTAATAATATATTTTCCTATCTTAGGAAGCATATAACTAAGAATTTTTGAAATCCAGTAATAGGGTAGCTGTGTAACCACTAAAAATGTATTGGTTACACAGTTATAGCAGTTACATCTACACAGTGGGCTGCATGGCTTCAGGTTACTGTAGTGCTTTTGGCTGCAGGAAGCATGCAGCACTGTGCTATATGATGCCAGGTAAGAACCCTTGCAAGACTTGTCTGGCTGGGACAGAGAGATTAGCTCAATATCAAAGAAAGTAAGTATCCGACCCAGAGAAGTTTTCTCTGGACAGACCAGGGCTGGGATAACTAATCCTGGGGGAATTCTGCAAATGTTGCACTTGAGGCCATAGTAAAATTGCAGAATTCCCCCAGGACTGGACAGGGCAGGAGGGAGCTCCTGTTTGGAGGTGAGGGATGTATCAGGACTCCGGTGTTCTCCTCCTGACCCTTCGGCTTGGTCAGGTGTGTATGTTTGCTTGGGGAGGGGGAGAGGGATGTTATGACTCTTGGGCCTCCTACTCTTTAAGCCAGATCAGAGGTGAGGGGGAGGGTGTCAGGAATTCCGGGTTCCCCTCTCACCCTTTCAGTCAGGTCAGGTGTGTGTATGTGGGGATGTCAGGACTCCTGGGTTCTAATTCTACTCCTTCAGCCAGAACGGAGGGTAGGGAAGGGGTGTACGTGAGCACATATGTGCGTGTGTGTGTGTATGCTCATGAGTTCAGTTCTCTTCCCACCAATGTTCCTGCTAATCTTTTCCATCCCCGTGCTGAATAATTTTTGTGCGCCGAGGCACGCGTGAATGTGCACCACCAGGAAAAACACAAATCGCGCTGTGGGCACTCTGCTAACCAGCCGGGCAGCATTGGAATCTCTCCGGAGTGGCCGCACATGCGCACGGCTTACAGGGACCGCGGCCTCCTACCCCCTCGGCCAGGTCAGGAGTCGGGGGGAATGTCAGCGCTCATGGGTTTTGCTTCTACCCCTTCAGCCAGCTCAGGGGTGTGTGTGTGGGGGGGGGGGGGGGGGGAAGACAGGACTCCTGGCTTCTCCTGCTGCCCCCTCCGCCAGGTCAGGGGTGTATGTGTCTTGGGGGGGGGATCAGGCAGCTCAGGGGTGGGTAAGAGGCTGAGTTGACTCCTGGGTTTCCCCCCTGCCCAACACTGTGCCTATGACCCAGGCAACCATGGGACTGCCCCGCCCCCTCCCTCTGGCACCGCCCAGTCCCCAAAGCCCCGCCCCCTAGCCAGTAGGCGTGGTTGCCCCCACCGCCCTCCACTGAAATCTCGCGAGAGCTAGCGGCGAGTCCCGGGCATGCGCCGTGTTTCGCCCGAGGGGGGAAAGGGGCGGAGCGTCCTCTCCGTCGCCTCACGGAGCAGCCGCCATCTTGTTTCCCTTCCGCTCCGCGCTCGCTCCGTTCCTAATTACGCTTCCCCTCTGCCGGCGGGCGGGAGGCAGAGCGGCGGCGGCTCGGTGGCGGCGGCGGCCGCGGCGCTGGCTTGGCCGGTGAGTGGAGGAGGGGGCAGGGATCCGGGGCGGGCGGGCCGATAGGGGGTGCGGGGCGGACTCTGCCCCGAGCCCGTTCCCCTCCCATTGGCCGAGCTGGCCGCGTCGCCGCCGATTGGCTGGCGGCGAGGAGGCGGGCAGGGGAGCGCTTAGCGCTGAGTGGCTGGGGTGGAGAGCGGACCGCGGAGGGAACAGGAAACGGATTCAACCCCCTTTCCCTCGCGCGCGCACGGGGAGCGGGGGGGGGGGAGCGCTGAGCTCGGTGGACGGCGGGAGCTGGGTGCCGTCTTGGGCAGGGGGCGGGGCTTGGGGCTAGGGGGCGGGGCATGGAGGAGCAAGGGAGCTGGGTGCCTCGGTGGGGGGGGGCTTAGGGGCCATGTGGCTGGAGGTGAAGCGAAGCAGGTTGTGGGGCAGGGCTGAAACGAACCCTCGTGCCCTAATAAATCCCTTCGTCTCTACGGGGATTGGAGCCTTTTTATGGGGGGGGGGATTGGAGCCTTTTTATTGGGGGGGCTGTTGACCCCCTGAAAAATCGGTTGTGGGGGCAACACATAAGGGAGAAGGGGGGGGGGAAAAACCCCATCCTCACTGACATGGCCCCCCACTGAGAAGGAGAAAGGCACTTCCCACATTCCCCTCATACACCAGAGCTTCACGGGGCCCAGGCTAGTGTCCTCCAGCCCTGTGGGCTCCCTACTACTTGGAGTGGGGAGGAGGCCTGAGCCTTGAGGGCTGGATCCAGGCAAGCCAGGGGCCACATCTGACACCCCCTTTCCCCCCCAGCTTTAGGCAAGGGTGGGCCGTGAGCCTAGACATATTAGGCGGTCGCCTAGGTGGCCCCGTGATTACGTCATGATCATTGATGGCCGTACAGGGGCGCTCCTGGCCTTAGGTTCCCAACCCCTGCTCTAAGGAGCCACAGAACTCTTTCTTGCTTTTGAGGCTGTAGAGCCAGGCAGCTCAGTGGAGTGGAACTGGTGGAGCCTTGTGTCCTCTTGAGGGGGTGAGGACTTGCCCCATACAGACTGAAATAATGTTTATAAAGCACTGAGCGATCCTTTTCCAGTGTGTGTGACTAGATCTTTACACGGTAGTACATTCTGCTCCCCTGGGGAGCTGGCTTTTAAGCATTGGATCCTGTGGAGTTGCCTGCATGCCCTCCACACCCCTGTGCTGCTGTCTCTATCAGATGGGCCCGGGGCAGCTCCCCTCAGACAGGCTGCGTCAGCATCCCACAGAGCAGTATGGACCCACTGCGGACAGAGGATGCTCTGCATCAGCCTCTCCTAATCTCCTGTCCCATGCTGCTCCTTCTGCTGATCCAGGCAGCAGTGCAGGGAGGGGGCAGGTGGCTCTGCGGAGCCAGTGCTGGGGGGAGCCAATTTTTAAACTGGCTCCCTCGTGGACTGGCTCCCACCTGCCATCCCGAGTAGCTGCCTCTGATACAGGGGATGGCAGGGGACTACTCCTTGTGAGTGGGGCCAGGAGCACACTGGCTGAAGGCCCCACCTCCAGAGGACTAGCGAATAACTGTGTAACTGCTAATATTGGGTGTAGTTACTTGATTATTAAATTAGTTGATGACTAACATCCCTAACTGCCAGAAGCCAGTTCCGTCAACAAAACAGCAGGGTCTATGCTGGCTCTTTGTAGATAATAAAGGGAAGGGGAAAGAGAAAAATCTCTCCTAGAGGTGGAATTCTTTTTGTCACCGAATTTGGGCATTTTTCCTGACACTGCAGTGCAACTTGTATGTGCACTCTAACTGTTTTGTTGCCAAAATGCAGTTTTTGGTGACAACTTTGCAGAGTACACCAAGCCAAGAGTTGAGCAGGGGTAGCCTTCTAGTGAGAAGTGATATCCAATCACAAAATATTAGTTGAGTAATTTTGCCCATCAATTACATCTTTCATCTGAGGTTCTCAAGAATATTTCTGCTTTTCAGAGTTTGACGGGGGGAAGACCCTAAGAACAACTAAAATGATTAGAAATGTCTTTACAATGAAAAATCGTCAAATTTAAGCAGTTGATTTTTAAACATATTCCCATGTGGTAGTGGAAACCCAAATATAGCAGCTCTAAGAACTTCAAAAGTGTAGATAACTATACACAAAAGTTAAACTGAATGCTTTAACTTTAATGTCTCCAATTGAGATAAATGAGTACATTAAAGCATAACATAGTAAATGGGTTTGAAATCCATTTTTTAAAATGATCTAGATTGTTAAATGTAATATACGTGTACATTTGTTTAGGACACGAGTTTTAAGTTGTCTCTCAAACCAAGTTCTACAATAGCCCTGTGAAATAAGTAGGTGTTAGTCATTCCTGCTATGTGGTTACTCCTAATTCTATCTAGAAAGTTATGTGGCCCTTATAATTTTGAATATTCCAGAAGTCATTAATAGGTTGTATCCTTGCATCACCACTGTCAGGAAAGTATTGTCCCAGTTAGATGGGAAACTAAGGAACAGGTTCATTTAATAATTTGCCCAAAGTCACCCAGGATATACGTGGCTGATCTAGGCATTGAACTCAGGTCTCTTAGGGTATGTCTACACTAATAGATAAGGTTGAATTAAGATATGCAGTTTTGGCTACATTAATTGCATAGCTGAAGTCGAAGTACCTTAACTTTACTTTTGGCACTGTCCACACTGCAGGTAGTCGAAGGGAGAACACTCTCCCTTCAACTTCCCTTCCTTCTCGTGGAAGCAGGACTCCCCCAGCATTGACCTGAGTGCCCCCTCTGTTCAAATTAGCTGTCTTCCCTAGACCTGCTCATTTGAACCCCGGAAGATTGACAGCGACAGCTTTGATCTTTTCTGTAGTGTGGATGTACCCTTAAATCTTAGTCCAGAGGCCTAACTGCTAGACCAGGGGTGAGCAATAATTTTTGCCTGGGGGCCACTTCAAAATTTTTTGAAATAGCCTTGGACTGCCCCAGAAGGGACGGGGCCTAAACAAAAGGATGGGGTTACCCACACCTGAGCATGATGGGTCTGTGGATAGGGGAGCCCCTTTGCCGCCCTCCCCCCTTTCCCACTAGGCACCCATGCCCTGAAAGAGGCTTGGCATGATCCCCCAGCCCCAGGCCAATCAGAGCTTGGGGGCAGGGGAGCGTGGGAAGCCTCCTCCTGCCCTGCAAGGAGCACTTGGCACTTGGAAGTGCTGTGGGCTACTTGCAGGGCTGGGGCAGGGCGAAGGAAGCTTCATGCAGCTCCCTCACCTCCAGGCCCTCATTGGCTTGGGGGTGGGGGAGCGTGTGAAGCCTCCTCCGCTTTTCCCCCCGGGGGCGGGAGGGGCGTCAGAGCCTCTGTGGGCCGGATTCACCTGCTTGGTGGGCCAAATCCGGCCCGTGGAGGCCCTTTTGCCCACCCCGTGCTAGACCATCTTTCCTGAAGGTTTACAGCATGTTACTCAGAGGTAACATTAGAACCCAGAACTCTTGACTCCCAGTGTAGTGCTTAATGATGTATTGTTCAGAAGCAGATGATCATCATGCTGTTTATTTCTGACTAAGCCCAGTGTTCCGAGTTCAGGAAGAAGCTCCTGTTTTGAGAGCTCCAGTCTATTCAAGCATCTCTGTGAATAAGCCTTTCTTGTAAGTACTCTCATTAGTTGCCAAAGTCTATGCAGTTGGATCGAAGGTACCATTTCATGTCAGTGTGCTAACTGTTAGGAATTGTGGTGAAAAGCGTAAGACTTGGCAGCATACAAGACATAGTTAACTTTTTTATATTGGCCACAAACAAAATAACCTAGTACAGCCTGTCTCCGACTTACGAACCAGTTACGGACCAAGCAATTGGTCGTAACTCGGTTTGTTCGTAAGTCGGACCCCATTAAGTTACACGTGACTGCGCCTTTTGTAAGCATGGATTGCATTCGTAACTCGGGGTCCGCCATTTACGACAATTTTGGTCATAACTGCGAACGGTCGTAAGTCAACCGTTTGCAACTCGGGGACTGGCTGTACATAGGTCTTCACTCCTTTCTGCCTTAATGTATTTTAACATCACTGTTTTGAGTCACCTTTCACTGTGAATCACTTTTTTCACTCAAATGTTAATGAATTTTAATGTTTGTAATAAATTTTAGTTAGAGCACTTCATTCCTAATAAACACAGTGGAATGAATGAGTTTCAGTGCCATTCAGGGTGGATACTTTCCATTTACTTGACCAGAAATTTTGTATTATATATTTGTACACCTGTATAGCAGGGCAGGATTGTTATTTAGTAGTTACATTATGGGACTGAGAATCAGGACCACTGAAATCTATTCCAACTGTCCAGTTGGGTGACTGAGCAAGTCGCTTAACCTGTACTTTTCTTTCTTCTTCTGTAAAATGTGTAGTATTTGTGCATGCATCAGAGATTTGTTCATATTTAATGTAAAGCAGGGGTGGGGAAATTTTTAGAGTTGGGGGCCACTGACCCACAGAAAAATCAGTTTTTTTCTTTTAAGTACATCAGAAGTAAGTAGCCTGCTAAACAACCAGTGGGGTCACTTGATGATTGAGGTGCAAAAGGAGTACTTAAGGACAATAAGGTTATTGTGAAGAAACTAAATGAATTTATTGCATCAGTCTTCATGGCTGAGGATGTTAGGGAAAATCCCAAACCTGAGCCATTCTTTTTAGGTGACAAATCTGAGGAATTGTCCCAGATTGAGGTGTCATTAGAGGAGGTTTTGGAACAACTTGATAAACTAAACTGTGATAAGTCACCAGGATCAGATGACATTCACCCAAGAGTTCTGACAACTCAAATGTGAAATTGTGGAACTAGTAATTGGTTTATAACCTATCCTTTAAATCAGCTGGTATGCCAAATGACTGGAATATAGCTAATGTGATACCAATCTTTTAAAAGGACGCTAGACGTGAACCTGGCAATTACAGACCCGTAAGTCTAACGTCAGTTCTGGGCAAATTAGTAGAAACTATAGTTAAGAACAGAATTGTCAGACACACAGATAAGCACAATTTGTTGGGGAAAAGTCAAAATAGTTTCTGTAAATGGAAATCATGCCTTACTAATTTACTAGAGTTCTCTGAGGGCATCAACAAGGGGAATCCATTGGATATAGTGTACTTAAATTTACAAAAAAGGCTTTGGCAAGATCCCTCACCAAAGGCTTTTAAGCAAAGTAAGTAGTCATGGAATGAGAGAAGGTTCTCAACCCATGAGAGGACTGGTTAAAAGGAAACAAAGGGTAGGATAAGTGGTCAGTTTTGAGAATGGAGAGGTAATTAGTGGTGTCTTGTAGGGATCTGTACTGGGACCAATCCTATTCAACGTATTCATAAATGATCTGGAGAAAGGGGTAAACGGTGAGGTGGCAAAATGTGTAGGTGATACTAATCTGCTCAATATAGTTAACATTGAAGCAGACTGTAAAGAACTTCAGAAGGGTCTGACAACTAGGTGACTGGGCAACAAAATGGCAAATGAAATTTAATGTTGATAAATGCAAAGTAATACCTATTGGAAAATATAATTCCATCTATACTTACAAAATGATGGGGACTAAATTGGCTATTGCCGCTCGAGAGAGGTTTTGGAGTCACTGTGGATAGTTCTCTGAAAACATCCACTCAATGTGCAGCATCAGTCAAAAAAGCAAACTAAAGTGTTGTTAGTCTTTAATAAAGGGATAGAAAATTAAACAGAATATTTTATTGCCTCAATATAAATCCCTGGTACACCGACATCTTGAATAATGTGTACACATGCAGTCGCCTCATCTCAAAAAAGATCTTTTCACATTGGAAAAAGTTCAGAAAAGGGCAACAAAAATTATTAGGGATTTGAAACGGCCACCTTATGAAGAGAAATTATAAAGACTTTTCCGCTCAGAAAAGAGGAGACGAAGGTAGTACATGATAGACGTTTATAAAATCATGACTGGAGTGGAGAAAGTGAATAAGGAAAAATTATGTACTTGTTCCCATAACATAAGAACTAAGGATCACCAAATGAAATTAATGGGTAGAGTAGGGATGTGATAGTGTATACAGGCAGTCCCCGACTTACGCGGATCCAACTTACGTCGGATCCGCACTTACGAACGGAGCTTTCTCGCCCCGGAAGTCGGGGCGAGAAAGCCCCGTTCGTAAGCTGCTCCGGTGCCCCTGGTCTGCTGGAGACCGTCTCCAGCAGACCAGGGGCACCGGGCGGGTTCCCGCGCTTCTGAGGCTTTGCCAGAGCAAAGCCTCAGAAGCGCGGGAACCGCTGCTGCTGCCCCTTGAGACCCGGTGCCTGTGGTCTGCTGGGGACGGTCCCCAGCAGACCACAGGCACCCGGACTGAAGCCGCAGCCGCGGGGGGTCCCGCGCCTCTGAGGCTTTGCCAAAGCAAAGCCTCAGAGGCGCGGGGAACCGCCGCTGCTGCCGCTCCAGTCTGGGTGCCTGTGGTCTCCTGGGGACGGTCCCCAGCAGACCACAGGCACCCTGACTGAAGCCGCAGCCGCGGGGGGGGTCCCGCGCCTCTGAGGCTTTGCCAGAGCAAAGCCTCAGAGGCGCGGGGAACCGCCGCTGCTGCCGTTTTGACTGAAGCGGCAGCAGCGGCGGTTCCCCGCGCCTCTGAGGCTTTGCTGTGGCAAAGCCTCAGAGGCGCGGGACCCCCCCGCGGCTGCGGCTTCAGTCAGGGTGCCTGTGGTCTGCTGGGGACCGTCCCCAGCAGACCACAGGCACCCAGACTGGAGCGGCAGCAGCGGCGGTTCCCCGCGCCTCTGAGGCTTTGCTCTGGCAAAGCCTCAGAGGCGCGGGACCCCCCGCGGCTGCGGCTTCAGTCCGGGTGCCTGTGGTCTGCTGGGGGCCGTCCCCAGCAGACCACAGGCACCCAGACTGAAGCCGCAGCCGTGGCGGGGTCCCTCGCCTCTGAGGCTTTGCCAGAGCAAAGCCTCAGAGGCGCGGCACCCCGCTGCCGCTGCGGCTCTGCTCCCCGTGTCCCTGGTCTGCTGGGGGGGGGGGGGGGCGCAGCTAGTGTGCTCCCCCCCCCCCCCAGCAGACCAGGCTTTTGTTTTGGACTCTGGGGCAGAGCAGCTGGGGCGCTGCCGATTGGTCCTGCAGCGCCCGTGGGCACTACTGGACCAACCCGGCAGCACCCCAGCTGCTCTGCCCCAGGTCCTGATTCAGCCGCTGCTGGTCAGTTTCAGCAGCGGCTGAATCAGGACGTCTGGGGCAGAGCAGATGGGGTGCTGCTGGGTTGGTCCAGTAGCACCCCAGCTGCTCTGCCCCAGGCGTCCCCAAGTCAGCTTCTGCTGAAACTGACCAGCGCTGACTACAGGAAGCCCGAGGCAGAGTTGCTCTGCCCCGGGCTTCCTGGAATCAGCTGCTGATCAGTTTCAGCAGCAGCTGACTTGGGGACGCCTGGGGTTCTTAAGTTGATTCTGTATGTAAGTCAGAACTGGCGGTCAGTTTCAGCAGTGTCTGAATCTGGACGCCAGTTCCGACTTACATACAGATTCAACTTAAGAACAAACCTACAGTCCCTATCTTGTACGTAACCCGGGGACTGCCTGTACAGTTAAATGGTTAACCAGTGAGCCTTTCCCTCTTCCCCCTGTTGCTGTCTCTGATACAGAAGCAGCAGTAGGGGTGGGGGTAGGTGGGAGCTCCCGCAGAGCTGCCTGCCCTCATCCCCAAACCTTGCCCCTTCCTGCCACTACCCTACCCTCTAGCCCCATGGCACCCTTTCTCCTGAGGGACCTGGCCTCGGGGATTACCGGGGGAGAGGGGAGGATGGAAGAGGGGGGAGTTGGCATGGGCAGCAGCAGTGGTTGGACCCCCTGTGCTCTCCGCAGCATAGTGTGCCACTGTTATGAGTGCTGGGGGCCTGACCCCTGCTGGGTGTGTTTCAAATAGTGTCCCTGCAGGTGCTGCCCCCCCCCCCCCGCAAATAGGTTCCCTACCCCTCCATTAAATTATTAACAGTTGTATTAATGACCTGGAAGAAAAAATATAAGCATCAGTGATAAGATTTGCAGATGAGACAGATTGGAGGACTAGGGAGGCTGTGAATGCTCATTTGCTGGAGGTTTTTAAAAGGAGGCTGGATAGCCATCTGTCTTTAAGAGTTTAGACTATGGGTTCCCAAACTGGGGGGGGGGGGTGAAGGAATTCCAGGGGGGGCGGTGCAAGGTGACCCAGGCCCCACCCCCATCCTCCCGGTCAATCCCCTTGCTATTTTTGTTTTTTGTCCCCGGTCAGTTCTTTTTCTCTCAAGTTTTGCTGCTGGGGTGGGGGTGAGGTGGCATGAGGGTTTCTCAAAAATCAGAAAGGGGGTGTGATGCCGAAAAGTTTGGGAACCACTGGTTTAGACACAGCAAATCCCGCATCTTGATACGGACTTACACTAGATGACTCTTGGTTTCCCTTCTAACCATGTGGATATATGATTCTGTATTGAGTAGGACAAGTCACAGACACAGTGCAATCTAGATGGCTTGGTAAGATGGCTCAAGTAAATATTATGCATTTTAATATGGCTAAATAATAGACCTAAGAACAGAGAATGTAGGTCATAGTTAATAGTGAGGAACTTAATCCTGAAAAGCAGTGATTCTGAAAAAGATTTGGGAGTCATAGGTAATCAGCTGAACGTGAACCACTGTGAACCACATGAACTACTGTGAGGCTGTGGTTAAAAGGACTACAGGGCATCCCTGCTATACGTTGCCCCAGTATACATCAGTTCCGCACTAATGTAGTTGACACTTGTAGAAACTGATGTTATAAGTCCTCCCATTTCCCTGCTATGTCACATGAAAAAAAATAGAGGGGGCCAGCTTGCGCAAAGAGAAGATGACGTATAGCGGGGGCGTCCTGTAATCCAATCCATGGCCACATATGCAGGGGATTCCCAAGTAGGAGTAGAGACATTCTTTTACTTTGGTTTTTGGCACTGGTATGACTGCCGCTGAAATATATCCAGTTTTCAGTAATGTTCTCTACTAGTATTTGTTCCATGTTATGTAACATCACTGATGGTGTAGATAAGGCACTGGCAGCAACTGGTATTTCAAGCCCTGTGCTATGTGAACCTGTAGGAGACAGTTAGACAACACTGTTTATACACTGGCATGTGCTGGGAGTCCTTTCTGTTTTACACTCCCACCTGTTTAATGATTGGGACCAGTGGTGGAAAATTTGGAGCAAAAAAACCTCCTTTCCCTTCCTGGTAAACTTTCAGAGTCTTGACAACAGTTATACTGTTTAATCCTTTGTCCAATGTGTATCTGAATTCTGTTCTTATGCAGTTTTTATGCCTGGGAGCTAGCTATTTATACAAGCTATTGGGAGAGAGAATACTGAAGGGCTCTGATCATTGGATATGGAGCCTTTTCATCTCTAGATTGAGTCACATCCATCTCAAACAGTTAATGACTAAAAGGGAGCTTCAGCCCCATCTGATGGCCATCTACATGCAGTGGCCTGGAAGTATCAGTTCAACTCCTTGAGGATGTTTGTCACATTGCAGAAGCCACCTCCTGTCAGTCTCAGTATTAAACCAAACACTGACAGAGGAAAAATGCCAGTTAAAGATAGTTTCTCCGGCTAAACATTGTTAGGGCAATGGTGGAAGCTTGCTCAGTGCCTGTGTTTTAGGCTCCAAATAAATAATTTTAATTTTTGTAACCTGTTCATTTGGAAGTCTGTACTGCCATTAAATTTAGAAAGGAAAAAGTGGGTGTGCTGTAAATTTAAGTTCTTTACAGTGATCAAGCTTCCATGTTGCATAGGCCATCAGAATGTTATGTTTCATCTATCTTTTGATTCTATGCATTTGAGAGCAGAATGTTGTTATCTATTAGTCTATTTGGTGCCACTATCTGTTTTTAATGGCATACCCGAATACCTTGCAGTAGATTGTGTTACTTCTGAAAACTTTTATCTGTATGCATGCAGTGATAGCTTTCAATAGCCAGGATAACTAATAAGCCATATAATCAGTCAGAGATGCAAATGTGCTACTTACTTGCTGTCTTCCAGAATCTTCATCTAGCTTTTGTGTGACATTTTTCAGATGTGCTTAATATTGGCTTTACTCCACTTGATTTCATGGTAAGAATAAAGTGTCCAGCAGACCAGAATAAGGCACATAGTATTACAGGGAGATAATCTAAGCATTACTCAATTTTTAGAGATTTTTAAAAACAGTATAAAAAAGAATGAAATTTAATTTTAATAATATTTCATATTCTTCTAGGGTAGATATTTTTTGAAATGCAACTATTTCTTTCAGCTGTTTGGGTCTGTCTTAATCTTTTAGTGTTTAATCTTTTTACCATAGAATAATAGAGGGAAAGAGAAATTAACACTTAGTATTAACTGTGTAAAGCCATGGTGTCCCGCACAGTAGCCATATCTGGCTATTTGGCTGGTTGAGTGCGCCTAGTTTGCTATAGCCACTATAGTAGCTACTGCTTCAGATCTAGTTGGACACCATGGGTGGAAAACATTTTGGGATACAATTTGTTTAAAACCTGCTGTGCAAAATACAGATAAGTTGCTTCTGTAGATATTGCTAAATACCTATCCAAAGCACAAAATGCCTTTCTATTTCAGTATGGCTGTGTCTAGACTGCATCCCTTTTTCGTAAAAGGGATGCAAATTAGACATATCGCAGTTGCAAATGAAGCGGGGATTTCAATCTCCCCCGCTTCACTAGCATAAAAGCTGCCGCTTTTTTCCGGCTTGGAGCTTTGCCGGAAAAAAACGCCAGTCTAGACGTGGATCTTTTGGAAAGTAAAGCCTTTTCCGAAAGATCCCTTATCCCTTTTAAAACGAGGGATAAGGGATCTTTCGGAAAAGGCTTTATTTTCTGAAAGATCCGCGTCTAGACTGGCGCTTTTTTCCGGCAAAGCTCCGAACCGGAAAAAAGCGGCAGCTTTTTTGCTAATGAAGCTGGGGAGATTTAAATCCCCACTTCATTTGCAACTGCGATATGTCTAATTTGCATCCCTTTTACGAAAAAGGGATGCAGTCTAGACACAGCCTATATGTATTAGGGATGTTAAATGCAATTTATTAAAGTAAATGTGGAACCACTGAAAGCAGTCACACATGGGTGGGGGGCAGTCAGCTCCCACCTGCACCTCCCACTGTGCTGCTGTTTCTATATTTTAAAAATAAGACAAGTAAAGGCGGAGGAGGGGGAGCAGGTAGCTCCCCAGCAGGGCAGGTGTCTCTGGCTTAAGAGCCGGCTCCCTGTACATACTGGCTCCCGCCTACTCCCCCTCCCTCCCCTTTCCCCCGCATTGCTGCCACTGATACAGAGGCAGCAGTGTAGGGGGGATACAGTGGCTGTGTTTAACCATGCACACTAACAGATGAGCCTGTGCCTCTGTTTATGCAATTAACTGATTGTGTATAACTGGTTAACCGGTTAACTCTGCACTAGGGATGTAAAATCCCATTTAATCAGTTAACACTTGCAGAATGAAATAATTAGAGTAGGTAGGTAAAGGGCTATCTTGGCATTCTTGTTTCGTTCATGAAGTGTTTTGTAAGGTCAATGGTCAATTGGGTATCATGGACTCCTTTCCCCTAGTGAAGCAGTGAAGTTCATGGGCATGTCTAGACTACATCCCTCTTTCGAAAGAGGGATGCAAATTAGACAGATTGAAATTGCAAAAGAAGCCGGGATTTGAATTTCCCGGACTTCATTTGCATAATGGTGGCAGTGCGTTCTTTCGAAAAAGGGCTTCTTCAAAGTGAAACTACTGTCTAGACACGGCTCTTTCAGGGAAAAAACCTTTTTCAAAAGATCCTGTACTCCTCAAAAAATGATCCCATTATGATCCTCACAAGGTTAATGGAATAGGGCATTTGTGATGTCTGTTTCTACCTGGATGATTTTTTTCCAAATACAGTATTATTTTCTTCAGTTATGCTATCTGTATAACATTCTACTACTGGCTGCTGCTGCTACTATGAGTGCCACACAGTCCATGAAAATCACTAATGATAAATATGCAATGAACTATTCATAACCGGCTGTATACTAAGTAAAACATATTTCAACTATTTATATTTCTCAGTTAATATTAATGGTATATGTCTCCTATGTATCTATCTAATTTCAGTATCTGCCTCATTTCTTGAATTGCACTTATACACTACTGATTGATAAGAAAATGTACATGCAAGTTCTGACATGTATTTTACTGCATTTGCAAAGTGAGCTGAGTTAAGGGTTCACATCAGGGTTGCCAACTGTCAGTAAATTCACGGGCAGTCTGTAAAACAGAGCTAAAGTTGGTCCTAGACCAATAGACTCTATAAAAAACATTTAGATTTCAGTTAAAAACAAAACACACAAACCCACCAACCTCTGCATTGGAGCTAAGAGGTCCCTTCTACTTGTCCCTGGGGCAAGTTCTGCACCTTAAGGCAGCTCCAGAGAGTATACCATTCCCGGGACAGAGGCAGAAAGGTGAATTCTCCTGTCCGGGGGCTCCCTCCAAGCTGCTGCTCCTTGGCAAGGGCTGCCCTTTGCCTCTGGCTTTGAACCCTTCTGTGGCATCCTTAGTATCAGCACAACAGCAACTTTTGGTGGGAGTGTGTGTAGCACATATCCCTGCCAGACTTGGTATGTCGGGGGAAGGAGGGGGGGGCTCTGTGGAACAGGGTACAATGGGCTGGGTGTAGCAGTCTACCACAGGCTCCCCCTGGTAAGTCACAGCAGGGCAGTCACTTAAATATAAGAAATAAACTGGCCACTTCTATGCTGGAAGATTGACTGTCAAAAATGGACCTGGAAAAATTACTAAACCAGTGGTTAACAGTGTGGCTGTTGCAATGTATGATCACAAACTGGAGCATTTGGAGGATGTAGATATGTCTAGTAAGTAGGTTAAACTAGCATAATAACATTGCCGTTGTGGTGTATGAATAAAAACACTGAATATTGTTCATAAAAACGACCAGACTGGATCAGACCTAAGGTCCATTTAGCCCAGTATCCTGTCTTCCCATAGTGGTCAATGCCAAATTTTCCTGAGGAAATAACCTTTTGAGCATATTTATATTGCATCAGAATGAGTGTATAAAACTTTGATTGTCTGTAATTTTTTCCCTTATACTGTCCATAAAAACTGTTTTAGCAATTGGCAACCCTAGTTCATGTGCAACCTGTAACTGGCTCTTCATGATTTGGGTAATCATTTCGTCAACTTTAAAGTTGCCTTGTCTTGTTTTTTAAAATACAATTAGTTAGAAAGACAGATCTGTTTTGGAAAGCCATAATAGGCCTTCTGCAAATAATTGAGACTAGGGTTTATATAGATGACCTCAATTCTGCTATGTTAAATTTAAAGTTGTTAGTTTAATTGTCTCTGGCTGTCTTTTCCTGCCTTATAATAAAGAAAACCCTATAGGGTCTTCACATAATAACTTTCCAGTGTGCCTACTGTCTTCTCAGATTAACTGCTAAAGGGTACTATACTGATGCTACACAGACAACCTATCTGGCCAATCAGAAGCTCCTACATTATCTTAATTTTTTTAATTGGAACACAGATAGCCAATAAGAAATCCTTGGGGCGGGAAATAGTACGTTAGTATCAGGAAAGCTGTTAGGCATGCAAGAGCAATTCCTTTGGATAGAAATATCTTGTCAGTTTTTGTATTATGTCTGTTTACTAAATATTTCCTTATATAAGTTTCCTTCTAGTTTGAAGTCTGCGTCTGACCCCTGTTCTGCATCTCAAGGTAACTTTAAAACAGGAAGTGTACAATGGAGGTTAGTGATGACATGAGCAGCCAATCCAGACTCTGTGAGCCTAACAGATAAAGGAGCTTAACCAATGAGATAGCAGTGGAGGCAAGATTTGGTGTCAAATAGCATGGTAGATTGAATGCCTTTGACTGTTAAAGTGGAAGGAGGCTGCACAGTGTTTCATTGGCGACTCGGGAGTTTTTCAGTGAGGCAGGGGTCAGCTGAAAGACAAAGAAAAATGGCGAATAGTTTGCTGAGAGGGCAGCTGTTCAGTTATGTACTGCATTGGACATTCTGCAATCATTTCTCTGCATCTCTTGCTGCCTTTGTTTCCTCTTCCTTTTTTGTGGGGGATGGATAGGAGTGAATTGCTTCTCCCTGTCTGAAGAGGGATAATAAGCTGCATGTAAAATTAATGCAGTTCCTGGTAAGTTTAATTTTTGTTTTATGTGGAAATCACAAACTGTCTAGCTTTAATGAGAGGAGATAAGTTGAACTGTCTCAGAAAATGGCCACTTTACATTCCTTACATACCTTACAGCACACCTACTGTACCTTGTGTTGTGTTTGGATTTTGCATGCCCTTCAACTATGTTTTAGTAGTTCAGTAGAGATAAGAGAAGATGGATGAAGAAACTACCAGTTTGCAAAGAATTACAGTGATATATAAAATACTTATTCTAAGCAACGAATATGGAGGTTCAAAGCTTGAACTATTTTCAGAATAATTTTTCTTTGTTAAAGTGCGTTGACGCTTTCATAGAGGAAGAAAATGTAATATTCTGCGTGAATTTTTCTTCACATTTCTTTTTACTTTAAAGATACAAAGACCACCAGTAATACTGTTGTGAATTTGTATACAGATACGCTTTACTGTTTGTAGGATTTCATCTTCAGGGCCCTGAATCATAAAGTTAAATTCTTTCATAACTTTCCCCCTGTATATCCTGAATAGAATTACTGCTTTAAAATGGCTGTATAATGATGTTTAAAATGTTGCTGTCTTCATTCTCACTGCAGGTTATTCATAATGTCTCCAGTGCCTGACTGAAAAGGAACTACATTAATCCTTTAAATTACATCCTTTATGAAGACAGTTAACTCTTTAGATAGCATGCACTACAAACTGTCTGTCACTTCATATACAGCCTTCTTAAAAATTGCAGTAGTCTTACTATTATCAGAGTGTGAAAGTCATAGTAGGTGCAGCACATTCTGTTGCCCTTGCAGATAATGCCATGTTTTAGGTTAGGGTATATAAAACCTAACATTAGCACATAGGTTGCTAATCAGTAACTATTCAGTTCTTGTGAGTAATGAAGCCTTGTACAAACATCAACAAAACACTTGACAAGTATAAGCAGCCCATTGTTTTCCTTTTTATTTGCAAATAAGGATTGAAGGTCACTGGAATGTTCCTGCAGTAGAGCAGTCTTACAAGATCTGTAGTTCTGCAAAGAACAGCCATGGAAACAAAATAAGAGAGCTCTTAATTTAGAAGTTTTTCAGTACAGAAGAGCTGCATGGCAAACTGAATAAAATATTTGTATTCCATATTTATTTATTGCTCTTGCAGTTGAAATGGTGCTGCAGTGAAAGTTGCTGGAGTGAGGCCTTCATTTGCTATGAAGAGTGACCTTGAAATACTGCTCCTTCGAGTTTAGAGAATGAAGGACAAAGTTTGTTTATACCACATTGAAGGGGGGTGGGGGAGAACATCTGTGTTAAAAATGAAGTTACTTCTAATGTCTGGGAACATCAGAGTTGGCATGAATAGGCTATAGATCTAAATTAGAAATAATTTTCAACAGTGGTCCAAATTACATCACAGTTCTTCTCTGTTCTATACACATACCAAAATATTCTAAATCTCCCTGGCATTACAGTTGTTGCATTGCCTGAGTGAACTGCATGACACAGATTCAGTATTCCTATTCTGATGCTCTTATCTTTCTAATCTTCAGTTATTGGCCATGGGAGTGGTTTTCTGAAAGCCCAAAGTAGTTATGTTTGTATCTTATTTTTGTATAGGAGATGGAAAAGCAGGCCAGAACATTACTTCTGGATCTTAAAGGAGAATGACTATTCTGTGATGTTAATAACTGTGGCAATAAAGGACTGCATGCTAGAATTAAACTTTACCAAGAGTCAAGTTTAAAAAGTCCACGGTCTTCAGAAACTAATTGTTCAAAATAGATATTTTGAACTTAAACGAATCTCACATATCATTGTCTTCCATTCAGCTTTGACTTCAGGGTTGTATCAGTGCTAGTTCTGGGTTGTAGGAGTGCTAGTTCCAAATCAGAGAGGGTGATAAAGTATGGGGTGCTACACTAAGAGCTTGTATACACAAAACACTACACGAACGCAACTGTGTTGCTTCAGTATAGGCACTACCCATTCTGGTGGGAGGTGTTCTCCTGTCAGTGTAGATAATACACTTCTAGAGGCAGTGTAGCTCAATCTAACATTGTCTACAAAGGGACTTGGGGCAGCTTAACAGTGCCACTCTCAAGGGTGTGGATTTCTCACATCCATAACCAGGCCTAACAGCCAAAATCATCTATATTGGAGGGCAGTACTTACATTTATTCTGCACATGGATAAGTTTATTAGAGTATGTGCACTGATGCCCGTACGGAGGTGCACCATTGGTAGAAACCTGTGCTTCTGGGTGGGTGATCTGCTAATCAGAGGGCCACACCTGAATCTCTCCCAAGCACTCATCTTACCAAGAACACTGCTGGGAGGGTTCCTTCTTGTATGTGAATTGTAGTGATATTAAAGCTTGGAACAGGGTTACCAGCCAGACTCAGTGGACTTTTACTGTGATTATGAAGATAATTAATAACATTTTCAAGCAAAAGATGAATGACAGTTGAAAGTATTCCCTGTCAAGATTAAGATATTTCCCCCAAAGAAATTAAAGGAAGGTGCACTGAGCCATTTTGAAAGGGAAATCAGAGGCTAGAAGGAAGTGTGTATGTGTCTCTAGTGTGCACACATGCTGTGTAGAGAGGATAAGAAATCCTTACCAAAGGCACATTTTAATGTCCAATTCTTACTAATACACATGCAGTTTCTTAACAGTTAAGAGTCTAATTAAGATAGATACATGTTTTATTTAACTATATTAAAGACTGAAGAAATTATAAAAGTGTTTCAATAGAGCTAGGAATGAATTTATTTATGAATGGGACCAGCTTCTGTCTCCTTTCTTCCTCATCACTTTGCAGGGCAGGAAGGGAAGGAGATGCACTTTCCCTCTACTGCACTGAGTAAATTAAACTTAGTAGCCTAATCCTGTATTCTGTGCTCACCCAGTACTCCTATCTGTTTCTTTGAGAGTTTAATGAATGCAGGTTTGGGATCTCAGTTTGAGAGAAACAGATTTCATTTTTTGTGTTTCAAGTCCATGTTATGGCAAAGTGAGTGTTTAGTTTAAATTCAGTACCTGTATATGTGTGTTCCCATTGTTATTGCAATTGACTTTTTATGTAGTGAAATTTTGTAGATGAAGTTTATAGCGAGGGAACACTGTTGTCTCTGGGTTTAAAAACCAGCAGTGGGATATAAAATGGTTGAATGTTGTTTCCAATGGAAGTCATTCTACAACCAAAGGATTATAAATTTGAGTCTCGTATGCTGTGATAAAGAACCTATATTTTTAACTTGTATGGTCATGTGAATCAGTCTCTGACAATTTAAGGACATATTTCACTTTATTACAAATTGGCTCTTTATGTTGTCGTCTCTTGTGCCAGCTTTTAAGTTTTGTTTCGCAAAAGATTAATGAATTCATTTCCTGGTCTCTTCAAGTGTCCAAAAGCATAGTACCTGCTATACGAATATTGATTTCAGGAACAAACTTCCAAAATACTAAAACTTACTAAGAGTTATTGTTGGGATATTTTTCCTTATTAAAAAAAAATTCTCTTACAATCCTGACACGTATCTTGTCCAGGAGTCTTTTTTGAGTCCTGGGGGGCTTTCTGTAGTCTGTTTAACTTCCTGCCCTACTTGGTCACTTTGTATAATGTTGGGTCAGTCTAAGCAGTCTTTTTCTTTTGCTCACTGAAGGTGACACAGACTTGTATAGGATGAAGATTGGTGGCACTTGTATGGTATGCTCTTTATAGGACAGAACTGTCCAAGTTCAAAATGTACAATACTTTGTGGATTATTCTACCTCCCTACCAATTCAGCATCTGAGGCAGTGGACTTAAGTATTTCCTTGTGTAAATGTCGGAGAAATAAGTGGTTTTAAATTTTGTTTTTTCACACAGTTTATTATTTACAAAGTACATTGATAAACAGAATGAATAAAAAAATAGGAAAATTATTTATCTTCATATACAAAATAAACCTTCCTGTCCGTATCTGCAATTTTCAAATCCATACTTGTGTAGGCATTAAATAATTACAAGGAGATTCTTTGCTTTCTATTATTTTTACGACTGGTGTCTGCTGATAGTTTGCTATTTTGAACAATTCTCTCTATTCTCTCCCCCCTCCCCCCCCACACACCCTCCCTTTACGGTTTAATGGTTGATATTAAAAATACTACAGGTTGAACCCCTCTAGTCCAGCACCCTTGGGACCTGATCGGTGCCGAACCAGATAATTTGTCAGATCACGGGAGGTCATTATTGTCTAGCAACATTACCACCACTTCCACTGCTTACTGGGTTCTTCAAAGACATTTGGGGTAAATTATAACTAAATCACAGCACAAAATACTGAGAGCCAGCACTGGTGGCTGTAAACAAACTTTAGGGGACCTCGAGAAACTTGGCCATGCCCATGAGAAGTGGACACCCAGCTAACTAAAATCATGCTGGACCACAGATGTTGCTGGACTGGAGAGCTTCAACCTGTACAGAAAAGCTAAGAAATATAGTTCTTAGTTTGCTCTAAAGGTGCTAGAGCTTCTGTGTTTGAGCTTAGTATGATATATCGAACCCTGTCAGATCCAAATAATAAATAGAAAGTTAAGGCTCTTTCTGCCAATTATATTGTTTGGCTGTCTATTAATACTAAAGTGTATGTGGGTATTTGTGATTTTTCTGTTCTAAAATCTGTTTGTATTCCTCTATTGTATATAAATAACTAGTATAACTTATGCCAGGCCCCAAATATCACCAAATCCAGGCTTTGCTGGACTGCCAAGAGATATAAGTTCCAAAGGTAAAGACCCACAAATTACAGCTATGTTGCTGGCTTTCACATTGACGTGTTTTCTATTGAGATCGTACTAAGAAATTGTCATTTATGTAAGTGCTTTAAAAAAAAAAAAGTTAAATTAAAAACTATACTACATCAGCCTTCCACAGTTCTACTTTTTGGGTGTAAGTAACATTTTTTTTTTTGAGAGAGAGAGAGAGGTGAGTTACATATCATTTACTTATTATTCACATCATGATCATGAATAACAGCAAGTGAGTAAATGTTTGTTGTGCCTGGACTGGCAAACTCATGGTTTGCAAAGCTGTGTTGTTACATACAACGACTTAAATTTATAAAACCACAATATGGAGCACATATTTCATACTGGATTCCCTGAGTGAATGAGATGAAAGTTAGGAGACAAATTGCACCATTTTGGTTTATTCAAATGTATGCAGAGTAGTATTTACCATGTGAAATAGACCTTACTCAAAAAGTGTTCAGATTATTAGAGGCCTTTTTACCTCTGTAGTCAGTATTTGGCATTGAATTTATATAAAATACAAAGTACATCTGAAGAATACTTACCTTCCCTATCTGAGGGCTTCCTGCATCAGTTTTTATTCTGTACTGGAAAAAAAATCTTGCCAACACTGAAACCAAACCAGGGGAGTATTGAGTGCAAAGGGAAAATATAAACATTTTAGTAAATGTTTAACTTTTAAAATACCAAATCTTCCTTGTGACCTTGTGCTCCTTGGTTCAAAAGAAGAAGGGAAACTAAAATAACTGACACACAGCAATTCAGATTAGTTTTACTTACTTTTTAAATAGATCGCCTTTTTAAAATATTAAATTTGGGTATTTTGCAATTACACGATGACACTTTAGGTCATGTACTGCACTAAGAACAGGCAGGCCTGTCAATGGGGCAGTTGTCCTGGGGCCCAGCATTTCAAAGGGGTCCAGGGCTCCTGGCCAGCACTACTAGAGCAGCAGCAGGGGCTGAAGCCCCAGGACTTTTAAATCACCGTCAAAACACTACACTGTAGAGCCCTGGAGAGTGCACTCCAGATGGCCCTCGTGGGTGGGGAGGCACAGTCCAGGTAGCACTAAGGGCTGGCTGCTCATCCCCTTCAGCCCAAGGTCTCGCCCTTTCCATCTGAGGCCCTGTCCCTTCCAGGAGCACAGAGCAAGCTCCCCCATCTTGCCCGGGGCCCGGCTCATCTGTTCTTGGGTCTCTTGTATTCAGTTTCATGCCTTTTAGGGCACTTAAGGCAGCCAATGGTCATATTGTAGAATAAACCCTATGGTGTGTACGTTTGGAGTGTCTAATTTATAATTAAGAGCGAGGAGCATCCTTAGGATTAAAATTAGAGAAATAGGTTTGCATAACTAATATATGCACACGGATAACAAATGGCATTCTTTAATGTGTGGTGTATGTGATATTATATGACAAAGTACTTTGCCCTTGGTGTGCAGGTTTAAAGAATAGTTGCTTCCTTTTGGAGGTTACAACAACAAATACGGAGTCTTGATCCCTGCTCCTACAAAGACGTAGGTACATGCCTACCTTTTAAATGTCAGTAGTTCCATTAAATGCAATGTGTTTACTGACATATTAAATTTAATCATATGCATGACTCTTTTCAGAATCAGGGCCTTCATCCCATAATATGTCCTTCAAGAGAATTGCATGACCAGGTTAAGTTCTGTTTCATATGTGCATTCTCTCACTCGACTGCAATCTAATGGATTACAGGTAGCAACTAGTAATTCCTCACTTCAATTCATGACTCTTCAACTCACTGTGATCTTGGGTAAGTCTTGTGCCTCAGTCCACCAAAATGGAAGTAGGTATAATAAATCACAAGAATGCTGCAGGAGCTAATGTTTGTATAGTGTTTTGAAGCTAGAAAGAAACATACAATACTAGGTGTTTATTATCCAAGCAATTTAAGCACAAAACCTTTTTTTTTTATAAAGGGGGAGAGTTTAAAATGAAACTGAGTTACAGAAGTTTCTTGTTGTAAAAGTATTGAAGGAAAACTTATTTTGAAATACGGTGGTTTGTATTAATAGTTAAATATTTGCAGGTGCTATTTTTTATTTGAAAAAGCTTAAGGCCCATACTGTCTCTTTCAATATGTAAATTAAACTCTCATTGAAGTCAGTGGGAAATGTTCACATTCATCTGAGGAAACATTTGTATCTCTGCAGCACTGTTTTATGGAGAGAGTTTTAAAAATGTGTTGTGAATTAAATTACAACCATTTTTAAAGATGTGCCTAAATCTCTTGATTCTGGTTTATAGTCTAGCCCTAATTTATGTATAATTTCCTGTGCCTCAAGATAAGAATTTACTGTGCTTTATCATTCACTGCATTGTTGCTGCTGCTGTGTATGCTAAAATAATTGTAGTTAGAACTTATTAGCACTTTTTGTCTTTAAAGTGCTTTACAGCACTTGTGGAATTTCCATTTTATGAAAAAACTGAGGCAAATAGACTGTAATTTGTCTGTGGACTCAAAAGGAGGTCATAGTAGCTGTAATTGGAACTTGTGGATCTGTGACTCCCAATCCAGTGCTGAAAGCACAAGATCATGCTTTTATGTCCAAATCAGGAGTGTCTGGTTAGCTCCAGTCAAGGAATATAAAGCTAGCTGGTGTGTAACCTAGAGCCAATGGGAAGGAGATAGAGAGATCCTTCAAGGAAAACCTTAAGAGCAGCCAAGCCTGAAGAGAAATCTTAAGTTGGATTTTAATTCTGTTGTTTGAGCTGTCAGTTAAGCCACGCCACTGGAAAGTGATAAGCATGGGCTTTGGTGGTTATGTGTACGGTGCTCATAGCAGAGTGAGGACTCTACCTACTTACACGAGTATATTTATGTTGTTGCATGTTTAAATCATAGAAGTTCAGTCCTAAGAAACATTTAAAACACAATTGTTGAACGCCTTTAAAAGCAGACTAAGGATCTTTTCTTTCACACTGGCTCAGACAGTAGACCAGGTGTGATCTAAAAGAGCCTGAAGAGACCTAACTCTACTTACTCAGGAAATTCTTTCTTTTGATATAGGAAATCGAAATAAAATAAGCATGTTTTCTTAATGTGATCACTTATTTATGTTATCAGCTATGCAAATATTTAGTTTCATTATTTGATTTCTGTTCAAGTGCCTGCTTGCTGAAAAACAAGGTATTGATTTATAGAGTTAGCATTTATTATAAAAGATCAAAAGAGACTAGCTATTCATTAATACTCAATACTATGGATGGTCCACACTAGTGTTTCTTCATTGTAGTTTACTGTTATAAGTTCTCATCATGCAGTAGCTGTTTATAGTTGAAATTATGTTGTTCTTGGTTCCGAAATTAATAAATGGTTCTTCAGTGCCACAAAATATACTAAAATATTATATAAACAAATTAAATACATGTTAATACAAATATTTTTCTGTCAGATACCCTTTTTGTTCCCACTTGTGGACATATCAGAAGTGGAAACAAATCTCAACTGAATGTACCAATTCAAATGACTTTTTGCTGGAAAGCATTTGTCATGCATAACTATAACTTCATGTATTGGGGCCCAGTTCATTACAAATCAGATGGCCAAGCTGCATATTCACTGTTCTTTTTATGGGTTGTCCTGAAACACTGAGCCCCCAAGACTCAGGTAATACAATCCTTATCTTCACATGTTGTCTTTTGCTTGAACATCTTTCAATTTCAGGAGAGCTGGACCTCTGGTTCTTGTGTGCCTCCTCTTAGTAGTTACTACACCATATTGTGAGACTAGAGAAGCTGAGCACACAACTATTGCAGCACTCAAGGTTAGATAGCACAGTATTAAAAATATCAGTAGCATCCTGGAGCCCTTATCTACACCAACGGTCCAGACCCTCTGTTGCTGCTTGTGGATCTGCATCAGTGTCAGCAGTAGTGAGCACTTTCCGTAGAAGTCTAGTGTTCGGCAATGCCAGGCAGTTACTAACCTACTCCGAATCCAAGGCTCGAACCCAACAAAGTGGAGTGGAGTAAGGGATGGAACAAATAGCTTCTAGCATCATTAGTTTGCTGTCAATGCCACTGTTTAAAAACTGTTTTCAGCACAGTTCTGTAATGCCATGCAGAACTTTGCTTTTCAACCAGTTTACAACATGGTGCTTTATCTTGGGCAGGGGCCTGAGTGTGTTTGGGTAGTGAAGAGAATACTCTCTCCCCATGAAAGCCAATTAAAAATCCAAGCATTTTTTTTATTCAAGCACGTAAGATTAATTTTCTTTCCATGGCTTTAGCTGTGGTATCTTTATGCTACCAGTTCTGTTGCAGCTAGATTATTTGGCCTCTGTCCTAAAGATTATATTATTTGGAATGGTAAATGAAATACACTTGATGCTGTGACATTATTTCTATAAAGCTGTGTCTATTGTTTATATCCGTGGTCCCCAACACGGTGCCCGTGGGTGCCATGGCGCCCGCGGGGGCATTTCCATGCGCCCGCCAGGTACTCGGGGCTGGCCTGGCCCCGGGCGCGCGGCGGGGGGGAGCGCCGGCCCCGGGCGCGCCGCGGGGGGGAGCGAACGGCCACGCCCCCTGGCGCCCGACAACCTCGAAAGGTTGGGGACCACTGGTTTATATGAATGTTTATATGCTATCTTGAATACTCCTTGAAGCAGACAAAAGTACAGGGGGTTCAGGCACCGAGTCTTTTGGGAAGCAGTTATCAGATCATTGATATGATTTCTCAGAGGGTGATTTCAAAGCAAGATCACAGTCAGCTCCTGGGACTGGAACACAGGAAACTCACACCTAGAAGAACAAGTGCTATTGATCAGTGGCCCAGAAACTAGCTTTCAGTACAGTTAAGACATTCTTATTGTTTCTGTGACTGTAAAATGTCATCTCATATACTTCATTTTCAATCTCGTCATTTATATTCCGCAATCAGTGGGTTAAGTAAGGATGTTAAGAGGTGGGTAACTGACTAATCGTATAGTCCAGTGTTTCCCAATTTTATTTGGCTGAGGAACCCTTTTCAGCTTTTCAGAATTTCAAGGAACCCCTAGGTTTGTCAAGCCAAAAAAAGGGGGGGGGGGCGGGAGGAGAGAGGGACCCACCAATTCATGAAAATCACATTCCTTCCCCAAGACACCCCCCCCCACCTCCCTTCTGTGAGGCGTCATGTGCTCTGTTCCCCTCCTCTCCATCACTTGCTATCCCCAGCACTTATACCTGTCTCCACCTAGTGAGAGCGAGGTGTGGGGTGGGAATGAGGGATTTTGGTGTGGCAAAGGGTGAGAAGTACAAGCTCTGGGAGGGAATTTGGGTGCAGGAGAAGGGGATGTTGGCTCGGGGAGGGGGCTCTAGGCTGGGGAGTGCTGGGTTCAGGTGGAAGGTTGGGGTGCTGAGCAAGCCAGGGCTTGTGGATGTGAGAGTGCAGGAGTTTGGGCTGGATATGTGAGGGACCCAGGACAAGAAGGTTGTGAGTATGATGGGCTCAGGACACAGATTTGTGATGTGTGGATGGTGGAGGAATGTTGTGGCAGAAGACAGAGGATGGGGAGATGGCAGGATGCTGGGACAAGGAACAGGGTGCTGCTGGGTGCTAGCGTGGATGGCAGGGTGCTGGGGCCAGGGCGGTGCTGAGTCTTGGGGTGTTAGGCAAGGTTCTGGGGCCAGGGTGGTGCTAGGTGCTGGGGTGGATGGCAGGGCTGCCAAGGAGCGGGATAGGGATGGGGTGCAGGATCTGGGAAGGAGGTGGGGGGGCAGAAGGGGGCAAGGTCTGGGTGGTAGGTAGGGTGCAGAAGCAGGCTGGATGCAGGGTGTCTAGCCAGGAGGAGAGAGCAGGAGCAGATTGGGAATAGGGTGTCTGGCTACGAGAGAGAGTGCAAGGAGTGGATTTGGGTAGGAGTTGGACCTCTCTGAACTGGCACCCTCTGGACCTGACTGGTCCCAGATGAGGAATTTTTGATCCAGGGGAGGTCATTTCAGGACTCCTGGTCCCCCCTCCCCACTAGGCTTCTTTGCACCTCTATCCCCTGCAACCCAACTGAGCTGCCCACCCCTGCTGGTTCCCTGCACCTCCCACGATCCAAGGGAGCACAGCACCAGTTCCCTGCAGCCCCTCACAGCCCAGCTGAGCTGCCCTTCTGTTCCGTATGCCCTCCCCCATCCACCTCAGCCCAGCTGAACCCTGCACTGGTTCCCTGCATGCCTGCCCCACAGCACAGCTGAGCCCCATTTCCCTGCTCCTCCTCCAAACAACGCAAACTGCCCCCATTCCCCTCATGCCTCTGTGCCCTCACACATGACTTGCTCCATCCCGGCCTTCCTCATGCCCACCCCTTCTTTCAAGCCTTCTCCCAGCACCTCCCCTCACCCCTCTAGCCCCCAATGCCCTTACTCTGTCCCCTCCCAGCATCACCCTGTCCCTCTCCCACTGACACCTCCCCTCCTGTCTTTTTCCTCATTGTTTGCACTTGGCCCCGTGCCATTTGTCTCTCCTCCACCCCTGTCCCTTCGGTGCCTTCCCCTTCCCCTCTTCCTCTCCCAACCCTTTCCCTTTCCCTCTGCACAAGCCCCTTCCCTCCCTCTCTCATACCTTCTGCCTTCCACTTTGTGGGGCCGGAGTCTGTGCTTTGTCCCCGGACTCCGATCCCGCAACTCAGCCATGTGGCGTAACACAGTGCCCAGCAGGTTTAAAATCCCGGCCATGATGTTACGTCACGTCCGGGTGTCTCCCCACCTACTGGTTTGAGCACACTGCGCAGGGCAGCAGCAGCAGCCAGCAAGGGGGAGCTCAGTGAAGGTTGCGCATGGCAGGGACGGGACCAGGACAGGGGAGAGACACTCTGGGGCCGGGGTGGGAGGACACGCGGCGGGAGGGGGAGAGGGTCGGGACCTGCTCCAGCTCCAAATATTGCTGGAGCATGAGCACCATGAGCCCACACAACTCGCTGCCCATGCCTCTGCTGGCTAGCCGGCTCTCTCTCTCTCTCTCTCTCTTTTTTTCAGAGGGGGTGGGGGAGTGCCAGCTCCTCGGGGAACCCCTAGTTTTGCTCCGCAGAACCCCAGGGTTCCCCGGAGCACCAATTGGGAAACACTGGTATAGTCGGTACAATTTGCACTGGTCCAGAAGCTAGCCCAGCTGTGACTCTGCAGTTTAATTGGACATGCAGGTAGTCTAGCTCCTACTACATTTAAACTGCAGAGTTGCAGCAGAGGCAGTTTCCACGACTGGTGTGAACCGGGAACACCCAGCTCTTACAATAATTTAAAAAGCAGAGCTTGCAGCAGTCCTGGACTGGTGTGAACGGGAATGAGCCGGGCTTGCTCAGTCCCGGCTCGCGCCAGATCCAGCAGCCCCTGTCCGCGGGGTGGGGAGGAGTCACGCAGTGATTGAGCAACAAAATGGCAAATGAAAGGTAATGTTGATAAATGTAAAGTAATGCACATTGGAAAAAATAATCCCAACTATACGTACAATATAATGGGGACTAATTTAGCTACAACTACTTGAGAAAGATCTTGGAGTCATTGTGGATAGTTCTCTGAAAATATCTACTCAGTGTGCAGCGGCAGTCAAAAAAGCAAATAGAATGTTAGGAATCATTAAAAAAGGGATAGAAAATAAGACAGAAAATATCTTAATGCCTCTATATAAAACCATGGTATGGCCACATCTTGATACTGCGTACCGATGTGGTCGCCTCATCTCAAAAAAGATATATTGGCATTGGAAAAGGTTCAGAAAAGAGCAACAGTGATTAGGGGTTTGGAATGGGTCCCATGTGAAGAAAGATTAAAAAGACTTGGACTTTTCAGCTTAGAAAAGAGGCGGCTAAGGAGGGATATGATAGAGGTCTATAAAATCATGACTGGTGTGGAGAAGGTGATTAAGCTGGCCCCGTACCTGCCCCCAGCACCGGCTCCTGCTCCTCTACCCCCACCCCCTTGGTGCCTCTGATACAGAGGCAGAAGGGGAGGGAGGGGTGAGTAGTCGACTGCTCACTTACATCTCTAGGGTTGAGTGTGACTTGTTAAAGGTAGGGCATTTGGCCTTTGCAATTAAAATATAATTGCTGCAGTATCTGGCTAGTGGTAATGTGCTGCTTCCCCTGTTCATATGCAGATGCTCAGGCTATCTTTAAAGAAATATGCTTTACAAAAACCTTGTTACAATACGCATACCTTTTTGTGAGGTTTTTTTTTCCTTGCTAGAATCTTCCTCCTCCAGATGCTATCCTGATTAAGTGCCTATGACATCACAATTTATTATCATGGAAAGTAGAATCTTTGATACACAAGTGTTGTTTCTGTATATCTGATAGCAGACTCTCTCCCTTGTATTATGGAGACTAGTAATCTATTTTGAAGTTTGTAGCCTAATGGATTTTTAAAATCTATCATGAAGATAATTATGAATTTTAAGACAACAGATATATGCTCATTTTCTGATACAGGCAGTCCCCGGGTTACGTACAAGATAGGGACTGTAGGTTTGTTCTTAAGTTGAATCTGTATGTAAGTCGGAACTGGCGTCCAGATTCAGACACTGCTGAAACTGACCGCCAGTTCTGACTTACATACAGAATCAACTTAAGAACCCCAGGCGTCCCCAAGTCAGCTGCTGCTGAAACTGATCAGCAGCTGATTCTGGGAAGCCCCGGGCAGAGCAACTCTGCCTGGGGCTTCCTGTAGTCAGCGCTGGTCAGTTTCAGCAGAAGCTGACTTGGGGACGCCTGGGGCAGAGCAGCTGGGGTGCTGCTGGGTTGCTCCAGTAGCGCCGCTCCTGGGTGCTACTGGACCAACCTAGCAGCACCCCATCTGCTCTGCCCCAGGCATCCTGATTCAGCCGCTGCTGAAACTGACCAGCAGCGGCTGAATCAGGACCTGGGGCAGAGCAGCTGGGGTGCTGCCGGGTTGGTCCAGTAGTGCCCAGAGCGGGCGCTGCAGGACCAATCGGCAGTGCCCCAGCTGCTCTGCCCCAGAGTCCAAAACAAAAGCCTGGTCTGCTGGGGCGGGGGAGCACACTAGCTGCCCCCCGCCCTCCCCAGCAGACCAGGGACACGGGGAGCAGAGCCTCTGAGGCTTTGCTCTGGCAAAGCCTCAGAGGCGAGGGACCCCCCCCGCGGCTGCGGCTTCAGTCCGGGAGCCTGTGGTCTGCTGGGGACAGTCCCCAGCAGACCACAGGCTCCCGGACTGAAGCCGCAGCCGCGGGGGGGGTCCCTCGCCTCTGAGGCTTTGCCAGAGCAAAGCCTCAGAGGCGCGGGGAACCGCCGCTGCTGCCGCTTCAATCTGGGTGCCTGTGGTCTGCTGGGGACCGTCCCCAGCAGACCACAGGCTCCCGGACTGAAGCCGCAGCCGCGGGGGGGTCCCGCGCCTCTGAGGCTTTGCCAGAGCAAAGCCTCAGAGGCGCGGGGAACCGCCGCTGCTGCCGCTTCAATCTGGGTGCCTGTGGTCTGCTGGGGACCGTCCCCAGCAGACCACAGGCTCCCGGACTGAAGCCGCAGCCGCGGGGGGGTCCCGCGCCTCTGAGGCTTTGCCAGAGCAAAGCCTCAGAAGCGCGGGAACCCGCCCGGTGCCCCTGGTCTGCTGGAGACGGTCTCCAGCAGACCAGGGGCACCGGAGCAGCTTACGAACGGGGCTTTCTCGCCCCGACTTCCGGGGCGAGAGAGCCCCATTCGTAAGTGCGGATCCGACGTAAGTCGGATCCGCGTAAGTCGGGGACTGCCTGTACTACAGATTTATTTTCAATTCTGCTGGCTTTCAGTGTTTTCTGTTGTGTGGTAGGCAAGATGCTCTTTATTCTTCCTTTTTAGGTGATGTTCTTCAAGAGCATGAAATAAGGCAATATATTGTTTTTCCTTTTCTGCAACTGAGCTTCTTGATAAAAAGATCTTTTGTGAGTATCTGTAGTAGATTTTGTAACACCAGCGGCATCTTCCTGAGGCAAAGTATCTTTCTTGTTGGAACACTAGCTGTTTTCAGTTCAGGCATGGTTTCCCTGTTCCTTTTTTACTTAAGTACAATACTAGAATATAACAACACTGCAGATATAAAATAATCTTTTATTTGTGAAGCTGCTTTCATTGAAATCATGCAATAAGTGTTTAAGAATATTTATTTGTAGCATTTAATAATGCTTCACAACATAAAGGCAAAAATACAGTAGCACAATTCAGAATACAAAACCAATGCATTCAGAAGGTAAAACACATTAGATAACAAAGGAAATCTTATAAGAGATACTGAACATTCATGTAAATAGAGAAGAAGTGAGAAAATAATTGAAAGCCTGGTCTAATAGCATATTAAACGTGAGACTACAAGCCAAGAACTCCTGATGGCCAATCCTAGCTCTGCCGTTAACTCACTTGATAGTGTTGGGCAAGGGGCTTAACCCCACTTTCATATTTTCCTGTCTGCAAAATGGAAAAAAACCTTACTGAATCAGGGTGTGGTGAAGATAAGTGGTGAGTTTTGTACAGTGATTTGAAGATTTATAGTGTGGTATAAATGCTAGTTCTTAATCTGGCCTCCAAATAGGCAGTATAAGTGTGAGATCTTCCAGGACACGCAAGTAGACATCCAGATCCTGCGCGTAACGGCTCACAGGACTCTCCAGCTTATATAACTTCTTCAGCATTAGAGTTACCAGATGTCCAGTATTGACCCGGACAGTCCAGTATTTTCCCCTCCTGTCGAGTAAAAAAATTCGGAAAATACCGGACACCTATATTGTCCAGTATTTTCTGTTGGGTTTTTTTCCTGGCCAGGAGGCGAAAATACCGAGTGCTTAACTGGTTCCTCAGGAGAGCTGTCTGGCCCGGAGCAGGAAGACAAGATGGCGGACGGCTGCTGGCAGCCTGTTAGGGCTAAAAAGCCTCAAAGGCATTTCTTAAAGGGACCATGCTGGGTTTTTTTATGTATTTATTTGCTCTTGGGGTCCCTTCTCCTCCCCAACAACTTTGGTCTCCCCAACAGAATTTTTTCCCTGTGGTTTTTTTTTGGGGGGGGGAGGTGGGGGGAGTGTTCGGTATTTTTGGTTCAACCATCTGGCAACCCTACTCAGCAGAAATGAGGCCATGGGTTCCTTGGTTGAGTTTTTTAAATAGTGACATTGTTGTCTCCAATGGTTGGTCTAGCCCAGGATCCTGTCTTCAAACAGTAGCCAATGCTAGGTGCTTCAGAGAAAACTAAAAGAACAGGCAGTCATTGAGTGAGCCATCACTACTTGTTCACTCAGCTTCTGGCACAGAGAGGTTAGGGACATTAAGAGGATGGTGCCTCATTCCTGGTCATTTTGGCTAATATCCACTGATGTCTCTATTGTCCATTAGTTTATCTGATTATTTAATCCCATTATAGTTTTTGCCTTTAGAGCGTCTCCTGTCACTGAGTTACAAAGTTTGTGTATTGCGAGAAGTACTTGCTTTTTGTTTTTTAATATAGTTGCCCATTAATTTAATTGGGTAACATCTTGTTATGAGGAGTAAATAAGATTTCTTTATTCACTTTCTCTGCACCAGTCAAGATTTTATAAACCTGTTATAGCCCCTCATAAATATCTCTTTTCCGTACTAAAAAGTTCCAGTGTTCTAATCTCTCTTCATGCAGAAACTGTTCCATACCCCTAATCAGTTTGCTCTTTTCTGTACCATTTCCAGTTCTTCCAACTCTTTTTTTTGAGATGGCAGAGCCAAGTCTACGTGCAGTATTCGTGACGTGGGCGTACCGTGGATTTATATAGTGGTGCTACAATATTTTCTGTTCTGTATACCCTCGGGTGGGCAATAAGATGGTGGTACACCGATTCCTGCAGTTACCGTTAGCTGGGAACAACAATGTGTGGCCAGTGGGAGCTGCAGTCACCCATACAGACACAGGTGAATGCAGCAGCAGCATGAGCAAACCAGATCTAGCCTATAGACCAGTATTTGCCCATCATTGAACTAACCCGTGCCTAATTGTTCCTAACATTGTTAGCTTTTTTCTTCACACAATACTCCAAGATCTTTGCTGAATGGTAACAGCTAATTTAGACCCCATCATTTTGTATCTATAGTTGGAATTATGTTTTCCTGTATGCATTACTTTGCATTTATCAACATTAAATTTATCTGCCACTTTGATGCCTAGTACGCAGGTTTGTGAGTTCTCTTTGTAGCTTTTCACAGTCTGCTTTGGACTGTGTGCCCCTTTTTCCAGATCATTTATGACTAAGTTGAATAGCAGTGGTCCCAGTACAGGCCTCTGGGGAATGCTGCTATTTACCTCTCTTCATTCTGAAAACTGAACATTTATTTCTACTCTGCTCTTGTGTTTTAACCAGACACTTGTCCATGAGAGGACCTTCCCTCTCATTTCATGATGTCTTGCTTTGCTTAAGAGCCTTTGGTAAGTGTCCTTGTCAAGGTTTTCTGAAGTTTCATGTACACTATAGCCACTGGATCTGTCTTGTCCATATATTTGCCCCTCAAAGAATTCTAGTTAATTAGTGAAGTATGATTTCCTTTTACAAAAGCAATGTGTTTGACTCTTCCCCAGCAAATGGTGTTCATCTTTGAGTCTGATAATTCTCTTTATTATATTTTCAACCATTTTGCCTGGTACTGAAGTTAGGCTAACTGGTCTGTAATTACTGGCATTGCCTCTGGAACCTTTTTTTAAAATGTCACATCAGCTGTCCTCCAGTCATCTGATGAAGAAGCTGACTTGAATTATTGGTTACATGCTATGGTTCTGTATAACCATTAAGCTTCTCTAAAGATTGAAAGCAGAACTGTAAACAGCTACTCAGACACAACAAAAATTCCAGTGATTATTTAGTAGGTCATTTCACTATAGCACTACATTTTGCTTTTCACATTAATAGAAGAGCTACTGTACATCAGATATTCTTCATTATCTGGTAACTTATCTTTAAAATGCAAGATGGAAAAAAAATCTAAACATTTCATCACAGGAATGGGATACAATCTAGAAACCTGTAGACAAAGTTATTAGCCTGTGGGCAAGCAATTTTGTTTAATTTCCTCTAGTCTTGTGAAATGTGGTCATTCTAGTCCGTGTATATCGCTTCAGAAACATCGGATGGGATAATATGTTTCTAGTTTCATGTAGTATAGCATAAAATCCTTCATAAATTCAAGTGATTTATTAATTATACTGTGTTCTTTATTCCTCTTAATGTTGATGGTACTAGTCAGCAGAGGTGTGTGGTTCTTATTGTCACTGCTGTTGAGTTTAAGGATCTCCTTCATGCTTTTGAGGGCTTCTGATTAAATTACAGTTTTTCCAGGAGCATCCCTGTGGGCACTCCACTGTGTCTTAGCACTCCTGCACCTATAATCGGAAATTTTAGAAGCAGTATTTTTCCCCCTGCCCAGGTGCCAGCACACACGTGCTGTACTGCCCATGCTGCAGCAATTGCAGTGACGTGCGCATGCCGTCAACTATCCGTCAGTCCCTTCTCAACTGCTCCTGGGTTGGTCGGAACCCAGCTGCACTCTGTGTTTACTCTTTAGATATTGTTATTGTTAGCAAATAAACACACAAAAGTCACACTTTACCCCATCTCAGGCATTGGAGTTCAGAGGCACCACATTGAATTGCGTGCAAGTGCAAGTGCAACTACCTATACAAAGGTTCCACGCATTGGCCACACTAGCAGACGGTTATGGACAGCCTTACAATATCTGCCAGACAGTGCCTGCAACTTCTTGGTTATATATCTACAACAACTCACGCCAGGCTACACGTGCGATGCCTGCAGGCGTGGCTTCAAACATGCCTTCGGCCCAATAAGCACCCTTTATGCAAACTGCTGAGTCCTACAAACAAGGTCAGGGAATCCCTCAGATGGTGGTTGCAGTCCCTTTTCAACAAATAACCCCATCCATACACATAACTACAGATGATTCCCTAGAGGGCTGGGGTACGCACACCAATGGCTACATCACCTAGGGAAGATGGTCACCTCCAAAATCAGGTCTGCACATCAACATCCTAGAACTCTGCGCAGTAAGAGGAGCATGTGAGTACTTTTTCCCCTTAATTCAGGGCAAATCTGTGAGAATACTGACAGACAACACCACTTGCATATTTTATATAAATCGGCAAGGTGGGGCCAGGTCATACCATCTCTGCAAAGAAGCCACAGCACTGTGGCAGTGGTGCAGTCAAAATCAGATCACCATATCAGTGGTATATCCCCTAGGCAAGCAAAATGTCACCACGGACCTATTGAGCCATATATTTAATCAAAAATATGAATGGGAGATACATCCCCAAGCCCTACATACCATCTTCCAGAAGTAAGGTTTTGCGGAAATGGACTTATTTGCCACATCCCGCAACACCAAATGCTCCAGGCATTGCTCCAGAGCGGGACTGGGCAAGAGTTCTATGGGAGATATGATGATCAGCTGGTCTCACAATTTCCTATATACCTTTCCGTCCCTTCCTTCCTCAGCAAAGTTATACAAAAAATAAAACAGGACGGGGCAGAGTAAACATGATAGCACCTGCATGCCCCAGACATACCTGTCTCAACTGTCAGTTGCTCCTCCAATTCCTCTTCCACGATGGCTGGACGTACTGTATCGGGAGCAGGGTCGCATTCTTCATCCTGACATCTACAACTTCCATCTGGTTCCTCCAAGGGGGATTTATGCAGGGCCTTACCTGTTTGAAAGAAGTTTGTATTCTAGTCATGAACTGTCACAAAAAGAGTACAAGAAAGAGAAATGGCTCCATTTCTGCAAATAGGTCTAAGTGGGCCACCCACAGAGCACTTCATCATCAGCCGTATTGAATGAGGTTGGTCTTGGAGTACCTCCTTTTATTAAAGAAACAGAATCTTTCAGATTCATCAATAAAGGGCCGCTTCGGCTATTTCTAGTGAGCATGATATCATACGGTCACACTATTTTTTTTTTTATATATATATATATATATATATATATATATATACCCAACCACTAAGAAATTTTTAAAGAGTCTCAATAATATATTTTTCCCCAGTAAGGCCAATAGTGCCATCTTGGGATCTCAACCTTGTCCTTAACACCTTGACCTGCTCTCCGTTTGAACTGATGGCAACATGTTCCTTGTCACACCTTTCCATGAAAGTTGAACTTTCTTGCTCGCAATCACGACAGCCAAAAGGGTCAGCAAGTTGGTAGCACTCACGGCGGATCTGCCATTTACGATCTTCTACAAAGACAAAGTTGTGCTAAGATCACATCTGAAATTTCTCCCAAAGATAATTTCACAGTTCCACCTCAATGAACATTCATACTTACCTGTTTTTCACCAAAAGCCTCATCCTGATGCTAATGCAGCATGGGTCCACTCTTTTTGGATGTTCGGGCAATTGCTTTTTACCTAGATAGAACAAAGCACTTCAGACACTCTTCCAGACTGTTCATTTCCATAGCAGATTGCTCTAAAGCGCATGCGATTTTGAAACAGGCTTTCAAAATGGACAACAAATTGTATTAAAGCTTGCTGTGACATCAGTAAGGTGGCACTACCGACTCAGCTGCAGGCACATTCCACCAGGGCAGTGGCCACCTCGGTGGCTTTCCTCCACAACATGCCCATCAAGGACATTTGTAGAGCAGCAACATGGGTCTCTACATGTACCTTTACGAAATATGCAATATAGTGTATCAGGTTTGGGGAGGCAGTCCCCTCTGCCACCCACTGGTGAGGTCTGAAGCCCCTTCTTCCAGATACTCAAGTTACTGCTCAATAGTCACCTATAGTGGAATGCTCACAGGGGTACTCCTTGAAGGAGAAAAGAGAGAGTAGTGCAATAACTAGTGTTCTTTAAGATGTGTGTTCCTGTAGGAGCTCCACAACCTTTCCTCCTCCCCTCTGCTTTGGAGCTGTAACATCCCTCTGCGGTAGAGAACTAACTGAGGGACAGTTGACAGTGTGCCTGCCTCGGCACATTCACTGTGGTGCAAGGAGTGCTGCATGCGTACTCCAGCACCCGGGGAGGGATACTGCTGCTAAAGAGTTTTGATTATAAGCGCAAGAGCGCCAAGATACCTATAATGGAGCATCCACAGGGACACCCATCTTGAAGAAGAACATTTATTGCACAAGGTGAGTAACCTCTCTTCTTCTGCAGACTATAACCTTTTTTCTGTGGAAGTCTGTGCCCCTTGTACTATTTTGGATCATTTTATGTTGGTTTTAATTCAGACCTCTGGCCTAGAAGTCAGAGCACGCCCCAGCTGCTGAAAGGATCAAGTTCTATTCTAGGCTCTGATACTGGCTTGCTGTGAACTTGATACTGGCTTACTGTGAACATGGGTTAACGTACTCAAGTCAAAATCTTTAAAATTAGCTTGTGATTTGGGTGTCTAACTCTTGGGTGCTCAACTTTGGCCTGAGGTTTTTTTAACTCTCCTTAATTACTTAATTTGGGTCCTGAAAATTGGAAAACATTTTGAGAAATGGCCTTAGCTACTGGAAGCTTTTTTTTTTTTTTTTTTTTTTTTTTTTTTTATAATAATAAAATGCAAAATGTTCTCCAGTTTGTAAGATTGGGATTAAGTAGAATTTCTGTGCCTCGTAGCATTGATTGTTAGATTTAATAATGTTTGCAAAGTAGGGATGTAAAATCCCATGTAAAATGATGTTAATTAGTTAAAACATAGGTGAATCATTTAGCGGTGAGGTGTTCCTGGCCAGATCGGAGCTCTCCTCTTCTCTCCCCCCCCCCTCCCAGGCACCAGCACTGATTAATCAGTTACCCCGGTAAGCATGCCAGTAAGGCGATGCTTATGGGGTAACCAGTTGAACCTTTACATCCCTGTTGTAAATGTGTTCAAGTCTTTGAGTTCGTTGGGTGAAACTGTTGTAGAAATGGAAAATGTTTGTTGTGGTAACCTGAAGATATAGTTTATTTGTGGTATTGTATTTCTCAGCAGAGTCTGTTGGCCACATTAAAGAGCAGCATTGTTGGGCTTTATTGTGGTCTCGTCCAGTACTAAAAAGATGGTGGCAGTAAGCTCTTTTGAATGATCAAAATAGGGAATTTGAGGATCCCAGTGGTTTACATTGCAGAGAGAGTTTTCAGGGGAAGAGGCAAAATGTAATGGTGTCTGAGGCCTTGTCAGCGCAATACATTTGTATTGGTTAAAACTAAACTATCTAGAAACTGATGTTATTAAATCAGTGCAACTGTCGTCTTGTGTGAGCATTTAAATTTTGGTTTATTTACTTTATCATTTTAGCTTAAATCAGGTCTGACGTAAAGAATTTGTAAATCGAGTTCAAAGGGTGCAGTCCATTTCTTGTGTGGACAGAATTAAGTACATCCATTTCTGTTTACCAGTTCAGCTAAATCAATATATTTTTCTTGATCCCTTCTCTGACGGGGCCAGGTGTTGTATCCTTTCAAGGCTGATTTGTAAACTTTTCCTTTTAATCAGTGTTCTTCAGATTGTAGAAAACTCATCAATTTGATAAAATGTTACATGGGCTTTGGGAAATGGCAGTTTTCTCCCCACTGACTTTCTCCTAATTAAACTGTAGGAGAAAGGTTAGGTCAATGTAATCCCCCTTGCTTCATTTTTCCCCCCTTTTGCAGCCTGAATTTGTAAGTCAAACATAATTTATATTTTTTTCTTATGCCAATGACTGCTTGTATTAATGTTTCAAGATGTTCTAACCTGCTTAGAAGACACAAACATCCAAGTTTGTTTGAAATAGTTTCTATCAGCCTAGCATTCCTTTACAGAAACATCAGCCATTAGTCACGGTGTGTCTTATTTCTGGCTGTATGTTTTTTACTGGAGATAATTATAAATAGATCTATACTAATCTCAAACTGCCTTCTCTTTGTAGTTTCCTAATAATTATCTTAAGCAGTTATTTAAAGTAGCAATTATCTTTGAGTCAACTATCAAGCTATTGATTCTGCATTCTGAAATATTGGTCTTGTATTTATTTACTTTGAATATATGATTTTAACTTAAGGGTTTTTAAATTCTTAGATGACTAGATAAAACTTATTTTGTGCTCTTTGTAAGAGCTTGTGATCACTTGTATAATATATATGGAATACAAGAGAAAATTTACTTTAGCCGATTCAGACAATAGAGGATAAAGCTTTTCATTTGTGTAACTTTAACACTTCCTTGTCCTCCTTATCTAATATGTAGTAACTTGTTCACCAATTGGTTGTCGTTTTGAACAGTCTAGTTGGAGTGGATTTTTAAATAATTAAATTGTACAACTTAGTAAATTAAAAACAGCACTACTTTTCAATACTGATATCAGCAATGGTGTACACTTTGATGCAGTTACGTTCAGTAAGCATTTTCATCTGCATTTTGCTTTTTGCATCAAACTGTCATTTCTATGTTGAGAGGATTCAGGAAGCTCAACTTTTCTTCATCTGGTTCATATTTCACTTTAAGAAATAATGAGTCAGAAAAGCAAGTATGTACAGTAGAACCTCAGTTATGAATATCTTGGGAATGGAGATTGTTTATAACTCTGCACAAAACGTTATGGTGGTTCTTTCAAAGTTCAGTTTTACAACTGAACATTGACTTTAGTCAGCTGTGAAATCTTACTATGCAGAAGAAAAATGCTGCTTCAGTCATCTTGATTTTGATGAAACAAGCATAAAAACAGCTTCCTTACTTTATCAAGTCTTTTTTTAAACTTTCCCTTTATTTTTTTCAGTAGATTACTTTCAATACAGTATGGTACAGTATTTGTTTTGTTTGGTCCCTGCTAATGTCTGATTTCATACTTCCGGTTCCAAATGAGGTGTGTGGTTGGTTGGTTGGTTGTAACTGTGGTGTTCATAACTCTGATGTTTTGCTATATTTCATATGGCTGTAATGATTTTAAAAGGGTACTTTCGAGATATTAATCTATTCAACTATTTTGTGCAATGCCACCTTGAGTAAAACTTAGGGGGGAGGTGAAGTGTTACTTATCTTGCCCTTTGCTTACTTTCAGAATTTTTATGAGATTGGACTGTTTGCTTAGTTTGTTAGTTTCACCTTCTGTTATAATCACTTTCTTTCTTACACTCAGACACAAAAACAATGCCACAGTGTTTGTTTAAGCTAGTTTCATTAATGACATAATCATTTAAAAATTGTTTTATTTTAGTATTTGAGAGAACTTTTGACTATTTAAAATCCATAGTTTGGTCATAGGCTACTTCATAGTATTTCTGTAAGGTGTAGTCAGCTTTTACCTAATTGATTTAGTAATATCCATGTAAATTTTAGAAATAGATGTTTTCCTGGTGGCTGGTATTTTTTTTTCTTGGTTTGTTTTATATTGCTTTTCTGTTTCTTGCTGTTTATAATTCACTGTGGTATTAAATGGATTGCATAACTGTTGTTTTTGCCTTCTGATTGAACTGAATCATGAGTTGGGGAAAAGTTCCTATCCAGTCTTAGTATTATTTATATGCAAGATCAGTTGCATAAGAGTATGTTCCCATCACAGAGTGAATCTCAAGGATTAGTTTGTTACAAAGCAGAGATGCACAAATTCAGAATTCAATTACAAGGCTTAGTTAAAATATTTTTTTCTACTTTTGTTTTCTTTTAAGTATTTGAAGATTTTTCTGTCATTGGTCGTTTAATTATGAAAATGGGGTGCTCTTAGAATCATTGAATAACCTGCGTTTGTCTTATTTTTCTCTTACTATTATTGCAACAGTTGTGTATTATAGACAAATATTTTATAGGTTAAATCTTATTTTTGTAGTCATATTATGCCCTGTCGAACTATCCCAACAAATTTTTAAAAAGTAAGCATGCACAGCATTTTTTTTTCAACATATACTGAATGTAAGAGTGTACAGTTTAGATAGTTTGTACTAAACTAGCCATGAATGTTCTAGACTTTTCTAACCGTATTCTTTTATGAAGAGTAATTATTACATTTGGCACAATGGGTCTAAAGCCCACCAGTATTCTTCCTGAGACAGCAATCTAAACCACACCACATAAAGCTTTAAAATTACTTTGTTCCTGCTTCAGCTTGAGATGAGACAGGAAAAAAGTCGTCACATGCATTGGATCAAAAGTGAATGGGAATTGTGCCTAATAAGACATCTCTAAGTTTTGCCCTATGCCTTTTCCCATTACATCACCAGACACAAATATCACTACATATGTTGAGATTTGTCTTTTGAAAAGCAGCACATAATTTCTCTCCCCACAACCAACTGAACTTTTAAGAGTGGCTTTTTTTAAATGGAAACATCAAAGCAGCTTTGGATGGCCCAAGAGAAACATTTAGCATAACTTTTAATTTCTTTGTTCACTTGGGAAGTGAGCAATGACTCTTCTGGCATTTCCTGAAACACTTTTTACGCCTGGGGAATAACGAGTTCTGTCCTGCAGTGTTCTACACTTCTGTAATTCATCCATGCAATTAGAACTGGAATGATTCTAGTATGTAAACACAGCGCTTCTTAAGCATTCCTTTGCTAGAGTGTTAAAGATTGTTAGATTGTCTCAAATTCTAGAGTACTTCGCCGAGTGCCTTTCCCCCCTTCCTAGAAAACTATTTCTTTTTGATTTAAAGAGCATAGTTGGGCTTGTCCAGCATTAGTCACTTCTGGCTTAAATGTTATACTTTGTTTGTGTGTTTTTAGTCACACATGCAGGGCTTGATCCTGCTGCCTCATTAAGGAGTTACTTGAATGGTACAGGATTGGCTCATACTATTTCAGTGGCATGTAAACCCAAGTTCAGGTTTTTTTAAAACTTTACGTAGCTGCCTGACAGTCTGTCCTATTCTCCACCGTGATTGTGTAAAAGGGACAGAATTCAGTTGCTGTATATTTTGTGTATTCATTGATCACAATTGCAAGTTTTAGCATACATCTTAAATTTGACCTCTTATTAAGGTACAAGTTATAACTTAAGGCAAAGTGCTCAACACATGGCCCGCGGGTGGGGACTAAAACAAAAGTTGTCAACATAATGAATGCTTTTCTGTTGATATGCATTTTAGTAGTTAAATTCCTAGACTATCATTGCTCATTAAAACTGCTGTAATATGGGTGGAAATCAGGTAAATATTGCATTTTATTAATATCAGCAGAACTAACTTAAATGGGGCCTGTGTGTTGTGTAGTCTTGCCTTAAGACTTTTTGTATTTATCATCGTCAGTGTGAAAGAAGCTATTTGCATATATATTTGCATGTATATGCATCCACACTTAAGTTGCGGCCCTCGCATGTGCTGAGAGTATCATTGTGGGCTTCCGGGCTTCCAAAGTTGAGTAGCCCTGACTTAAGGTATTCATAGAATAGGTTCTGCATAGTTCTAAAGCCTTAACAGAATTTGCTTCCCAAACTTCAGTTCTAAGTGCCAAATGATGAGTAGTTTTGATAAAATACAAAAAAGGTAAGTAGATAACCTTCAACTCGAAAATCTTTCTTCTGGATGAAAATGCTTTAGCTGCTTTTGTAATTAACATGCAAAACAAAAACAGCCATTCTGGGTCAGACCAATAATTCATCAAGCCCAGTATCCTGTATTCTAAGAAGGGCCAATATCAAGTCGTTTCAAAGGGAATGAACAGAATAATCAGTTGTCCATTGATCATCTCCCGTCGTCCACTCCCAACTTCTGGCAGTCAGAGACTAGGGACACCCAGCATTTGGGATGGCATGCTTGTCTTGGCTAACAGCCATTGATGGACTTATTGGCCATCAATTTGTCTAAGTTCTTCGTTGACCCCCCCTCCCCCTTATCCTTTTGACCTTTGCTACATATTGTTACTTTTTCTTTAATCTTTTTCAATTTAAATTTCAGTTTATTTTCTAAATTTTATTTTGTGTATTTAGTTTGTTTCTTTTGGTGTTTGGATCTTTCACACAGCACCCAAGGGGAGAGATGTGTTTTTAAAAAATGAGAAAATGGGACTATAAAATCACAGAAATTGTCAGGTCTCAAATAGGTACAGAAACAGTCATTTAAAAAGGACATTTAACTCTAAGTGTGGGCTCATGCAGAGTAGTAGTTGCATGATGGTTTCCTTGATTTGTTCAATTAAGTGGAGTCTAATTTTTAAATGTAGATAACTCAAAGCAGATGAAACTCCTGTTTGCTCATCCCGTTTTTCATTGGTGCTTATTCTAGTAAGTTTGCAAGCCTTTTGCATCTAATAAGATATTGACACCCTTTTAATTCTGAATCTGAGAAGCTTGTTTTGGTTGGAGAGTTTTGCAAAATGCCTCAGGAAAACACTCTAGGATTCTTTGAATGTAGTGTTTCTTCCATATCTACTAACATTCCTTTCTCTCCTCCCCCTTCTACTCCAGTTATCACCATGTCCACAGATAGTGGCTTTGGCGCGTCTGGCAGTAGTGATGCTCAGCAAAGTCTTCAGTCTTTCTGGCCTCGGGTCATGGAAGAGATTCGAAATCTAACAGTGGTAAGAGAGTGTCCTTTGTTAATATGATAAAACTTTAAGAAAACGTCTAGTGCAACAGAAGATACCAGCTACTTTAGTGTCATGTAGAAAATATTCACAACTGTATTTGGCAAGTTCTTTCAGATATGTATGTTGGAGTCAACAATGAAAATTGTGTATAAGTATCTCAAGTCAGAACTTGGTCCCATGAATGGTTCATCACTTGCAAGAAATTGCCTAGCCTAGCTATGGGGTTAGAAAATGATTACTATGTAGCCAAAGTATAATTTGATTTATATGAATGTACACTTGTATCAAAATTTGGGATGTAGCACAGCAATAATGAAATCATATTTCATAGTTTATGGAGACACAATAGTCATTCGTAATTTTTTTTTTTTCAGATTAAACCAAAACCTTCTGGGTGATGGGGAGAAAATGGGATAAAAGACTGTTCATATAAACAATCGTGCCTTAATTCCTAAGAGTTTTCCGAGAAATTCAAAAAAAAGCAGTTTTGGATAAGTGTAGAAGAAGAGTGGTTATAGATTCTATCAGGATAAATTCTATAATGTAAAATGGTGACAGTGCTTCTAAACTTGGGTACACTTTTGCTACCTATTTCCCACATTTTAACAAATAATATATAATGTTGTTAAGATGTTCTAGGCTTAAGAAAAATCCGTAGATGAAAGATTTGATTTTTATACTCCCATTTTCAGAGTAGGGCTTACAGTTAGTCATATTTTACATGAAACTTGCTTGCTGACTTGGTGCATTCAGAAGTTCAGTTTTTATAGGATTTAAATATCACTAGTGGCAACATTTTAAATAAGTACCTCGTTAAAAAATATGTTACAGTACACCGGGGGGGGGGGGGGACTAGAGTTAGGTGGAATACTCACGCAGTGGAAATCCCATTCGCTTCTTCCTTCGTCTGATTGCCCTACTTTGAAACAGATGTGTTGTAGGACCCCTGTCTTTCCCCTACCAATTTTCCTGTACAGTTGTGAAATCCAATGGGGAAAAAGTATACTTATACAGCATTTTTTGTTAGAATTTAAAGGCATAAATTTCAGAATATTTAGTTATGGCTTTTACGGTAATTACTTGCTTCAGAATATTCAAGGTTACGTAGACCAATTTAGTTAATCTATGATATTTCTACAAACTTGTCACTTTGATATCTACATACCAATATCAAGTTAGTAGGCAGTTTAGTATACACGTTCTATTGCTTGTGCATAGCTAGACCAGTGTATTTTGGTGTGTTACCTGCTATTTTTTCAAATAAAATATTATCACGATTTTCTGTCCTCCGTTATTCTATAAGCCTATTCCTTGTGAAGTTAGCAGGTATTATGGATGTGATTCTGAGGGTAGAATTTTGATAAACTTTTATTTCAAAAGTACTATACCCACTTTAAGATTAATTTAGCAGTTGTGAAGTTTTAGAATAACCTGAACACAAAATGCACAATATTTAACAAACACACACACAAAACACTGCTACACTTTTCACATGCGTAAATAACTCAGAACTGAACAGAAATTTGTCAGATTTATTTGTAAAAATTTCACTTATAGGCTAAGAATAAATGAACAATAAAGATTTCACTTCCCAGTTTTTTCCATGTACAAGATAAGCCTCTGAGAATAAGGGCATATAACAAAAATAACTTTTCAAGAGTGACTGACATTTCTACTGTGATATTACAGTAGTCTGTCCTAAAATGCAGACTTTTTTGGATTTCATTTAAATTAGCTGAAAACAAGGGCTCAATTTGAAGATGGTTCACTTGAAATGAAGAACCCTATTCTGATACAGTAGTTTAAAGATAAGTTTCCCCTTTCAGCATGTTATAGTCTCAGCTCAAGAAGCAGATGTAGCAAGCTGTATGCTGAGATGAGAATTAATTACTTTGATCCCTTCATGCACTGAGCTCTTTTATGCAAGAACTGTGGCTTGTCTTCATCTGTATGTGGAAGGGGTCTATAGATCACCTAGTATGAGCAATTTAATTCCTAACACTGCTGTCATGTGAATCTGTTTATTGCATTGCAAGTTAGAAAAATGTTGAATGCTGAGTTGTAAGCTTCTGTCTGAATTAAATTTTTAATAAGGATTGTAGGGGGAAAATAATTATAAAACTATCATATGTAGCCGCCCTGCATGTAATCAGGCACTGAAATTACTGTATCTCTGTAAAGCTAACATGCTGAGTGCTTCTGCATATGTGGACCAGGGCAAATTGAGAATTCATTTACAGTATTGTATGGGGGGTGGGGAGGAATGTCAAATCAGTCAACTGAGGTACATATAGTTCGGGTTTCCTGCTCTTCGAGACCATCTTTATTTCCATTCTTGTACTTTTTTGAATTGTACACTTCAGCTAGAGTTCGGGGCAGGGGAAGGGGGAGGGCACAATTCAAGAATGGTTTTCCCATAAAACAGAATGCTCCCTAATGTTGGTGAAACTGTAGAAAGTAGGACTAATGTTATACTGCTCCAGAATAGGCTTGATGAAAATGTTGGTGCTTAATGTGGCAAAAGAAAAGGTGAAGAACTGATGTCCTAAATCTTGCTTAGCTGGGTAGTAGCCAGACAACATGCCATGTTTCTCTTAAACCAAAATAAATACACGATTTATGCAAAGTCTGAAAGGCATAGTACATATTTAAAGGAATAAAATAGATTTTTTCCCCCTTAAAAATAATAAAATATAAGGTCATATTCACCTATGACAGAACCTAGAGAAGAATTGCATCACTGGGAGATTTCCTGGAAAGGATTCATATATCACAGAAGTCATAACTAATTCAAAGATTCTGGATAAGAAGGCCAGAAAGGACCACTGTGACTATCTAGTTTGACCTACCACATAACACAGACTGTAGACTTTCCTAAATTAATTCCCGTTTGAACTAGATCATGTCTTTTAGAAAAACATCACATTTTGATTATATTACTACTAATGCAGAATCTGCCACAATACTGAATTTGTTCCTGAGGTTAATCACCCTTACTGTTTTTTAAATTGTACCGTATTCCAGTATGAATTTGTCTAGCTTCAACTTCCAGCCATTGGATCTTGTTGGTTATACCATTGTCTGCTAGACTAAAGAGCCCACTGTCAAATTTTTGTTCCTAAGGTCCTTGTAAACAATCATGAAATCACTCTTAACCTCTGTTAGGTGAAATAAATTGAGCTCCTTGAGCTTTTCATTCTTCTAACACAGGTTTCCTGGCTCTTTGCACTCTTTCCCCCCATTTGTCTACATCAGTGGTCTTCAACCTTTTTATGCCCAAGATCATTTTCTAAATTTAAGGGAACCCAAGATCTACCCCACCCCTTTCCCCAAAACCTGGCCCATCTCACTCCACCGCTCCCTCTTTCTCACGCACTTTCACTGGGCTGGGGCAGTGGCTTGGGGTGCTGGCTGTGAGAGGGGTAGGGCTTGGGCAGGGGTTGGGGTGCAGGAGTAGATATGAGGTGCTGGTTTTAGGAGGGGGCTCGGCTGTATCTTGGGGGGGCAAGAGAGGGTTCAGGGTAAAGGAAAGGTATGGGGTGCTGGGTATGGCAGAGGAGTGGGAATTGGGGAGGGACCTCCTGCCATGCGGCTCTTACAGTGGGTGGTTCCAGGTCAGTGACATAGCAAGGCTGAGCTGAGGTAGGCTCCCTACCTGTCCCGGCCCCATGCCACCCCTGGAAGGGGCCAGTGTGCTCCTGTGCCCCCTGGTGGGGCTGGGAATGTAGGGCTCACATCTGGGACAGGGTGGGTTGCAGACTCTGGGGTAGGTTTGGGAATGAGGAGTCTAGAACTGGAGAGGAAGGGTGGGGTATGTAGGAGTGTATGGGCTGGGGGGGGGGGGTTCCAGGCTATGGGGTAGGTCTCGGTTGAGGGGCTTGAGGGGGAGGAGGGTGTTTTAGGGCTACTGCAAAGGTACAGGGACTCTTCTTAACAGCACTTTCCCTGCGGGAGAAGGGCACCTCTCCTTGCTGTGGCAGCTCCAAGGTCAGGCCTGGGTAGGAGATGGGCAAGGGCTGCCACAACTGGGTTTGGGCTGGTACTGGCTTCAGGCCGTCCCTCCCTGGCCGTAGCAGGTGAGAGGCTGGGTTAGGATAGGGACGTGAAAGTGTAACTGTACACGAGTAACCGATTAGCCTAGGCTCATCTGTTAACCTTCACGGTTACACGCACCAGCTCCCAGGGAGATGCCTGCTTGCTTCCCCCCCCCCCCCCCCCCCCCCCGCCCGTGCTGGTGCCTCTGTATGGGGAGGACAAGAGCCTGTACATGCACAGAACCAGCTTAAAAGTCAGCTTCCCGCATGCGCTAGCTCTGGGGAGCCACCTGTCCTCCTTGTATGTAGCCGGGTAACCAGCCTGCAAGAGAGAGATCTTCCTGCAGGCCTCTTGACCCCATAAACTTTCCTTTTCCTACACAGTGTGAGGGGGAGAAATGCACAAGGTCTGTTATGTTGAACTTGAACTAGAGACTGCTGTGTGCCGCAGGGCCTTTCTCTTGTACTAGGAGCTGCAGGGATGCTGTCTCTTGTAACAGCATCCTTCAACACTGAAGGGGGAAACTGTACAGTATGTAACAATTAGAGTAGGTAGGAAAAGTGGGTAATAGGGTAGACCTCAAGTGTTTGTATTTACTGCATCTTGGAGAAAAACAAAACATCGTTGCCTCTTACAGGAGACAGATAACTCCTGAAAGCAAAGAGGACCAATTTTGTGTTCTTCTGAATATCACTTATCTCTTGTTTTGAATTATATGTAGGCAAACAGTTTCTGAAGTCTCTTTTTTGCTCTCTGCAGAAAGATTTCAGAGTGCAGGAACTCCCACTGGCACGCATTAAGAAGATTATGAAACTGGATGAAGATGTGAAGGTAAATGTGTATTTGATCTTTTCCATTGTGAACCAAAACATATGGGTATGAACCTTGTTGGTGTGCACTATAGACAGAGCCACCCCTAAGGTCTGGTGAATTGGGGTGACTGCCCGGGCTCTGCACTTTGGGGCATCTTGTGCTGCAGGGCTGGAGCAGCCACCAGCAACTCCTCTATCGGAACTCTCCCTTCCCCAGAACTTTCTGTCCACTGGCAGGCTCTGCCAATCAGCTCTTCCCTTTCAGTGCCTGCTGCCTGCCACGGAGCAGATGTTTCACAGTTTTAGGAGGTGCTGGGGGAAGAGGGGAACTGGACAGGGAAGCAGCAGCAGGGCCTGGGAGAAGGGGTGGAGTGGGGGTAGGGCTTTGGGGAAGGGATGGAGTTGGGCAGAAGCTCAGCCTGCTCGTATGGATGGCCCTGACTATAGATGTCGTTTCTCAGGGGTATCATGCTTGTAAGAAAAACAATCTTACTGTGCAGTGCTCTTGACACTGTACAAGAATTAAAATACCCCATCAGCTACCAGAACAAATTCACAGTTGATGGTATGAAGAGCCCCCTAGAAACTGGAGTGATTGTTTCTTTTTGAGGAATGCTCTAAAATGATAAATAAGTAGTAGACTTGATTTAAAAAAAATCCTTATCTGTTTTACTCTGTCTGCATTCATTACCCTAATATGTAAGTCACTTTGTAAATGAGCACTGATAGCTTCTAATTGTAAGCACCAGATTTCTAAATGAGGCCTCAACTTGGACTTTGAATTTGTGCCTTTGTTGCACAATCAACATTTCCATATATAAAAATGGCTCATGTGCAAGCACAGCAGGTGACTGACTACCCAGTTTCATGCATATACCATATGCACCAACAAACAAGATTGGTATTTTGTGAGCATAAAGTTGAGGCATGTGCTGAAGACTTGGCCCTAAAATGTTAATCAGAACTTAAATTTCCACAGTATGTATTATATCTATGATAAATTAGCCTGACAGGTAGTGAGAGCTGCAGGGATAGATTATCCTCCATCAGAGAGAGAAAACCTATTAACCTATGATTGGAAGCATGTCAGTCATGTGAATTGATAGTAGAGTTTCATTTGTGTTGTTAAAAGGTAACACTGATCAAAACTGTGTGTTAGCATAAAGTAAGCTATGCAAAATTAAAATCTGATAACCTTCATTTTTGATTAAATAAACTTCTACAGAAAATTGTAACCAATCAGTATTCCTATTACAGTGCTTGATTCAAATTTAGTAGCTCTTTGGACTCCCACATTTTGCAAGGACATGGCCTTTTGATGTAATGTGGAAATCCCCTAACCTCCCAAACTACCATCTTATTTGCCCAAGGTCCGTTTATCTGTTGATACGATTCCAAACTTCTGTGACTAGAATCAAGGGTAGTACTCTGGTTGAGTGAATGAAATGCACATTTTTCATTACAGATGATTAGTGCTGAAGCTCCTGTGCTGTTTGCCAAGGCTGCTCAAATATTCATAACAGAACTGACGCTACGGGCATGGATACACACTGAAGATAATAAGCGCAGGACTCTGCAGGTAGTGGAGAGCTACTTCCATGAAATCTTGAACTGCCATGTCTCTTGACTCCTTTTACTAAATATGTACCTTATACAGCCTTAAAACCCTCAGATGAGACAAGGGCCCTTGACCAAAGATGGATGTTGGCTAAAGATCAGATATCTGACTAAGAACTGCTGGAGGGTACCACAGAGGAGGGGATACAGGTGGAGTTACCCAGCAACTGTAGCAGTGCCCTTTTAAAAAAGGGATGTAAAAGGCTAACTGGTGGGGGATGGAGCAGCTCCCCAGCCTGACCGTGGCCCCCTGCCACGCCCCCTTTAATGGTTAACCAGTTATATATCCTGTTTAACTGGTTAACCAATTAAACGGGTTTTTACATCCCAACTTTAAAATATACGCCACTGATGTTGGCACTTAGATGTCAAGGTGGTGATGCCTTAGAATGCTTCAGATAAGTCGTAGTGTGAGGTTTGATAGCCCTTCAAATTTTTATCTTAGATAACAGCAGAAATGGCACATATCTTTGTCTCAGTCATGTTGTGTTCAAGTCTAGCTTTAGGGAATTTCTTCTAATGCCAAATAAGACCCTTTCTTTTTCTATAATTCCTGGAATCAGCCCTAGGATTGATTATTAAAGATGTCTTACAGGTTTGGTAATTGTACTGTCCTCTATTATTTAAGCAATTTTCAATGACAAATTACTGTGTTTGTTAGAAATTCAGCTGCCTTGTCCTTTGGTGTCTTCAGAACTTGGATAATTGTTGTCCAGTAATGGGTAACTTACCAATTTGACTCTTCTAGTTCCTAAAAAAAATCCTTAATTTGGCACTATACCTGAAGACAGTAAATCCATTATGTGTATATCTGTATCACCCTCTGAGTCCATAAGTAATATGGTAAGGAATTTTAGTATTCCGTGTCTCCAGTTCCATCCTCTCATCTTAGACGTCTCAATGACTCTCCCTCGAATGTATTTTGCTTTCCTTCGAATGTATTTTGCAGTCCGCCAGCTCTTTGCTCTTTGTGCTTCCTCTTAGTCCTCTTAATTGTCATCTTACAAGTTAACGCTGATTTGTTAACATAATTTGGGATGCAATTTTTTTCAAATATTCTCCTATTAACTCCTCTCCCGCCCACTCTACAGCTACATAGCAGTGTTCACTTTGCGAATCTAAAATGTTCTTAAACGGTCTCCCTAGTGATGCACTGTACTGCTGTCACTTCTCCTTCAGGTTGTTTCCAACTGTGCTAAAGAAAAGTTCCCTTTGCTAAAGAACAGTGCCCTAGCACTACTTCTAGTAATTCTCTCTTTGAGAAGGTACTGAACTTATTATGCTAAAGTTCACTATGAATTAGTGGCTCCCCTGCACTTACTTCCGAAGCTATTTCCTGTTTAACTGTGACTAAATCAAGAGCAGCCTCTTCTCAGACATGCTTCAGAACCAGCTGTTCCAAGACACAATTATTTATAGTATCATAGATTTTTAAGGCCAAAAAAGAGTCATTGTGCTCTTTGCAACTGACCTCACATGTAACAGATCATAGAACTCCCTTCCCCCCCACCCAATAATTCCTATAGTATATCTTTTAGAAAAGCTAAAATCCAGTGTTGATTTACTTTTGGTTTTTAAATGTTCAGAAATGTTTACAGGTGGTCTCCCCCCTAAAAACGTAACCCAGTGAGGCCTGTGTACTCTAAAAAGTTAGTCTCCCCCCTCCCACCTGTCACTTGTGTGATAAAGCCACACCCTGGAGAGGCATAGTAAAGTGGACCTAACTCCTGGAAAAATTCTTCCCTTGACCTGCCTACTGCCTCTCAGGGGTTGAGATTACCTAGGTTGATGGGAGAGCTCTTCTGAGCAGATAATTTTGCCATTGCAGATGATCTTGTTGCTGCTTGTAGTGGCTTGGGGCTTGCATGATTCTCTCATTCTGCTTGCCTGCCCTCTGCTGTTTCTGATTTAATAGTACTAGCTATGTGAGTGGAACCATTTGGGACTTCAATAAGAATTCCGTTCCATATGATGGGCATTCCCAACTTCTCTTTTACTCCGCAACCAAACAGGTCATTCTGAAATTGAAAGACTATTTTTATTGTTTTTTAATTTACAGAGAAATGATATTGCCATGGCAATTACCAAGTTTGATCAGTTTGACTTTCTCATCGATATTGTTCCAAGAGATGAACTTAAACCTCCAAAACGCCAGGTAAGTTGGTAAAATTGTTATTACTGTTCTTTACTTCTGATGAGGTTGATTTTTCCACTACAGTATTTACATACTTCTGATGTTAAATAGTAATATAAAGTGAGGTTCAAACATAAGACAAGTACAGTTTATTGCATGTTTGTTTAATGTTTACTGTGTCATCTTAGACATTTTTTTCCTATATTATCAGTGTTACCATTGCTGTTGCTAGAGCCTCAGAGATGTAATTGGGTGCATTTTAGAAGTTTTAAAATCTAACATGTATAGAACAGTGCAGTGAGGATTGTATAAAATGGAACATTTGATTATCCTCTCAGCGGGTGACTTGTGCCTGTGTTTGATTACACCAGGTACCTGCTCCGATAGAATGAAATCCAACTGCAAGGTCCACATTACATCAACCACTAAAGTCCAGAAATCTGTTGTCTTTGTAAATGTTTCTTCTGAAAAGTTTACAGTTAGCTTTACTCTAAAGGGACCAAATGACTGCCTGTATAGGAATGGGGGGAGAGCACATCCTAGTGGTTAGAGCAGTTGCTCTGCTACTATCTTGCTGGATGATCTTAACAAGCCACTTACACCTCTATGCTTCAGTTTCCCAACTCTGAAATGAGATAATGATATTCCCTGATAAGTTTTTAGTTTTTTTTTTAAATCAAGAGCTCAGCATTATTAAAGAGTGAAGTTTTTCTACCCTCCCCCCTTCACATTTCTTCATTTTGGCACTTTCAAGTGTCCAGTTGTCACTTGAGTTACGTTATATGATGTAAACAAAACTTATGCTCCTACTGGTAACACAGCTACCTCTGAAACCTAATTTAAAAGTGAAAATTGATATGAAACTGATTTAAGTAATTGCTGGTTGAAAAGGCTGCAAATAGAGGTTGCAGATAACAAAAGTTGCTAACATTAAGAGTATTTAAACATCTAGAAACCTGTTGAGCTAACACATCTAGGCTGTTGGAGAAGAAGGAAACGTTGCTTCCCGTAGAAGTACCACATTCTTCATTTTTCTGGGCAGTCATTGCTACTGTAAACATCCTTGACTGGAAGCTGTAAGGTGTTAGAAGGGAGCTTTCAGTCGGATGTTTACAGCGGCAGGCTGCCACAGTCATCCTGAACAGCAGGCCTGCTTTGAAACGTAACAGGTTTGTATTTAAGAAGCACTGGTTTCTCTGATTATTGCAGACCATCCCAGAAATGGAGCATACCCAGTTTTGCTGCTTCAAAGTGAACAATGTCACAGATCCAACTTTCTGCTAAACCAGTTTATCACCTTTCATCTGAAAAGCTTATTTTCTTCTATAATTGTACCAAGCTGCAGAAATATGTAGCAGTTCATCTAATTCCAATGGTCAGACTGCTGTACAAACTTCTCTACAAACTATCTGGTAAACTAAACAGCTACATTAACACCCAATGCCATAGACTTTCTAGGGAATTCTTAGATTTATGATGATGCTTCATTTAGTACGTTGTTCAGTAGCTCCTGGAATCATTGCTTGACTGACTTCAGCTCCACACATTTTAAAAGAAACTTTCTTCCATTCTGGATAATTAAATCCAGTGTTTTGTAGGCTCTGGAGCAGATGATTTCTTTAATCTTGAACTGCTGCTCTGATACTTTTGATGGTTTGATATTTCCTAAAATTTTGTGGCAAGTCCATGGTAACCAGAACCCTATGCAGATACAAAATTTGTATCCGCAAAAATGAGCCTCAGATGCCCGCATCGACACCTGTGGATACCCATGGATATAAAGCGTATATCCACAGATTTGCAGGGTTCTAGATACAAGATTTATATCCATATCCATAAAAATATCTACATCCACATCCAAGGATAGCCTTTGTATCCTTGTACCCTAGTACCCTGTGGATACCCTCAGATATAAAGCAGTTATCTGTGTATTTGCAGGGCTCTAATATCACCCTTAGAATTCTCTGCTCCAGCCATGCTTACACCTCCCAGAAGCACTATAAAACAGAGTGCTTTTTTTTTTACATAGATCCCAAAAAGCGTATCACTAGATTGTCTGTCCTACATTGTCTGCAGGGAGACCTACCTTCACACTCCAGTGTGAGTAATACATAGCAGAGTACTTCAGTTTGGATACAAAGAGCAGCACATTCAACATAGTCTTCTGCCTTTGGGCTTGCTTACCATCCTATCTCTGTTGTTCACCAAAATTCTCATGATGCTAGCGATGGCTCTCCAAAGGAAGGGAACACGTTTACCCTTTTTTTTTTTCTCTTTTTTTTTCTTTCGATAACCTCCTGTCATCTGGGCCCAAGCACATACCCTGTCATTTCTTGGAAAGGCTTGCTTTCCATCACATTATATACATCAGTATTAGGGAGTGATGATAGAACACTACTTACTAGAAAGTATTCACTTAGGAAAGATCTAGAAGATTATCTGCTATGGGAGGTTGCTGAATTTTCTCCATGATTTCTGTACATGTGATGAAGCCATGTTCTGTATATACTTGCTCACATAGTCAATGTCACAGATGAGAAGGCTGCCCAGGTCCCTGCAGTCCCTTCCCACAGAGCTGCTTGCTTATTCTTCAATATAGAAAAGTAATGATTCCTCTGAATGTGTTTGTCGCTATGGTTTGTAAAGGGGTTTTCACAGGTGTGCCTTAAACAAGAGCCATCTAGCAAAGAGAAATCTCTGCATGCCAGTTTGGAGGATGGGGGAGCCTGCATCTCAGGAAACCTGGCAAAATGAGGAAAAATGGTTTCACATAAGCACGTTGAAACTAAAAACAATGAGTAGCAGCCTGAGATAACAAAAGTCAGTCAAGATTCCTAAGCGTTTGTGTGCAATTCCCCGAGTCTGAGAGTCTAAGCTGGAGCAAGCAAAATATGGCCCTGGGCTGGATCTGGCCAAACATTTGAATCCAGCCCACAGCTCAGTGGGACTCTCAGGCAAGCTGCCTGTCTTGCTGCAGCCCCACACGCTGCTCAAAGTGTCTGGCTTCTGGGGCTAGCATGTGTGTCTCTGCGTGACACACCCCTGGGGAGCAAGTTGTTCCCCCAGTACCATCCTCACAGCTTCCCATTGGCCAGAAACTGTCCTAGGTCAGAACCCCCTCCTGCACCTAAACTCCTTCCCTGGCCCTACACTCCCTCTTGGATCCCTGCTCCAGGTCAGAATCCCATCCTGAGCCCAGACTCCCTCTCAGAACCCACACCTCCTCCTGCACCCCAGTCCAAAAACCAGAGCCCCCTCCTGAACCCAAACTCTGTCCCAGATCCCGCTTCCCCTCCATTAATATCATAGAAAGGTGCTGTCCCTGACCACTTACCAAATTCTTGAAGCGGACCCCACCTCTGCAGAGTGATGCCTTTATGCTCCTGTCCAGGTAGCTTAGGGAACACCTCCAGTATGTGTACACAGCATTGCTCGCTCATTTGACCTTTCGATCCACTTTGAAAAAAGAGCCTCGGTAAAGGTCATTATTTATAACCTCCCTAGTTTAAAATACGAAGGCACTTATATTTTATTATAGTTCATTAACTCACCAGAGGAAAATAACTGTGTGTAATCCATGGAAATTCTTCTTTGCAATCAGAATCACTAAAGCTTTCCTGTCCTGGTTGCACATCGTAGATAACAATGAAACAACATGAACGTTTGTTTTGAAATAGGCAGCAATTTCTCAAAGCCTAACACTGTATATTCCCAGCCTTTGTGAACATTCTGGGTCACTAGAAACACTTTCAGGGGCAGAAGCAAAATACAGGACTATGTAGCACTTACTACAGGGGCAGGAGAGCTTTGGTGGATGATGGTGCCATTTACAAAGCGGGGTAGGAATTTTCAGTGGAAAAACAGCTTCTTTGAGTGCTGTCCCTGTGGGTGCTCCACTCTAGGTATCAATGCATCCTCACGCCAGCAGTTGGTGCTATTTCCTGGTAGCACCTGGCCGTGCTGTGCGTATGCAGTAGCCACTTAGTGGTGCCCTTTGTGTCTATTGATTGCATGTGCGGTGCAGCTCCTTCAGTTCCTCAGTTGGCAGCAGACGAAGCTCCTAGCAGTTCTCTCTCTTTTGTACCTGAAAGACAAAATACTTTAGCTTTCCCCCAACTCCTTCCCCAGTTCATGATTTCTTGGTGGTTTTTTTGGGGGGGGAGGGGGGTGTAGAAAAGAAAGGTTGTTTTTCCCACCTCCTCCTTGGATTCCTTCCTTCAACCTTATTTCCATAAGGGGTCAACCCCAACCTCTCAGTGTAAGGAAAGGAGATGGCGAAACCATCAGTTGTCACCATGCCCAGCTCTTGAAGCAATTTCAGAACCTGTTCAAAAGAGTGGCCGTAGCACAAGAAATTTTCTTACCAGAAGTGTAAGAAAAGCAGCACAAATGTGTAAAAATCCTGTAGCCCTCAGCCACCACAAAGATAGCCCTGCCAATGGACGAGGCCGTTTTGGAAGTGGGCAGACGCTGGCATTGGCAGCCCTCACTAACAAATGTGCCAGCTGCAAATATTTTGTCCCTGCCAAAGGCATGAACTTCTTATTTTCTCACCCTCAGCCAGACTCTTTGGTAGTCAATGCAGTACACCAATGAACAACTAGAGATACGAGTTCAAACGCTGCATGCCCAACTAGCTTGGGTAGATGTAGCAGCATAGATAGTGAGGCATGATTTATGTGGGAAGAGTGCCCTACAGACCTGAATTGCAAGTGTACGGATCCTCAAGGTGTGTATTTTTAGCGATGTAGCAGCATGCCGCTGGAGACTTTCCCTGCCACAATGACATGGCTCCAGCAGCTCCCTGCTGCCAGAGCCTTTTCCCACTGCTGGAGCCATTCATTGCAGCATATAGCATAGTGCCTGTAGTCTGCATGCTGTCTTAAGTGTAGAGCTAGCCTAAGAGACAGCAAACCATAAGACAAAACCTGGTTTAAATAAGTTCAAATTTAAAGCCATTTCTGTCAGGAGCACTATGAAACATTAACCTAGAGCACATGCTTTATTGAGGTGCAGAGTTGATTTAATTTTTATTCAAAAGCTCAGGAGTTTGTGTTGCAATCCTTGGAATGGGATATCTAAGCAGCTTGCTCAACAGAAACTGCTGCAGTTGTCCTCCCCCTTTCAATGGATTTTTCATGACTGGATCAGGACAGACTTGATTTCAACTGCTGTGTCCTGTTAGTAACAACAGCAAAAATGTAATGTGTTGTAACTTTACAGCTAAAATCATCACACTTCTCAGAAAGAGCTTGAGGAAGTCAAATTAAAATACTCCAGCAAATTTACTCATGAAAGAGGAACTGTAAAATGAAATCAGTGAAGTATTTTGGTCTGCATTTCTGTTGGGTGATCCTGACATTGTTCACACCAAGATTCAATCTCAGAAGCTCTTTCTTTCATGACTACAACTGGCTGTGACATCTTTTAGTTTTGGTTGGGAAGAGTGTGTGTGTGTGTGTGTGTGTGTGTGTGTGTGTGTTTGTGTTTTTAAGGAAAGAGTTTAATACTATATTAGGCTTGCACTTTATAGAGTTTAATCAAATGTGTGTGTTACTTAGTGCTGGCTTGACCATTCTGTCTGTCTCTGGTGTCTCACCCGCAGAAGTTGGTCCAGTAAAAGATACTACCTTCCCCCATGTCTCTTTAATTCTGCCTTTATCCACATTAATCAGTAACAGTGCATACTTCTTCCATGTCATTCTTTGCCAGTGTCTGTCTCAGCTTTGACCTGAAGGAAATCCAATCCAATGATGGAAGAAGACAATTTATTTTCTATGGTCTGTTCAACCTTTCTTCCTGGTTGAAACTGACAAAAAGGTGCCAGTAAGTGTCAGTTGTAGAACACATGTTTATTAGGAGCTGGGGTCATTTTACGTCAGTCTCTAAGGCTTTGTCTACACTGCTGCAGGCTGGTGACCTAAGTTATGCAACTTCAGTTATGTAAATAGCTGAAGTAGATGTATTAGGTCTGCTTTCTGTGGTGTCTTCACAGCACTAAGTAAACGGCTGACCGTTCATCGACTCCACTTACGCTTGTTTTGGTGGAGTATTGGAGTCAACAAGAAAACTCTCGACGGCAATTTATCATGTCCGTACTAGACACGATCAATTGATTCCCGATGGATAGATTGCTGCTTGTCAATCCAATGGGTAGTCTAGGCATGCCGTAAGAATCCATCCAGTAGTAATTGTGCAGCAATTGAACAAGAAAGATTCTGTATGCCATTATTGAGCTCTTAGCCATTCAGACTCCATACACTTGGATCTGGTTTCATTCGGGTGTTTTGTTTTCTTTTAATTGGCATCTCAAGCAGGTATAATTGATATTGATCTATGGGCAGCCCTTATTTAATATCCGGAAGTCCAACAGGCTTTATATGGAATCTACCATGCTGTAGCATGTGTAAACATCCTACACTCTCAGCTGTGGACTCAAGGTGGCTGGGAGAGGGTTGTTTACTCCTTCTGCCATGGACTGAACATCTGAAGATTTAATAAGTGTTAGTTCATTTCTGTGTAGTGTAATATCCAATAATTCTACTTCTGTTCCTGAAATTCCATTAATCAGCATTATTTCTATACCTAAGGCCATGGGTAGGTAAACCAGAACAGGCAAAAGCTACGGCATTTCCTTTGCTTGAAACAAAAGAGCCAAAAGCTAAGATTTTTGGATTGCCAGATGAAGCAGACAGTGCAAAACTACAGCGTTTGTCTGAACGTTCTAAGATATGTCTACACTGCCCACCTTACAGTGACGCAGCCATGCCCTTGTTAAGGTATGCAGTGTAGTCGCTCTTTGTTGGCAAGAGAGAGCTCTCCTCCCCACCTTGACAAAATTAAATTACCCCCAAAGAGGGACAGTAGCAGGAGAACATCTCTTTGACAGAGCTATCCACACCAGCGCTTTTTAAGGGTAAAATTTCTGTCAGAGGGATGGTTTTCTTCACATCCCTAAATGGCAAAAGTTCTACAAAGCCTAATTCTGGACTGGTTTGGTTATAAAATCAAATTCAGTGATTTATTTAGTTTAACACTCCCTGTGGTGTCACAGCAAGTGGCAGATTGAGGTTTGTGTTCAGCGTGTAGGCTAAGGAACAAGCTTGAGTAGCACACGATGTTTTTATATCTCTTCGTAGTGCACTTCCAATTAGCACTGTGCTAAGATAACAGTCCTTGCTGGAATTTACTGCCAAGCACTGTAATTGTATGGTTTTTAACTGTGATAATTGTTTGCTCATTTGCTTCTCATAATGGAATGGGTGATCACATACCTTAAAAATCTGAAATGCTTTGATTTGTGTAGCTCAGTAAAAATCTGTGGAACCCATTATTTTCATCTTGATTTATCTTTTCAGGGCTATTTGAATTTACTTTCCTTTGGCTTAAACTGTTCAGAACCTAGCATTAAAGAATCCATTGTACTGAGCATGTTTATGGAAGTGGATTTCAGCCGGAATGCAGTCTGTTGGTTTTGTTTTGTTTTTTTTCTTCTGTATCCTAGGAAGAGGTGCGCCAGGCTGTGACTCCCGCTGAACCTGTCCAGTACTATTTCACGCTTGCTCAACAGCCCGCCGCAGTACAGGTACAGGGGCAACAGCAAGGACAACAGACCACCACGTCCACCACTACCATCCAGCCAGGACAGATCATCATTGCTCAGCCTCAGCAGGGACAGGTCAGTGAGGAGGCACGGCATGAAAGCTTACCGTTCTACATAGCCAGCAAAGGCCTAGAAGTATGTGGGATATGAAAAGCCACATGTGGCTGTTACAAGTAATAACTAAGATTTAGTCACAGGTATTATTAGTAACAGTCACGAGCCGTAAATAAAAATGAATGGCCGTGACTTGTCCATGAATTTTATTATATACTCTTGAGTAAAAATTGGTGGGGGGGAGGGCAGCTTGTGGATGCACTGCAGGTGTTTGTGGGAGTGAGGAGGAAGGGCAGACCTGGGAGCGCTGTAGGTGCTAGGAGGGGGACACATTGGTGTGGCTGGAGCAGGCTCCCTACCTCTTCCCAGGAGGTGGGTAACTTCAAGCTCCTAGGTTCATGTACTGCCTCCACTCTGCCCCAAGCCTTTCTGCAGCTCTGTTGGCCGGGAACTGAGGCTAATGGGAGCTGTGGGGGTGGAGCTGGGAGCTGAGCTGCTGCCACCCCCCTCCCTCCTTCCCCCCCAACTAGCAGGGTAGCAGATGGGAGGGCCCACGACTGCCCCAGCAGCCACCGATGTGCCCAGCTTGTGAGCTGTCTGAACTGACAGCCCCCAGTCCAGGCTCACTTAGCTGCTGCAGAAGTCACAGAAAGTCATGGAATCCGTGATGAACGCAGAGCCTTGATAACTAGTGTTACCTTAGCACTTAGGAGCCCTAGTCAAAGGCCAGGACCCCGTTTGTGCTAGGTCCTGTACAAAACCAGAAGTCTATCCCTTCTCCGAAGAGGGAGCACTGCCCAGGATTTTTGTAGGCCTCACAGAACAGGAGTTTTGAAGAAGGATAATAAGGTAACTTTGCACGTGGAGCTCATGCAAAGTACAAGGGGCATAACAGGAGAAAGCACATAGGTACTTGTTTAAAAATTGAACTGGTGGGCAGTTGCTGTATTTACCTTGTTGTGAACACTTTGAAGGTTAGGGAAACATGATGTTTTTCTGGTGATTTGCTAGAAAAGTTTTTTGCTGCAAATTGGTTTTACAACCTACTAAGTGTTTCAGTTAATTTGTGTCACGTATCTGTTTTGAAAGAGACCCAAGTTTTGACAGAGTTTCTGTCTCATTTGAAATAGGAGTGGCATTTTTTCCAAGTGTATGAAGATGGACCAATTTGGTCATTTAATCATCCACTTGTCAATGCAAGATTTTATCCCAACAGTTAATGACTGTACATTGCCTAGTGTATATTACTTAATGTTTAGGTTGGACATGAGGAAAAACTTCCTAACTGTCAGGGTGGTTAAGCACTGGAATAAATTGCCTAGGGAGGTTGTGGAATCTCTATCACTGGAGATATTTAAGAGCAGGTTAGAGAGGCACGTGTCAGGGATGCTGTAGTTGGTGTTTGGTCCTGCCGTGAGGACAGGAGACTGGACTTGATGACCTTTCCAGGTCCCCGCCGGTTCTAGTGTTCTGTGATTCTGTGATTTGAGTATCAGAACTAACATACTTTGTGCTGAAATACTGAATTGCACTGGTATGCCTACTAGGGAAGTGGCATCCTTGTACTTTCAAAACCAAATGTTTGACTTGCTACTTCTTAGGACTAAATTGAGTCTCAGGTTGAGGCTGGAAAATATTGTTGTTTTAAAAGTACCATAAGTATAATATACATGGACATTTTAAGAGAGAACCTGCGGAATTTACTTTTCCAAACCGTTTTGTTATGTTTGCAAACATTTAATATTGCTGTGTTTCTAGTGGTGTGTAGGTGCTCCTGTGGCTCTTTTTTTGTTCACTTTCTTAAAAGAGCCCCTTTCTTGGAGGAAGGCATTAACCTAGAACTCATGAGATCTCTTTTCAAATCCCTGTTCTGCTACAGATTTCCTGTGTGACCATGAGCAAATCACTTAACCTTTCTGTGCACCAGTTCCCTATCTGTAAAATGGGGAGAATATGATTTCCCTCCCACATGTGTGTTGAGGATAAATACATTAGATTGTGAGGTGCTCAGATGCTGTGGTAGTAGGGCCAGTTAAGTATGTAAGACAGCTAGATCTCTGATGGCAAAAATGCTCAGGAACCTCTGCAAGTAAGGTTGTCCTGTTTAAAACTCTCTGTATTTCTAGGTGGCAGTAGACTTAGAATCACAGGAATATGCTTTTCCTGATTGTCACAGTGCTGAAGTAGGTCAAGCTTGAAATATCAACAAGCTGAAAACAGGGCTGCAAAAGAGCCTTTTGTTATTGGCTGAAATTGCAGAAATGTACAGCCAAGTCAGTCCGTGCTCCTTTTTGTCTTTCAATTCAGACCACCCCAGTGACGATGCAGGTTGGTGAGGGTCAGCAGGTCCAGATCGTCCAGGCACAGCCACAAGGGCAAACACAGCAGGCTCAGAGTGGAACTGGGCAGACCATGCAAGTCATGCAGCAGATAATCACCAATACAGGAGAAATCCAGCAAATTCCGGTAAGACTTTGCCGGGGGGGGGGGAAATGTATAACAGTCTCATGGTCTTGTATCAAACTGTGCTACATCAACCCTTTTTCAGAAATCCAGATATAGATATTCCAGTGCCTAGTGTTACAAGATCTCTGTTATGTAGCGCACACACAACTTATAACTCCGTTAAGAATTTTGCCTTGGGAGAAGAAATAATTAGGTATGCTTAGGAGACTGTTAATAATAAAAACACTTACTGCCTAAACTTTAGGTCTCTTACTACCTATACTTCAGTAAAGAGCATTATTTCATTCTTTTTGTGTCTGACTCTGTAACCTTAAGCAAGTCACTGTATCCGGATGCCATTTGTGAAATTGCAGTCCTTATTTTATGAAACATTTTTATGAAACACTTCTGCTGGAAGAAAGGCACTACAGAAGCAGAAAATATTGTATATATTAGGCATCCACATGATGCATACTTCATATAGCTCTCCATCCCATACCTAATATTCAGAGATCTTAACCTTTACCAGTATGGAGTTCTGCCCTTCAGATTCTTCGTGACATTGAGAGTAATGCTTAACAAGTAGCAGCAGTGCATTTCAAGAAGGCCTGGAATCCACATCTATCTGTACTTGGACAGCTGGCTGATAAGAAGCAGAACCCCACAGGCAACTGTAACAATCTTTTCCCTAGCCCATCATGAGGTGTAAGAAATCACTCCTCACATTGTCATAAATGATAGTAACCATGAAAGCCAGGATCAACCCCTGATTGTCTGGAGCCTACTTGCTAAAGAACAGATTCAGATCTTTTCAGTTGCTGGAGAACAACCTAAAATCAAACCCAGTGACAGTGTTGTGCACTTCTTTGGGACTCTTAGGCCACATGTGAGTATGCACGTACAAGATGCTGCTTGATTTCACCGTTGGTCCTTACACTACAGCTGTGGCCTGCATTCTCCCTATTCAGACCCCACTGAACAGACGTCAGTCTTCCCTCAAGAACTGTAAGAACTTGGTGGCTAGACCCACTGAACATACAGGAAGGTGGTTCCATTCTCTCTCCTTTGCAGTTAAGGACCTGACTTGCACTTGGGATTTTACCACTGACCTCCTCAAACTGATGGAATCTCCCTCGGAGCCACTGTCACAGTGCTCAATTACATCACCTGCCCCTCGGGATGGTCTGTCCCGTGGCCTCCGCTCATCAGAGAGTCAGTGAGCTCCAGGCTCTTACGGCTAGATTGCCTAGCAGCTTTGCATAGGTCGAGATGATAAGACCACACTGCAAGTTCAGTCCTGATGTGGTCCTAGGCTTCCATTTGAGCCAACTGATCATTTTGCGAGGCTTCTTCCAGAGGCTGCAATGGACACCAGGAGAGAGAGAGCTGCATGTTTTCAATGTGTCCAGAGCTTTGCTTTATTACTTTAATAGAACTAAACCTTTCTGGCTGCACGCTGCCTCTTTTGGGGCATTTGTGCCCATCTAAAAGCCAAGCCATCTCCTCTCCAAGAGGGTCACATAGTGAAGTTCCTCCACTTGTCACAGGGGTGGGGGACATTTTTTGGGGTGGGGGCCACTGACCCACAGAAGAAGTGAGAAGCAAAGAAAAACAAAACAAACCCTCATTGATGTGCCGCCACCCCACCCCCCCCAACTGAGAAGGAGAAAGACATTCCGCACATTCCCCTTGCACACCGGAGCCTAGGGGAAGCCCAGCTTGGTAGATTTTGTGTGGTGGAGCGGGGGGGGTTGGAGCACCAGCGCAGGCTCCCCAATGCTGGAGGGGGGAGCCCTGAGCCTTGGAGGCTGGATCCAGGCAAACCAGGGGCTGCATCTGGCCCCCGCGCCTAAGGTTCAGATGGCTGGCAAGCCTCTTCTGCCAAACATTCAGGTATGGTTCTCCAGCGCACAGACAGCTTTTTCTGCTTGCTTCAGGAATGTTCCAGGCCCTGAGATCTGCAGGCCTACAACGTTAGGGCAACCCACTGATTGTTTTGTTTGTTAAATGTTATGCCTTTGACGTGGCAATCAGGTCAGATGCCAGTTTTGGGAGCGCAGTACTGCAGTGGCTGTTTGACTGACATTGCCAAAATTACACTCCTACCTTGCAGGGAGGAGATTGTAGGTGATCAGCGAACAATGAGCTCCACACTGACACACACTAAAAGAAGGAATCATGGTTACTGTACAGTAACTGTGGGTCCCATGCCCTGACCTCCATCCCTGCATTTAAGCCCACAGAAGTGCATACTCTGAGCTGTAAGGAAGCTGAGGGATTGTCACGGTGCCCTCCCATTTCTGCCCTCACACAGGAGCATGAGGACATTGCAATTTCAAAAACCTGTCTTGGGCACATGAGGCTCCTGCCCCCCTTTTTGGATCTGCACTAACACGCTCAAAAACTTACATGTCAAATGTAAGGTGTCCTAAAACTGATGGTGCCCACTGGAATTTAAAACCTTGATATTGGAATGTTACTTACAGTCCAGCGGGGGTTCACTTCCTTATAAATTCTGAAATTGTCTTTCTGGAAATAATTTGCCATCATTGATCTCAGCCCATATTTTGTCTTTAACTTTTACTTATTTTTTTTTCCCCCTCAACTTTGAGCAATGGTGGGAGAGGTACGTTTTAGGTAAATGTTAATATTGTTTTGCTCAGGTCTCAAAAATAGTGCAACTTTATCATTTGAAATTTTCACACTAGCTGGATGTCCGTGAGCACTAGACCCTTTTTTCTCTTGAGAACCAAAGCAGTATAAGCATTTCAGATCAGTTTCACCCATTACATTAGTACTGCAGTTAAAAATCAAAGTGGGAAGCCTTCAATAGAGAGAACCTTCTCTGCAGGCTGCTTTTAATGCAAAAACAGATTGTGTATTAAACCGTTTATGCTCATATGGAGTTTATAACTGCTGCAGAGGCTATAGCTTCAAGAGCAAATGGTGGGGCTTCTGGACACAAGTGGTGAAGTCAGCAGAATTTGTGTAAACTGCAAGCCCAATCATTTTTGTTCCAAGAGCTTCTAAGCTTCACTGGTGAAGCAGAGGTGTTTTATGCTCTTTATATGTAATAGCTCTTTGCATTTTCTTCCTCCTTTAAAAGTAAATTAAAATGCAAACTTTAACCTTAAGATTCTAAATTAAATGTTCAAAAGTAGGTTAATGGAAAAATTTGCACCGTGTTCCATGCTTAGCTTTGTTTTGTGTTGCTTTTCAAATGTTTAATTTAGTTAAAAATATGAAATGTGCACAAGAGCAGAACTAATGATACTGTGATAACTTTTTCCTGACTTGTCAACATTTAAAATTCTCACCTTGTGTTTAGGCAAACTGAAGTTTTTCTTTTCTTAATATAAAGCACAAAACGTTGACATGATAATATAACAGCCTTTGCCATGTCACGACTAAACTACGCTGGCAGAATTGTGTTGGAAGCCTTTGCAGCATTCCTGGTTCTAGCTAGTTCTTTATTCCCTCCTTTCTAAGAAGGTGAAAAGTTATCAAACATCTAAAGGAAAATGATGGGAAGACCATATTAGAAATATCTCTAGTTGCAGCTTTCTCACCGGGAAAACAGTTTTCTTATTTGAACAAATGACTCGGATGACAGAAGATTTAATGTAATCACTCTTCATATTTGCAAAGGAAAAATAAGAGCTCGCTAACGTTTGCTCAGAACTGTGTATGCCATCTCTCAATGCTTTCTCCTTGTAGAAAGAAAGATGCTAAAAGGGTCTCTTTCAAGTTTTAATTTAAGAATTTGCAGTGGTAAAGTTTCTATTATTTTCTTTGAGTGAATCCATGTAGCTATTAATTTCAAAACTTAATCTGTTCAGTCCTCCCAAGTATCAAAATCTGTTACTCTGCATTCTGTTATGAAAACAAGAAGGCAAGTTTGCGTGTTTCATACTGCTCAGTCCACTGTTTTATTTCCCTTTCCCTGCCTTGTTTCTAGGTTCAGCTGAATGCTGGCCAGCTGCAGTATATCCGCTTAGCTCAACCTGTATCAGGCACCCAGGTAGTCCAGGGACAGATTCAGACGCTTGCAGCCAATGCGCAGCAGGTATGTACTATAAGACCAAAGACTTGTCATTAACTACTAAACTATTATTCCCCACATGTTGAGATTTCAATTTCCAGCATTCCTGATCTTTCTGCCTTTGTAATAGATAAATAAAATAAAACAGCCCGGTGGAAGTCTGGCACAACCACTTCATTCATGCCAATGTGGGAGTGGTGTAAAAGTTCACAGCACTTGTATAAGATCTGTGGTAACCCCTGCATAAGACGCATACAGTTCAGTTGTGGAAGGCTTATGGAAAGATCACCAATATAAGGAAGAGTCATGAAAGAAGTGGGCTTAAAAGACAAGGAAGCTGTGTGGCATAGGACAAATGGGAGAAAGTTAAAGCAGAGTGTGAAAAAGACACAGGAGTGATCCCTTGTGTTCTTTGGAGCAGCCTTAACTAGGGGTGTAAAATCCTGATTAATCAGTTAACTGGTTAAACATTAGGTCAACCCAGTGCTGGAAATTATTTTAACCTAACATTTAACCAGTTAACTAAGTTGGATCCCAGGACTGGGGCTGCTGCCACCGCTGCTGACAGTGAGGCTCCCAGGACCTCTGCCCATGGCAGGTTGCTCCTGGGCACCAGTCAACCGGTACCCAGTAAGCATCACCTGGTAAGGGTGATGCTTACCAGGTAACAGGTTATCCATTCGCATCCCTAGTCTTAACGTGAGAAGCAAGTCGTCTTCCATTGAAGATCCGTTCACATCAAGTGCTGCAGGCTCAGCCTCTTAGCCGAGAGATTTTTCATCCGTGAGGGTCAGTGAGAACGCACTCCTAAACAGATAGCGCTCCTCTGTGCAGATGTGGGAGAAGCGCCATATCATTCAGGAGTGGCTTTTTCAAAATGTAAACTCCTGTATCTTTTTCCCAGTGCACTCCAAATGATTGAGTGCCTCTTATGAGGACTGCATATGGCTGTCTTAAGACATACAATTTTATCTTCTCACCCTTGCCCAGACACCTAAAGTCACAAGAAATAAAATTAATCATGTTGGTAATCTGAAAAATTTAGATACATTTAAATTCCTAAGGATCCCACATCCTTCCTTTCTTCCACGCATCCCTATGGTGTTTTCTTTACAAACTCTCACAAGCAGGACATGCTACCTTTATTTGCACTACAAAATACTGTACGCGCCTCAAGTGCCACGTAACCCAGTCTGCTTTAATGCCATGCAGAAGAGAAATCTACGGAAGTACATCTCCGCGAGGAGTGTGATCTGAAAGGACAGACGGGCCAGCAAAGGGCTCCCCTCAGTTCTTCATCTCCTCCTTTTTGCTTTAAGAGCAGAATCTGCCTGACACAAATGTGTGTGCTTCTTTGTAGCAGTGTCAGAGCTAGGATTCAGGTTTCAATCCTAAAAGGTTTAGGCTGTGTCTACACTAGCACTTTTGTTAGTAAACTTATGTCACTCAGGGGAGTGAAAGAATGCACATGCTCAGAATCTTAAAAACTCACATAAAAGAAAGCAATATGAAGTTAGCCAATTTAACAAGTATATGACCTAGTTGTCAACTGGCTAGCCAGACTAGGGTTCAGTAGCTGTTTGTTTCATTCTCTTACCACCAAAACTTTTGTGCATGTGAAATGGTTAGTTGGACTGGTACATTGAAGAAGTCTCCAGTGTCTTACCAGAAGTCTCTCTCTTTGATACCTCTTGGATCCCCTGAAACCTTTCACCTCTTTTACATGAGGAGCTTTTGCAGCTCAGTCATTGACGTGATCAACCTGCACTAATTGGGGTGGTAGAGCTGCATGCTTCCCATGCTGCATCTGTTACTGCCTTCTCTTCCTTCCATTCCTTTGGACTAGGAGGATGGGACAGTAACTCTTCTCAGAGCACGAGAGCTGCTCAGAGATGGGGCGATAAGGTTTTCAATGAGGGCAGCACACCAGAATAAGATGTTTCATGTTCTTGTTAGGGATGTTAAAAGTTTGATTAACTAGCCAATCGAGTAATCGATGGAATTTCCGTTGACTACTCAATTAGTCAATAAGGGGTGAGGTGGAGCGCTCGCTAGCTTGGCACAGTGGGGAACTCCAGGCGAGTGGAGACTCGAGCAGTCCCCGCTTGCACAGGGTTCCCCGCAGTTAGACTGGCGCGAGTGGGGACTGCTTTGGTCCTTGCTTGCACCGTTTCCTGCTGTGCCTCTGCCTCCCCTGCTACACACACCCTCTCTGTGGAGATGGTGCTGGGTGGAGCCGGCTTATTCCCCTGAGGCCGCAGGCAGCAAGTGGGGGGGGAAGCGACTAGTCACTTACGTCCCTAGTTCTTGTCAGATAACTGTAGCTATCCATCTTCAAAAATTGAAAGAACTGCTCACCTTCCTGTCCATAAACTGATCATCCATATGCTGCTTATGAAAGCAAGAGGGAGTCGCTTTGCTTTGCTTTTTAATTATTGAATCCAACAATGCCCTTTGTTCTCCACGAGCATTCATCCCCCTGCTATTCTGTGTGTGGGTTCATGTTTTAATTCCCATTGAGGTGAGCTTGTACGGGAGGCTGATTTAGTGCAGAGATGGGACTCGTGGGTTCTGTTCCCAGCTCTGCTGCTGACTCACTGATGTGACTCCAGGGAGGGACCTTAATCTCTCTTGCAGTACCATGCGGGAATATTGGGAGGCATAATATTAAAAAAAAAAAAAATATCTGTAAAGTGGTCGGCAGTGGTGCTTTGGGGGGGATAAAATATTGTTAATTTATTGTTGACCCAGCTGGTATGTTCCCTCACTGATGACCCTTGTCATTTCTTTATTGTAGATCACACAAACAGAAGTCCAGCAAGGACAGCAGCAGTTTAGCCAGTTCACAGATGGGCAGGTACCTATTTCAGAACTCATACCTTACGAATAAAGAGCCAGTCTCCATGAAATCAGAGCTTAGAAAACTCCTGGTCTTTAGTACTAGGCATCTAAGCAAGAAGTAGGATAGCGAGATGGATCTGGGAATCAGGATGCATAAGAACCGTGACAGACTTATAGCAAGATATTAAAAAAGACTTCATATTTGCTCCAAATTAACCCAGTTCTTTGAGAATATTTAACTTTTGTCCTCTCCATCTCATCCCAGGTTTTACAAGATGTGGAAGATGTTATGTCTTATTAAAAAAGCAGCCTAGGAAATTTTTACGCCAATAAATAAGGACAAACTCTTGGTGTGTAACTCAAGCATGTCACTAGAAAGTTTTTTGAAGATTGCACAAACAGAAGAACAGCTTATGGGAGGTGTAGTCTCTATTTGTGTGAGGAGTGTTTAATGATAGTTTAGCACAAACTGTGTTCATTTGTCATATCATCTGCAGATGAAGTAGCTGAAATAATCACTTTAAATACTTGGAATAGACACGTCAGAGTGGATCCAGTGAGGGGTAGATTTGCCCCAAATAAACTTTGACCTTCAATTTGTTGAAGACAGGGCTAATATGAAATTCAGTCTGATCAACTTTCAGAATGTAGACTAATAGAAAACAGCAATCCTACTGAATTGCTATTGAGCAAACACGGGGTAAAGGTAAAATCAAGATAGAAGTTAGATTGCAGGAAAAGCTTGATAAATCAAGGTGAGCCGTAAGCTGTGGAAATATTTTGGAAATCGCTGTCTCTCTTGTTCAAGCAAGTTGTGAAAATAGTATCCAGCGTGAGAACAAAAGTTGGTTCTGCCTGCTTAGAATATGTAATAGGGTTTTAGCGGATGAGCAGTAATTGAACGTATCGTGCAGAGTGCCAAAGACGGTGATTAGAAGTAACCTGGCGAACCTACTCTGGAATTTAAAAAGGTTAAATTGTCAGTGGGAGCTTTTTCAGTCCGAATCTGTTCAGGAATCAAATTCCCCTACCATTATACATGTAAGCCAGTCTGTCCGGTTCTAACTGGCCGTCAGAGATTCATGAGGTTAGCTTGTTATATTGTCACATTTTGCTATTTAAGGCCTAGAGTAATTCATGTTTCAACTCTGAGCGCGTTTGACTTGCTTTGTGTGTGGATTTCTAGCGTTGGTCCAATCTGTGGCTACACAGGCTGCATGCTACCAATAGTTTCTATTTCTTGAGCATCTTGCTGAAACTTTTTCTCTTCCTACCCCACCTTTTCCAGCAACTCTATCAGATTCAGCAAGTGACCATGCCTGCAGGGCAGGACATCGCCCAGCCCATGTTTATTCAGTCCACCAATCAGACTTCAGATGGACAAGCTCCCCAGGTGGCAGGGGACTGAACGAACCCACAGCAACGAGTATTCTATCGGCATGGAAATGGACACTCGCCATCTTGACTTTTGCCATTCTAACCGGCTCTGATGAAGACGTCTCCCTTTGTGTATCTGTACTTGATATTAAGCCTATAGTAGGCTATGATCGCTGGTGCGCTCTACACCATCTCTGGTGGGTATGAGAGAATATCCAACAGTGACTAAGAAGGATGCAATATAGGTCGGCATACTTAGCTGCGTGTTCATCTTTGTAAAACTGAAGATAATTGAAATGAAATCTATAGCAGCTTATTCAATGATGTAGTGGAACATTTTTCTTTGGTCAGATTCGTAAAAGGGGACTGCATCTTGTTTCCCATAACAGCTTTATTCCCAGTATTCGGTTTGCATTCTACTGTGAATAGAGCTAGACCAAGGTATCTCAACCTGGTAGTTCAGTAGAGGTATACGTGTGCGTGCACGTGAGTGTATTGGGAGATTTTCCTCCCTGCTCCCCCTTTGTTTTTGATAGACCTAAGCGCTGAATATTTGCCGCTTTTTGGGAAGGAAAAACCATTCCTTGTGTTACAATAAACATATTTTCTAAGGACAATAGAGGCTTAAACTTGTCCCCGTCTATTCCAGAAACACTAAAGAATCTGGAGAAAAAAAGTTAACCATTGTGCTAGTCTGTCGATGCATGTATTATAAGCTGCATGAAATGCAATAAATTTCTTTTTAGATAATCTACATGTCTTTTCCTTACTCGGCGTCTGAGCATATGCTTGAGTACCAAAAGTAACCAGCACAAACCCAAGAAGGTTCCTATAGAAGCTCTTACGGGCAGGTCCTGTAGAAATGTTACAAATGTAACTGTAGCAAAAGGGATTCAGTAGGTGTGAAGTCTGGATGGAATCCCACTTCTTGGCAGCATGGTTCAAGTGTGAGACATAACAGATGTGACTCTACATCTGTATCATGCCTTTTACTCCAACAGATCACCATGCACACTCCATAAGTTAAAATACAAACTATAGGCAGTGATCATCTCCTCACCCACTGACATGTGGCAATTGCTCAGTAGAACACAGCTATTTGTGCATATCAGCCCTGCGTGACAGCTACACCAGGTTAGGATTGCCCTTTGTCCAGTAGAAGGGGGGGGGGGGGAAAGGAGGAGGGTTCGGCCCTGGAGAGACATGTAATTGCTGGAGTTAGAATTTGGCTTTAAGCTCCATTTTTATTAAATACGCCTTTTACCCCAAGTGTGGTCAGGACTCCTGGTTATATCTCATCCAAAAGATAGATGCAATTTTGATCATCCTGACCAGGTCCCTTGTTAGATGTTGACACATATAACAGCATGATACAGCTGGCAGACTCCACTCAGGAAAGGCCTCATGTTGGTATGAGGTGTCTGAGCAGAGCAGCGTGAAAGGAATCTGTCCCTTAATTCGCTATAGCCAGACAATATGTTAACTGTCTCATTTTTTAAAACATCAAATTCACCCAGTTTTTAGTATGAAAACTGTCGCTAGACCCGTGCTCCACAGGTAATCCAAGCTGTTTAGCCGATAGAATTCTTGGGTTGTAACGGACTATGGCCAATTATAATTCAGTAACATCAGTGAGACCATCTGTTTCCTCCTCCCAATCTCAAACTCAGCTGCACAGCAAGCAGAGTTCACATGTAGAACTTTCAGAGTAGGCATCTGCCTTCAGGCATAGCCTTGGACCTCTGGGAATTTCAGAGAAAGCGTCCTCCAAGGAGAGAAGGTTTCAGTGCTTGACAGCTACAAATCAATAGACCTGAAGACAGATCTGATCTGACCTGGAGAGTCAGAGAAGGTTTGTTGCATGTCCAAACCTTCTGGCCCCTTGTGAAGTAGAGCTTTCCTCTGCTTGAGTCTATAAACGGGCAGAAAATACACATTTTGGGGTCGGGGCCTTCCTTAACATTGGCTCTCTTTTGTTGCGCTCTGTCCCAGCTTTCTCAGTTGAAGAATGACTTGAAGCAGTGCTCTTGATTGATTGAATCCAGGGTCAATTTTAGTTTTCTTAAACATTTGCCTTTGTTGGAAAAAACACCTGAAAATAGGTAGGAGAAAATAATTCCGCACTTTGGTTGAGCTGAACAAATGCTTCATGTCTAAAGACTGGCCGCTAGAGGGCACCACACAACTGCACAGTTTGCATGGGTCTGTGTCCTGCTTCAGGGGATGCACAAGTAGTGAAAGTTAATGTACGTGTCAGTGGATGTGCTATGCTCTTATGATTTCATGGACGTCATTTAGCAAGTATGTGGAGAAGTGTGGGCTGGCATGGACAGCCAGAACCAATCAGAAGGTTCCTCCTCCATTCTCACTGGCCACGTGTCAGGTGTGTTCTTCCTGACACGTTTTTTGCACCAAGAGAGCTGCTGGAAATTGACAGCGCCCTTCGTGACCACCAGTAACTGATCCAGGCAGGGTAGTTTCAGACTTGGCTGTGATAAGCCAGGCTGAGCGTGAAAGTGATGGTCGCAAAAAGAAGCTACTTGCTTCATAAGCAGCTCCGTTGGCAAAACAAAGGCGCCGGATTTGGTTTATGCCTAGAGGGGGATGCCAAGATGCACAGCTGGAGAATTAGCATGTAATTAAGGATACTGTAGCACAGCACTTCAGGTCAAACAACTTCTGCACAGGGAATTGTCCCTCTCGAAAGTGTCCCTGCACCTTGCAAAAGTTAAGAGCTGACTCAAGGGGTATATTTGCTGGATTTTTCAAAAGGGTCTTAAAAGGCCTCTTATAACCAGCAAAGGAAAACAATGATGGGGTAAATAGCACAGTCGAGAGCCTTCAGTGATAGGAAGCAAGCTTTTTGACGTGGAAAACCATGAATAGTGAGGTCTTCCCGTTAATACATCTGAGGTTGGGGTTTCCAAAAGCACTCTGCATTGTCCTCACTGCTCCATTGAAGTCAATGATCTGAGTTAGGCCAACACGGAGTGCGGTTGAAATCTCGCCTCTAATGAGCTGAGCAGTGGAGAGCAAGTTCTGAAGTCCAGCTGACACACACAGCTCTTCTGGCCATTACTAGCCAAAGCAGTTTGAGATTCCAGGCAAATGAAACTTGGGAGGGATGGCAGAGGGGAGGCCTAGGAAAGCACTAAGGAAATGTATGCCACCGGAAATAATCTGTGCGCTCTGAACTGCAGCATCCTTTGGGGAAAGAGGCAGGACTTTCTGGACAGCTCGGGGGGCAGGGGAGGCAATTGGAACAGCTGCCATATGACGAGAGGTTAAAAAGACTGGGACTTTTCAGATTAGGAAAGAGTAGACTAAGGGAAGATACGCTAGAGGTCTATAAAATCGCTGCTGATGCGGAGAAAAGGAATAAGGAAAAGGTATTTACTTGCTCCCATAGCACAAGAACTAGGAGCCTCCCAATGAAACCGATTGGTAGCAGGTTTAAGACAAAAGGCACGATTTCTTCACACAGTGCAGTAAACCTGTGGAACTCCTTGCTAGAGGATGTTGTGAAGGCCATGACTGTAACAAGGTTAAAAAAAGAGCTAGGTACGTTCATGGAAGATAGGTCCGCCAATAGCTGTTAGGGAGGATGGGTAGGAAAGAGGCTGTGTGTCAGACTGGGGATTAGTGACAATGGTGGGATTGCTTAGTGGTTCCCTGTCCTGTCCGTTCCCTCTGGGGACACCTGGCATTAGCCATGGTTGGAAGACAGGATATTGGGCTAGATCAGTGGGTCCCAAACTTTTCGGCATCACACCTTTTTTATTTTTGAGAAACCCCATGCCTCTTCTCCCCCCCTTCCCCCATATCAGAGGGGGAAAAAAACTGACCGGAGCAGCAAAACTTGATGGGGGTGGTGGCTGGAACTTGTGCCCCCCCTGGAATTTCTTCATGCCCCCCAGTTTGGGAACCCATGAGCTAGATGGACCTTTGGTCTAACCCGGTCTGGCCATTCGTATGTTCTTATGAGTTGCCCTGTGGCACTGTAGCAGTTACAAACTCTAATGTGCAATTTCTAAAGCACCTTCCCCTTCCCCTTCCCCTCCCCCCCATAATGCTGGGCTCTTGTGCCCAAAAAACATCATCCCACCTGAAAAGCGCACAGAAAGTAACCCCAAGAAGGGCAACTTTGAAGCAGTGACGAGATGGGGTGTGAGTAAAGCCAGAGGGGGCAAAGGGTGAGGTGATCTATCTGGCAAAGAGCGTTGAAGGAGTCCTGAAAATCCCTGGCTCCCCTCAGCCTGACAATAGAGCAAGGACCACTCCTGTAAATGGTAGGGTGGTACATTTAGAGCAGCACGGACAACACCTCTCTACTCAGCCCATGGGTGGAATTAGCTGCTTCAGGAGGTGGGTGGGCCGCAGCCTGCCTGGATTTCATCCAACGGGGGATAATGGGACATCCCTATGGAAGATCTACAAAGCACGACAGCAAGCTCGATACAGGAGCATGGAATTCTCTAGCCCGAGTTAGCACGGACCAGTGGCTCTCACCCAGAGGTATGTACATGTACACCCTGGGGGTGTGCGGAGTCTTCTTCGAGTACCTCAACTCATCTAAACACTTGCCTAATTTTACAGCAGGCTCCATACAAAGCGCTACTGAAGTCAGTCCAAACTACAATTTGGGACAATGGCTTGTCTATACTGTTCTCTAGGCTACACACTGAAACGTAAGTCCAATATTTACATTCCAAGTGATTTATTATCACATGGTAACAATGGCTGTATCTAGACTACGTCCCTTTTCTCGAAAAAGGGATGTAAATTAGACACTTTGAAAGTGCAAAGGAAGCCGGGATTTAAAACAGCTGTTTAGACAGGGATCTTTCGAAAATAAAAACCCTTTTTTGAAAGATCCTGTACTTTTCAAAAAATTAGGTTTACAGGATCTTTCAAAAAAAAGGTTTTATTTTCGAAAGATCCCTGTCTAAACAGCCGTTTTTCTTTCAAAAAGCCCCTTTTCGAAAAAAACTGCAGCTGCCATTATGCAAATGAAGCGTGGGAAATTTAAATCCCGGCTTCATTTGCACTTTCAAAGTGTCTAATTTACGTCCCTTTTTCGAGAAAAGGGACGTAGTCTAGACACAGCCAATGTGAATAAACAACTTCTCAGTCAGGGTGCTGTGACACTCTTGTACTTTGTTTGTCTGATTTTATAAGCAAGTAGTTCTTAAGTGAACTGAACCCTCATGGTCCCCAAGACAAATTAGACTCCTGAAGGGGGTATGGAAGTCTGGAAAGGTTGAGTCATTGGTCCCTTCTAGCCATGGAAACAAAGGCCTTGTCTGCCAAGTTTTGATCTTCGTAAGTTTTGATGACGACAAAAATCGCCCAAGGTGTTCACAGTAGGGAGGTAAAATCCTGTTTAACTGGTTAACAAGTTAAACGTAACAGCCACAGCAGCTCCCTGCTTGCGGTGGGCTCCCACCCCCACTGGTTAACCAGTTAACTAGGGATGTGAAAGGTTCACACTTGCTCTCTCTGTTGATAGATTGTCCACACGGGGAGGGCACCATCATCAACTGTACAAGCAATGCACGGTGGGCATGTATCCCATAGTGCAGTGTTGTGGGAAGGCAGAGCTCATCTCATCTTGGGGTACCCTCCAAGTTCTCCTGGGAGAGGCTTCATGAGCAGCTCTGAGTGCTCTGGGCTGAAGAATGGCAAAGCAGCCCGGCCCCCTCCCCCTCCTCCAGCCTGCCTGCTGCTGTGTTCCTAGGGCAGAGCAGAGTAGGAGCACTCCAATGATTTGTGCTTGGTTCCCTAAAGGGTGCAGCTCACTCACTGAAGGATGCTTCCTGGAGCTGTGAAAGGGGAGGCGCACGTGCCTGCAGGGCAGCAGAGATCCCAAAACACTGAGCAGATCCATCAGGGCAGGCATTGTGGTGATCCCGGCGTAAGCCAGTTCTGTCGTCAAAACCAACAGCAGAATTCACACTGACTCTTTGTCGACAATAAAGGGAGGGGAAAAGAGAGAAAAAAAGTATCTCGTAGGAGTGGAAGTTTTTGTTACCAAAACTAGGCATTTTCCCCAACAAAAGTCCCATGGCCGTGCGTATGCGCTCAGTTTTATCACCAAAAGGCAGATTTTTTGGTGCCAAAATTGGGTATTGTATAGACAAGGCCTAAGAAAGGGTGACTTGAAATGTTATGGTGAGACACAAACTGATGGCCAGGCTGGGTATGAGAAGAATGTCTCCTTTGTGCTCTAATGGCGGTAGCAGCAATGAACAGATTAAGGGGCTGGGTAACTCGATTAGCTGAGTACACTGATCAGTTTCAAGATGGTGCACCCCTTCCCTCTTGTTGAGGAGGGACAAAATGTTGCGATCTCAGGGTTTGGCAGGAGATAACCAGTGCTATTTCTGCCTCTCCTGCTAGAGAAAAGAAAGCACTTAGCATTTCAACTTTCACGTCTGCCATAGTTTCCGATTTAATCGCTGGGGGGAGAGGGGCATGTGGTGTATGCTTTTACCTCTGATCTCAGCATTTGTGCTCGCGCTCAGCTGAAAAATGACTATGAGCTGGGTTCTTTCTTTCCAAGGAGTCTGTTAGGATCAATGTTCGGCTTCTCTTCCTCTTCGGGAGTGATTAGCTAAGCACAAAGCGCACCGAGCGATGTGCGGCTGTCGCTTACACTTGGGAATCGGCATCCTCCTCGCGCTGGGCTGTTTGTTACTGACAACTGCCCTTGTTCTGAGGTTGGCAAGTCATCCTCACAAGATACATCAGCCCCCCTCCCCCCCCCCCCCCCCCGCGGCCCCACCTCCAAGCAAAAGTCGGTTGTGCAAAGGTCACCCTCTGGGAACAGCGTCAAGAACTTGAAAAGGAATGGGGGAGGCACGAAGAGCAAAACCGACTGCTGTGCAAGAAATAAAGCTTGATTCTCGGGGGGACAGCTTCTGCAGGGTCCCCCGGGCAAGATGTGGGGGGAGCTGGATCCGTGTCCCCAGTAGGGGCAGAGCCTCAGGCAGGAGGGGCGGGGCTGGGGCAGCCAGCCCTCAGCGCTGCCTGGGCTGCGGTGCTGGACGGACACACACACACAGAGCCCTTAGAGCTGCACAGGGCGTGTGGTGTGGTGTTCCAGCAGCAATTCCAAGGGGCTGGGTCCCTGCGGTAGCAGCAGTGGTGGCTCTTTGAATTGCTGGGCCCCAGGGCAACTGCCTCCCACCCTGGTCAGTAGGCCTAACTAATCCCGTGGTATAAGGCCACATGCTTGTCTGTGAGGCGGTATAAAGCACAGGAGCAATGCTGATTCATTGACTAGGGGCTGGGTGATGTGGGTTAAATGCATCCTGTGGCGGGTGTTTCCTGGGTCCCACTACCCCTGTGCAAAGGGCTGTTGAACACACGATCTGCTGGGACTAATTGAGCTTCTGGGGGGTGCAAAATAACTTGACAGTCAAGGCAGCGGCCGGTCACATTCACCCTTCGTCGTGCAGCTTGGACGTCCTCAGTGAGTACGAAGCGCGCAGAACTCGGCTCTTGTGCACCCGCCTGCCTCTGCTGAAAGTCAGGGGGAGTTCCCTGGATTCCCGGAGTTACCCAAGGGGACCATCAGGCCGGCTGGCCGGGGGGAAAAGGGAGCAACTTCCCCAGAGTCTGGTGATTCAAAAGGCCACTACTGCAGCAGCAGCTGGAGCCCAGGCCTGTTAAATTGCCACCAGAACCTGGTGCAGCGAGGTCCGGGCGGGCGGGCGGGGGAGGGGGGGTGTCTCTGAGGACTGATGGGGGGGAAGGGCTGTGCTGAGGTCTGGCTCTCACAGCCCCACCCCCTTCTGCTAGAGGCCCCACCCCCAACCCCTGCCACCTTGCCCAGGGGTGCAGCAATTCTGTGGGTCCCCAGGACCATTAGATCATCTAGTCTGACGCTGCATAACGCAGGCGGTTACATTTTGCCCAGTCACCCTGCGCAGCGCCCAGTGACTTGCAGTTGACCAAAGCTGCTCCCAGAAAGGCAACCGGGTCTTGATGGGAAGATGGCGAGAGGAGGACAGTTCCCTCTTCCGTAGGTCGTTCGTTCCAGCCGTTAGTCACCAGCACGATTTTAAGAAGTTGGGCCTCATTTTCTTATTTCTCTTTGATTTCGAATGGGGCTGACGTCTGCGGCAGACGCGGACCAGAGAACGCAACTTCCTCCTCATGTTTGCCGGGATGGGTCGATCCCACCAACGTGCTCACCTGGGAAGTCGGACCCCGTATTCCAGAAAACGGTTAGCGATCCTTTTCCTCGCCTCCAGGCTCGAAAAGTCCAGATCCTCAGCGGCGGAGCGGCGCACTCCCAAAGTCAACAGAGCGATGCGGATTTACACCAGCTGGTGCAGAAGATTTCCCGGCGTACTGCTTGGAAGCGCGTTTACCTGGGGAACCCACGCAGGTTGGACAGCGAGGGGTTGCTGGTTTTTTTCTTCATAAAATAGGGCCCTCTTGAATGTTTACATTGGGTGGTGACGTTTTTAAAACATTTGTGAGAGGAGGAGATGATGATGAAGCCGAATAATATTTCCACTGCGCTAGTTTCAGATGCGGTAAGCCCCGCCCCTGCGGCTGAGGGTACTAGAGATAAACAGCCGTTTGGACTCCTCTCAGAGATGGTACTTTGTATCCTGAAGTAACACCAATAGCCTCCCTCTTGTACTGGGAGTTAAAAAAACCAGAGGCATCGTAGAGTGGAAAACTCTGGCGTGGTGCACCCAGGCTCCTGGCTGCCGGGATACAATGGGTGAAACCGTTAATCTGATCATTTCTGTGGTGCCTTTCCTGCCAACGTGCTTTGCAAATGACAGCCCTGATCCTGCAGTGAGCTCTGTCTGGGCAGCCCCTCGCTGAATCTGACTGTTGGAGGGTGATGGAGATTGCAAGGAGCCTTTTGCAGGATCAGCAGCACTGAAATGCAGCTGACTCTGGGGTGGAGGACAGCAGGCAGCCACACACAACAGAAGGGGGCGTGGGAATCCCTGGCGCTGGACGAACCTTTAGGCTTTTCTAAAAGAGCAGAGGGCTATTACCACCAATAGAGCAGGGGCAGGCCACCAACTTACCCCTTCTGCCAGGCCTTGCCCCCCACAGGAGCCAAGCCACCCCCTCCCCCAGGGAGGTGGAGTGGCGGAGCAGTGCCAGGATTTAAACCTGTCCCCACCAATCACTCGGCTCCCTTGGAGCTGTCCATCTGGCTCCCCTCCTGCATTCTTTCAAGCCTGTTTCATTTCCCCAAGGGCAGGCGTGGGCCAAGCCCGGAGCCCTGTGGTGCGGAGGCACCTGGCACATTACAAAACAGCACAGGCTGTTCTTGGGCCCCAGAAAGCACGGGGGTGTCTGTGGAGGAGGGCTGTTCTGAGCGGGGGCAGGGTGCCAGCCAGGCCAGGGGCATCCGGGCAGGAACAGCTGAGTGCGAGTGACTTCTCACAGCTGTCCCTCCGCTTCGCTCTCCCTGAGAAACTCTTGAGCTGCACCAAAACGGCAGTGGGGAAGCCCCAGTGCTCACAGGCTAGAATGCAAACAGGTGACCAGCTTGTTTTGCACACTGCTCACCGGAGACCCTGCAGAGGGGTGTAAGTAAACACCCCTTCCGCCTGCCTTCAGTGAAAGACCAAACCCACAGTAGCCAGCCAAAGCCCTAGAGATGCAAATACAGTGAGGCCCCTTTGTTATGCCGGTGGGAGGGAATACCCCTTCTCCGCCCATAGCCTGGCTCAATTCTGGACTCCCTGGAGCTGAGAAGAGGGAGAAAAATGACCCCATTTCACAGATTTCAAGGCCAGAAGGGATGATCTGCTCGGCCCTCTTGTCTAGCCCAAACCAGAGACATTCCTCACAGAAACGCCTGTTTGAAAAACATTCAGTCTCGATTTAAAAATCGTCCTCTGTAGAGAATCCACCAGGACTCTTGGGAACTTTGCTAGACTTGGTGGGAAAACGGTAAAGGAACTTGGTGCGAACTTTTTGAAATTGTTGTTTGACTGGTTTCAAAACGAAATTGTCTTGTTCTGTAGAAAATGTTGTTACGAAAGAAAATGAAAATGTTCGGCTTTTGTGGAGGGGAGAGTTCCCCCTTTTACTTCTTCTTTCCTCGAGTTGCTCAAAAATGGACAAACTTTTGAAAAAAAAACCCATGGGTTTTTTTTTTTCCATTCACAATTTTTGACAATGTTTCATTTTCGAGAGATCCCCCCGTTTTTTGTTTTGTCCCTAGAAAATCGAAGGACGTGGGGGGGACGGGACGTAGAACAGAAAATGTTTCAATTTCAGGTTTCATTTTAAACAATAGAAAACATAAATTAGGTTTTTTTTAAAGCTCATTTTGAGACTTTTCTTCAAAATATGTTGTTTCCTTTTTTAATGTATATTATCTCTCGGGGCTTCTTTTAATTGCAGTTGTAAGACACAAGGGAAATCACCTCCTTTCCTCTGGGGAATGCATGTCAAAGCTGCAGGGAAGCAAATGCTGAAATTTCTTCTCCCTCCTCTGATTTCAGGCTGTTGCACAAGCAGGTGCTCGGTGCTCACAGCTGCAGCTGGCGTGGCACGGAGAAGACGGGCAGCGAAGAGCGTTCACGCCAGTCCAACGCCGGCACAGCAGCTACCCCGCTCTCTTCACTGGGGCTGGGGCAGCGAGCTCTGAAAAGCAGCCATGGGGCAGAGTGCTGTTTCCCAACTGTTGGGGTCTTTCCCTTCGCACCATGGGAGGGAACGGCTGCTCCCAGGACCGGCTTTGCACTCCAGCCCAGGTCACTCTGTGAGCCTGGTGCATGCTACCTTGACGGCAGGATAAAGGGCCCAGGTCAGCGCTTGCCCTGACGGGCTGGTGCCCATGGCAACCGGGGCTGAGGGCCTCCACCAAACCATGCCTGTTGTGTATTGGGTCTCCATAGCGACAGAGCTGGTTGTTCTAGCCATTGAGGTAGGTCCGTGTGAAAAATGTCAAGTTGGACGTTTGATTCCACTCAGCATCAGCACAGAACTTGCTACCCGCTCGGGGCGAGCTGCTTGGTTTGGGACTTGTCCGTTGTGGGTGCAGGTGGTGTTGCTAGGATTGGCCCAGAGCTGGCGAAGGCTGATCGCTGTGCGTCTCCGAAAGCACGATGCAGCCCCGGTGAATCCCACGCCACTGGGCACTGGGCCTGCTCCCACGCTTACAGCTAAACCCGGGCCCGAGTCTTTGCAGGCTCGGGCCCTTGGGCTGGCACCATCTTAAACCTAGGGCCCATTTCTACTGGGCGAATAAGAAGATGCGACAAGCTGCGCCGGAGAACGTTGGTCCAGACTGTCGTTAATTAGCAGCGGTTGAACCTCTCCAGTTCGGCACAGTCTGCACCAGCAATCTCTGTGGTCCGGCATGATTTGAGTTAGCCGCATGTCCGTGTGTCAGGGGCCGGGGTGAAAGGCTGGAGTGGTCGGAGTCCGTCCCTGGCGCGAGTTGGCGGGAGCTGCCGGCAGGAGGGGATGGCCGCCTCCTCCGACGTTCATTGAGTGGGTTCAAGTGGGCGGGAGCCGGCGGGGCGGGAGCAAACAGCCCTGGAGTTGGGCCCAGCGTGGTCGGCAGGGACTCTGCCGCCAGCCCTCTCCGACCCGCTGCTCCTGCTCTTCTGGTCCTGGGACCCTCACCCCCCTGTACAGCCCCGCCCCCCCATTGCAAACTCCACCCACCTGCCCAGACACCTCCAGCCTGACCTGTCGACCTTTCCCATCATTCACGGCCTGACGCCTTCCAACGCCCCGTCACTACCTCTCCCTCCCCCCTACACGGTTCCCATCAGCCACACCCCTGGCGCCCGCTGCCTCTGCTCCCCTAGTCTCCGGGCCCAGCAGACCGCATCCTCCACAGCCCGGACGTGGGGAATTTTTTGGCGGGGTCCAGATGATGCCTTGGAACTAAACAGTCACACGGAACTTGACCCAGACAGGCACAAGGGCTGTGACGCTGCAGTGTCAGCCCCCCGCTAGCCCCAGCCGTGGAGTCTTTCTGACACAGGTCTGTTCGGATTTTCCCTTTGATCTAACTGAGCTCTCGGCTTGGTGCCAGGATCTTGAGCAAGGGGCTGGCATTCTCCACAAAGCCAGAGCTCCTGGAAGCACCCCCCCCCCCCCGGCTGGAGCGTAGCTCCTGTCCCCTGTGAGATTTCACAGGGATCACCCCGTATTTCCCCTGCGGCTCCTTCCAGGGTAACTGCCCTCGGGCTCCCCCCGCCCCCAGCCCAGCCACTGTGCTACCGCATACAGAATCCGAGAAACTTACTGGAAACCCTGCGCCTGCAAAATCTGTCCTCTCCGCTGTGCCAGGAATGTACGCTGCAGTCCCACGAGGGCATTGGGCTCACAGCCTGCAGGCCTCCTCGCACTCAGTATCCCAGGCCTTGCGATCCTCTTCCAAGTGTCATGCGGGGGGGTGGGGGGGGAGAAAGGGGCCGCAGCCAGCCAGGGCTGGGGTGAAACGGCCGGTGGAGTGGGTCAGAGCCATATCGATCACCTTCCCTGGCGCTTTCCCAGGGAGAAAGCCAACAAGCCCTCGGCTCTCGAGCGCGGTTCTCAAACTTTTTGGCCCGTGGCCCAAGCCGCTCAACGCAGACCTTTCCGGGGACCACCGGGATGGCACAATGGGTGCAGCAGGGGGAGGTGGTGCCGGGTCTGGGTGGAGGCTGGGTGCAGGCAAGCTCACCACTGGGATGGGGGGGGCAAAGAAGATAATTGCCCCGCTCAAAAGGGCCCAAAGCTGCTGCTGCTGCTGGCTGGCGTCCCAGGCCCTTTTGAACAGCTGTGAGAGTGATGGAGCGCTGCTGTCTGTGGCTTTAAGAACTGGGGGGTGGGGGGAACAGCAGTGCGGTCCGGGCGGTTCTGAGGACTGATTGCCCTTGGCCCCACCCCTTCTGGGGGTGAAGAACCACCCCTGCCTGGCTCGGGGTACCACAGTAGCTGTTGGCCCCTCTGGGTGCAGGAACAGGCTGAGAGTGGGGGGTTGGGTGCGGGATGGAGGTACAGGGCACTGAGAGAGCGGGAGGCAGTGGAGTCCGGGAGAGAAGGAGTGGGGGGGGGGGGGTGTACTGGAAGGGAGGGTGTGCAGGAGGTGAATGGTGATGCAGGTTCTGGGAAGGAGGGAGGGGGATGGAGGTGTGGGATCTGGACAAGAGAGGAATCCGAGGCGCTTACTTGGCTCCTCCCCCCTGCCACTCCCAAGCACCACCCCCTGCTGCTCCCATTGGCCACAATTCCGGCCAATGGGAGCATCCAGGAAAGCCTTCAGGCGAGCAGTTTCCAGCAAGGGGAGGGGAATAGCAGTGCATGGAACCGCTACCTTCCCCCCCAGCCACCAGCCGGATCTGGCCCATGAGGCTCGGGGCTCCACCCCCCTGCAACAGGAAGCTGGCGTTGAGGCGGTTCGGGCGTCGGACAGGAGCACCCATGCGGGCTTCCCGCTGTGGGTCTGGGCAAGCCCTGAGCCTGCGGCCCACCTGCAAGATGTTCATGGACCACACTTTGAGAACCGCTGCTCTAGAGTCCTGGAGGCGTTTCCAGGTGCCAGCGAGGGGCACACGACGCCCTGGAAGCAGAGGCAGAGATAGCAATGTTTGGACAGGGGCAGCCCTTCTTCAAACCCAGGCCAGACCAACATCTTACCAGTCTGGGGCCCTGGAAAGATGCCTCTGGATGGTGATACCCCATGAACAGGCCAGGAAAAGCCCTGCAACGACAGCGCATCTCCATTCACTTAGTACCCAGTGTAAACAAACGTGGGATGGATATCCGGAGAGGAGAGCGCTGAGCAGAGAGCTAAGACTGAAAATACACTTTGATTAGCCACTGCCAGGGCAGTTCACACTCTGGCTATGTCTACACTGGCGGCTTCTTGCGCAAGAATGTCTTGTGCAAGGGGTCTTGTGCAAGAAGTCTTGTGCAAGGGGTCTTGTGCAAGAAGTCTTGTGCAAGGGGTCTTGTGCAAGAAGTCTTGCACAAGAAAACGTCCACACTGCCATGTGCTGGCTGTGCTTTTGCGCAAGAGCGCCCATGGCAGTATGAAACAAAATACAGGACTATGTAGCACTTTAAAGACTAACAAGATGGTTGATTAGGTGATGAGCTTTCGTGGGCCAGACCCACTTGGCAGTGTGGATGCTCTCTTGCGCAAGAAAGCTCTGATGGCCATTTTAGCCATACGGCTTTCTTGTGCAAGCAACCCCTGCAGCGCGTCCACACTGCCCTCTTGCACAAGAGCTCCTGCACAAAAGAGCTTACACTCGAAGAAAAGAGCGTAGCTCTTGTGCAAGAAGCCCTCTCTTCCCACGCCGTACTATAAATTTCCTTGTGCAAGAGCGGGCGGGCAGTGTGGATGCTCTGCGGATTCTTGTGCAAGAACGGCTGTACTTGCGCAAGAAGCCACGAGTGTAGACATAGCCCAGAGGTATGTTGGATAAAAAAGACTTTAAATAGCCTTGGACCCGTAGAAATGGAAACCGAAATAGAAACAGGCGGGGTTTGGGCTCGCTCACGCTTTGTGTGGTGTTTGCCACCCAGCTATTGCAGACTGGGGCTAGTGATTGGAGCCAGCCTGTGGAATCTGATCTGAAACCGAAATGAAATTGACGAGTCGATTTCTTTCTGCTGCGCCTTAGAGCCAACCCATAAGCAAAGGGTGAGGAGTAAGTTCTTTTTTTAAAAATGATTTCCCTTTTAGCCCTCTCAGTTTTTAGTTAAAGTGAGGAAGGAGATTTGGGGCCTGACTTTTAGAGGCGAGAGCGCAAGAGGTGAAGCCAAGCCACGGAGCTGGGAAGGGAGTTTTAGTCAGATGGTTTAAAATGGTGCAGCGGCTATTTTGCGAACAGTTGGGGGACGTGATGTCTTTGTTAAACTCCTACCAGCCGGTTCCCCTCAGGAAAAACCAGGCTGGCCACTCCCGATCTAGCTCTTGGGTAAATACACAAACAAAAATCCAACCATCCAAACCTTAGTTTTATCTTATAAAGAAAACACCCAACTTGATTAAAGTCCTTTGCAGGTCACCGTTCACTCTAGCCTGGTACCTCCTCATCCCTTCTGCAATCTGCTTTCAGCAATTGCCATGTGAAGCTTAAATCTGCCTCTTGTGGGGTCGCTGGAGGAATGTCAGCTGCTTTGAGGTCAGGGTGCTGTAATATGCCCCTGCATGCGATCGGGCCCTGGATGAGTCGCTGCTCCATAGAAGAGTGTGTCACCGGTGGATCTACAGGAATGCAAAGTTCAAGCTGGCTGTGCCTGTCAGATTGCTGGAGCAGATCCTCACATTTTAAACCGAGGATGAAGAGTGACGTATTTTATCAGCCAGCGCGTGCTCCGCGCAGGTGTCTTACAGCAGGTAGGGAAGCCCAGAATTGTGTCATTAACATAGGGACGACAGACAGCAAGAGTGCCTCCCTTCCATCCTTGCGGGGCGAGGTGGCTACGTCACAGGGCAGCAGCTGGAGGGAAGAACTAAACACTGGAGCGGGAGAGCTGCAGCGCTCGAATGAGTTTCTCGGGAATGACCACCCGCTGCTGAGCATGGAAGCGTCTCCTCCCCTGCACGTCTCCGTGCCCCATGGTGTTTGCACGACACGTGGCAGAGGCCTGGTGGGAGAGGGCTGAGCCCGGTGGGACAAGAGAAATCTCCTCAAATGTGGGGGCTTCGACTCTGCCGCCCCTTTGTCCTCTGGTAGCCCCCACCCCACCTGCCCTGATTCCTCCTGGCCACTTCAGTCTGCACAGGAATCCTTTCATGTTGCATCAGAGGCCAGGGTAAGATCTGCCCCTAGACCAGGGGGGGACAATAAGTTTTGAGGGGGGGGAATCCAAGATTTTGGAAAGTGATCGAGGGCTGCAGTCTTCCATGATATTAATGGAGGAGATGCAGGGTCTGGGATGGAGGTTGAGTGCAGAAGGGAGCTTGAGGTAAGCCATTGGGGTGCAGGAGGGAGAGTGGAGTTTGGGAGGGAGTTGGGATAAAGCAGAAGGTTGTGACCTAGGGCAGGGGACTGGAGGGCAGGGGTTTGGGATGTGACCTAGGGTAGGAGGGGATTGTGATCTGGAGCAAGAGTTTGGAGTGCCAGATCTGGGAGGGGGCATGGGTGTAAGAAGGGGACAGAGGGTTTGGGTATGTTGATTGCGGGGAGCAGCGGGTTGGGGCAGGAAAGGGCTGGGGTGCCAGAGGCAGGTTGTGGCCAAGAGACTTACCTGCCAGCTGCCAAACTAGCCTGCCTGCTTGGCCATGTGCTTCATTGACTAACTGAGTGGAGGTGAGGGAGTGTGGCTCTTCTTGGCTGCCTGTTATTCCAACAAGCAGCTCCCATTAGCTGGTTTCTAGCCAGACACTGGCCAATGGGATTGGGCTGGGGGCAGGGTAGCTCCTGAAACTTCCTCCCTCCGCTCGGCTACGTCTACACTGCAGGCTTCTTGTGCAAGAACTGTTTTGTGGAAGAGTTCTTGTGCAAAAGGTCTTTCACAAGAGCATGTCCACACTGCCATGAGCTTTTATGGAAGAGATGAGCTTTTGCGCAAGAGTGTCCATGGCAGTGTGGACGCTCTCTTGCGCAAGAAAGCTCTGATGGCCATTTTAGCCATCGGGGTTTCTTGCGCAAGAAATTCCTGTTGCCTGTCTACACTGGCCTCTTGTGGAAGAGCTCTTGTGCGAGAGGGCTTATTCCTCGTGGGGAGAGGAATAACTCTTCCGGAAGAAGCCCTGGGTTTTGACACTTTACTGTAAATTTACTTGAGCAAGAACACGCGTGCAGAGCAGACGCACAGCCGGTTTTGCGCAAAAAGCCTGCAGTGTAGACCTAGTCCCTCCAGTTTTAAAACAGAAATGGAGCCACATTTCTGCATGGTGCACGGGGATCTGGAGCAAGCAGGGCAGCCTGCCTGGGGCTCCCTGCTGCCTCCACGGGCCGGGTTCGGTGGCTTGGTGGGCTGCATCCGGCCCCGTGGGCCATATTTTGCCCAGGCCTGCCCTAGACAAATCTCTCTTCCCCATAGAGAGGGAAGCAACTCCAAAGGCTCCTTTCTAACTCCTGTCCCCCAGTGCAACCGCCAGCCAGCTGCTGCATGGAGTCACTGCCCTGCCAACCAGGAATCAATGAGGGATGCAGCTGCCCAAAAGGGGAATATTGTGCGGGGATGTATGACCAGCTGTGGGGAAGGAAGACATGGATGGTGCTTTTCCTGCTCCGCTCAGCCCCTGGGTCCTGAGTCCTGTGTCCAAGTCTGGGCACGTTGGGGAGACTCCAGAGATGAGCCACAAAATTGCTCACAGCTTTAGAACACCGGACCAACAAAGGAAGGTTTAAAAAAACCTGGGCCCCTTGAGAATAGGGCTGTTCTAAAGAGGCTGGTGATCAGTTGTTCTCCATGTCCACCGAAGGTAGGACAAGAAGTCGAAGGAATAGGCTAGAGGTCTATAAAATTTCTTCTGGGGCAGAGAAAGAGGATAAGGAAAAGTTATTTACTTGTTCCAATAACACAAGAACTAAGGCAGTGGTCCCCAATGCGGTGCCCACGGGCACCATGGCATTTATGTACGCCCACCGAGTGATCAGGGCCGGCCCAAGACATTTTTGTGACCCGGGCGCATGGCACATGCGCAGGCCCACCCTGGACACATGGCGTATGCGTGGCCCTGCCCCCGGCTGCATGTCGCATGAGCAGCCCCGCCCCCAGGTGCCCGGCAGCCCCAAAAGGTTGGGGACCACTGAACTAGGGGGTCACCCAGTGAATAGGCAGCAGGTTTAAAACAAACCAAAGGAAGTATTACTTCACGCAGCACACAGTCAACCTGTGGAACTCCTTGCCAGAGGATGTTGGGCAGGCCAGAACTTTAACAGGGTTCCAAAAAGAACTAGATACATCTATGGAGCTTAGGTCCCTCGATGGCTGTTAGCCGGCATGGGTCGGAATGGTGTCCCTAGCTGCTGTTTGTCAGAAGCTGGAAAGGGGCAACAGGGGAGGGATCACTTGATGGTTCCCTGTTGTGTTCCCTCCCTCTGGGGCACCCGGCATTGGCCACTGTCGGCCGACAGGACACTGGGCTGGATGGATCGTTGGTCTGACCCAGTCTGGCCGTTCTAATGTTCTTAGGTTAAGTAACAGGCTTTATCTTCAGCAAGGCAGCTTTATGTTAACTAGTAGGAGACACTTTCGAACTCCGGGGCAGGCTTCCCAGGGAGGCGGTGGAATCCCCGTCGCGGGAGGTGTTATGAACAGGTTGGACAAACACCTGTCAGAGTTGGTCTGTTAACTAGGTCCTGCCTCAGCATAGGGCGGCTGGACTCCATGACCTCTCTAGGTCCCTTCCAGATTGCTCGGACTGTCTGAATACACGAGGAGACTAGCTGGTTTCCCATGAATTCTCCAGCCTACAGTAACTCTGCCCTGGGATTCACCTGCCCAGCTGCTAAATTACACCCGGCCCATTGGTTCCTCCCCAAACCTTGCATTTGCTTAGTTTGTCTTTACTACGTGGAAGATTGATGCTGCCATGATCCATCTTCCAGAGTTTGATTGAGTGGGACTAGTTAAGACCTGCTAAATCAAACTCAGAGGGCACCCCCATCAGCCTGGTACTCCTGTCAGCCTCCCACTGTGGGGATGGCAGAGAAACTCCAATTAAAGTACATCAACTCCAGCTACGTAATTAACCCTAGCCGGAGTTATGTATCTTAGTTCAACCTTCCCCTGTAATGTAGACCTGGCCTTAAGAAGGGAGACCCACTTCCACCATGGTTATTAAATGCCTAAATGCCTTGATGGATCTGCCTTTCCTAGATGGGAAGAGATTCGTTCTGCTTCGCTTGCCGCGTTGCAGCTTTCCCGAGCGTGCAGGCAAATCCTTGGCAGAGAGAAGCAGTAGGTGGCAAACGTATTATCTGGTCATTTATTTATTGCACGTGTGTGCAAAGCACCCCACACATGCAGCGCCGCTCGTTGGGGCCGGGCGCTTGGGCCAGGCTCCTCGACCGCCATGATAAATAATTCACGAATGAGAGCCTTTAATTTTCACTGGCACTACTTCTCTTTCAGCAGCGTGGACCCTGGGGCACACTTGGGGGAAACTGGATTTGAAAATAAAAGCCGCTGCTTTAACCCCTTGGAGAGGAAGTGTGGTTAGGGGAAGGGGGGAGAAGCGAGGGCTGTGGCACGTAAAGTAAATGATTTAAAGGCGCGGTGCCTCAGTTTCCCCACCTCCATCAGTGCTCACACCTGCCTCTCCTGGTAAGCTGCGAGGCTTACCTCGTGCAGGCCCACAAGGTGATGGGTGGATGTTACGGTTCGAGGCAGCCTGGGAAATAAACCAATCAGAAATAAGCCAGGTGTGGCCAAGTGCTGGTTCTTGGGCAGGGACACCAGGCCCCAGCCCACCATGGCTCAGCCCTTTCCCTTGGAGTGGGTCTGAGTTCTGGAAGCACAAGCCACGGGCAGCCACGGGGCTGCGGGCTGCAAGCTGTGGCCCCTAGAAGCAGGGAGAGCCTCACCTTAGTATCCGGAGATCTCCGGGGCAGGGATTGTGAGGGGTTCCAACAGGAGCCAGGAAGGGGGGTGTCGTCTCTCTGCCCCCAAGGAGATGTCTACACTGCAGTAAGGCACCCGGCACGGCCACGGCTGGCCCAGCTGATTCGGGCTTGCAGGGTTCGGGCCATGGGATGATGAAGTTGCAGGGTAGACACTGGAGCTGTGGCTCTCAAACCCAATAATGGGGGGAGGGGAGTCTCAGCACCTGGCTTCCAGTCTGAGTCTCAACATCTCCCCTGCGAGCCCAAATCAACGGCAGCAGGCGCCCAGACTTGGTGCCGGCCGGGGTTGTATTGCAGTGTAGCCGTGCCCCCGTGCCTGGTGTGGCTTCCAGCCTTTGTCGCTTCCGTTGCTGCACACGTACCCCCCCCCCCCCAGCCAACACAGGGCTTGCCGGAACGGACCAGATCTGGGGGATGTGTAGGCCAGTTTCCATCCTCGGAGAGTGGCGCCCGCCCGCCGCTGCCATGGCAGGTGGGAGCAGATGAAGATAATCTGCTGCCCACAGATCGGTACCTGGTGTTTGCTGAGCCTGCCCTGCCTGGGGGCTCTGCCCACCGCATTTCCCTGGCTGGCTTTACAGCAGAGTCCACATTCTCCAAGATCCCTTCCTAGCAAGCTGCCGTCCTGTCTCCCAGCTCAGCCGTTCTCTGTCCCCATGGGTTCCCAGTTCCGCAAACGTTGTGTGATGCACTCAGACCCCCACGCTCCCTGCCTGGCTTCCCCCAGCTGGCCCTCTGAGATGCTGACGTTGATGACAGACGTCTGGGATCACTGGCCGGTGATGCAAAGCCGTTAGGGTGAAGGAGCCAGTTTTCTTTGACTCCAGGCCACGTGTGGTTTCTCTCTGGGATCCAGAGAACAGGTTGCCCACAAGTGGAGCTTGACCAGAAGCACCAGCTTCTCTGTAAGTTAACCCCTGGTCCAGTGCGCGTATCTCCTCTGCTGGGCCTCACGCGGAGCTTGGAGTCTCTTACAGCTCCCGGCCATAGGACACCATCCTTTTCAGCTGACGCTTTTAGTTCGAGAGGCCCCCAGTGTCGGCCACGTGTTTCTAAACCTGGTCCTTCCACAAATTGATCTGAGGAAGTGGGTCTGGCCCACGAAAGCTCATCACCTGATAAACCATCTGGTTAGTCTTTAAAGTGCTGCATAGTCCTGTCTTTTGTTTCAGCTACACCAGACTAACACGGCTGCATCGCTATTACTGGTCCTGACATGGGCAGTAATGGACAGGAGGAGTTCTGACCAGCACCCAGTGACTAAGGGGTTAAATTCAAGTAGCTAGCAAAGGTGTTGGCCAGGGGGCCGGGAGAACCAATCAAGATAGAGGGTTGAAATTTGAATTGGATAGAGATTGCTTGCCTGCTTTCTTTGTGTGGGAGAGAAAAACCAGGAGTTGAGACACAGAATGATTTAAACCCAGACAGGACTACCATGCCTCCAAGGAATTTGGGGCATGGGAGTGGCCTGAACAAATTGACAATTGGAAGAAAGTGAAAGGAAAAGTGAATCCAGTCGTGTTCAGGGTAATTTTTCTTTATTTTGTGGTTTGGTTTGAACTGCTCTGTATGAATCTATACCTCCCCTCCCCATTTCCTATCGAGCACTGTCCCCAGAGACTTTACTCTCTGGCTGCGTCTACATTGGCATGATTTTGCGCAAAAGCAGCCACTTTTACGTAAAAACATGCTGCCTGTCTCCACTGGCGGGGAGTTCTTGTGCAAGAACACTGATGTTCTAATGTGTGAAATCAGCGCTTCTTGTGCAAGAACTACGATGCTCCTGCTCAGGAATAAGCCTCTTGCGCAAGAGGCCAGTGTAAACAGGCAACATGAATTTCTTGTGCAGGAAAGCTTGATGGTTAAAATGGCCATCGGAGCTTTCTTGCGCGAGCGAGCGTCTACGCTGGCACGGATGCTCTTGCGCAAAAGCACAGGCCAGTGTAGACGCTCTCTTGCTTAAATACTTTAACACAAGAACTTTTGCGTTAACGAGTATTTGCGCTAGATCATGCCACGGTAGACGTAGCCTCTGTGTGTAATTTGTTTTCCTTAGTTCATAGAATCATAGAATAATAGGACTGGAAGGGATCTCGAGAGGTCATCGAGTCCAGCCCCCCGCCCTCAAGGCAGGACCAAGTTCCGTCTATACCATCCCTGACAGATGTCTATCTAACCTGTTCTTAAATATCTCCAGAGAGGGAGATTCCACCACCTCCCTTGGCAATTTATTCCAATATTTGACCACCCTGACAGGAATTTTTTCCTAATGTCCAATCTAAGCCTCCCCTGCTGCACTTTAAGCCCATTACTCCTTGTCCTGTCCTCAGAAACCAAGAGGAACAAATTTTCTCCTTCCTCCTTGTGACACCCTTTTAGATATTTGAAAACCGCTATCATGTCCCCCCTTAATCTTCTTTTTTCCAAACTAAACAAGCCCAGTTCATGAAGCCTGGCTTCATAGGTCATGTTCTCTAAACCTTTAATCATTCTTGTCGCTCTTCTCTGTACCCTTTCCAATTTCTCCACATCTTTCTTGAAATGTGGCGCCCAGAACTGGACACAGTACTCCAGCTGAGGCCTAACCAGCGCAGAGTAGAGCGGCAGAATGACTTCACGAGTTTTGCTTACAACACACCTGTTGATACAACCTAGAATCATATTTGCTTTTTTTGCAACAGCATCACACTGTTGACTCATATTCAACTTATGGTCCACTATGACCCCTAGATCCCTTTCTGCCATGCTCCTTCCTAGACAGTCGCTTCCCATCTTGTATGTATGGAACTGATTGTTCCTTCCTAAGTGGAGCACTCTGCATTTCTCTTTATTAAACCTCATCCTGTTTACCTCTGACCACTTCTCTAACTTGCTAAGGTCATTTTGAATTATGTCCCTATCCTCCAAAGAAGTTGCAACCCCACCCAGTTTGGTATCATCTGCAAACTTAAAGTTGCTCTATAACATCTAGCAACCAAGTCTGCTTTCTCAAGTTTATCTTTTGCTTTGCAATTAAAAAATCACTTTTTTTTAAGGCGATGATTTGATTCTTGTGTCCTAGAAGGTCTGTCTGTGTATCTGCAGGCCTCAGACTGGGAAGTCAGCTACTAGAGACTGCAGCTTGTTTTCCTCTTTTCTTTTTTCAAGCAAAAGAGCTTGGGGTACCCCTGGGGTGGGTTCAAGTGCTCACCCCTGGTTTTAGGACTAAAATCACTTGATGGTGGCAGCAATTCCCCAAAATCTGCGTATTGTGATTCGGGGGGGGGGGGGGGGGAGTTTTTTGGTAACCAGTGCCTGTAGAGGCAAGGTTTGGAAGTTCTCTTGCAGGCCCTCACCTTCTGCCCTCCAAGTGCCAGAGTGGGGAACAGCCCTGACACGGGTGCTCAGTTGATTATGGGTCTCCCTTCATGTGGAGCTCAGATGTTCTACATGCTCCAAGTCCTTTCCAGCCAACCTTGGTCTCGTGGGGAGGTAGCTGCCGAGACAGGACTGAGATTTGCTTTCGGGGCCAGGTGGTGACAGTGAGTGGGGTTCTGCCTGAATGTCACCTTTTTTGGAGAGCTTGAGGAGAAGCGCCAGATGGTGGCCAAAGCTTAAGGGCAGCCAAGCGCCTGCAGGTGGGAGCCAAAGAAATGGAGCCGAGGCGCCCCCCAGAACTCTGCATCACGGGTCACCGTGCGAGGGTGACAAACGTTCCGAGCTGCAAGCAGCCTGCAGCCTCTTCCATACTGCAGGGACCTGCTAGCGCTGGGTTTGCAAGGAGCTTTGCCCATCAGTCCCTCCCCTATTTGGAAGCAGATTCTGATGCACTCCAGGTGAACGCTGCCTGCTGGCATTAGAGGAATAAGCAAAACAGCGCCACGGATATAAAACAGAGTCCAGCGCAACTGCCAGCCCAGAGCAGCCAGCTCTTCTTTGACAGCGGCCAGCACGTCCGAGGAAGATGCAAGAGACCGTTTGGGTCAGGGCCTACCAAAATCTCGGTCAGTTTCACCGTCACAGAATTCTAAAACTGGTAAATTTCATGATTTCAGCACTTTCCATCTGAAATGTCACCATGTTGTAGTCGTTGGGGGTCCTGACCCAAAAAGGAGGGGGGGGGGGGCGTGGTACGAAGGATATAAGGGACTGGTTGAGTAGTTGACTACTGGATAATCCTAAGCTTAGTCAAGTAGTGACTCAACTACCCAATATCTGCTTCTCCCCCACTTTGCGGCCTCTATTGGAGGCAGCAAGTGGAGGGAGTAGGAGCCCGTGCTGGGGGGGGAAGCCAGCTTAAAAGCCGGTTCCCCCCAGTACCATCTCCACAGGGGGACAGGGGAGGCAGAGGCACAGCGGGGGACTGGGTGAGCTCCGGGACAGCTTTTTAAATTAGTAAGAGCCAAGGTGCAGTGTCTGGGACTCAACTCGTCCCCAGTCCCCCACTGCGCCTCTGCCTGTTAGATGTAGGAACAGCCACGCAGCTCTTACTGCATTTAAAAGGCAGAGCCACGGTGAGGTTAGCTCTCCGGGCTGGGAGCTAACCCCGCTGTGGCTCTGCGGTTCCCCCCCCTTATCGACTAATCGAGTAGTTGATGGAAATTCCATCGACTACTTGATTCGTTTCTTAAGAGCACGTTAGCATCCTTAGATGGTACAGCTCTGCCCTGACTTGTGCACCGCTGCTGGCAGCATTGCATCAGAGCTGGGCGGCCTGCAGAGCTGGGCCCTTACTCAGCAGCCACCGTTTTCCAGCCACCAGCTCTGCAAGCAGCAGTACCGCCATAAAGGGGACATGGATATGGCCTTGCCACCCTTATTTCTGCCCGGCTGCTGGCAGGGAGCTGCCTTCAGAGCTGGGCGCCCTGCCAACATTACACCCACCGCTCTCCAGTTGCTCAGCCCTGAAGGCAGCCTAGCAATAACTGGGACCCTCCGAAAACAACCTTGCAACCTCCCCCCTGCAAATCCCTGCTGGGTCAGGACCCCCAATTTGAGAGCCGCGGGTCTGCCCTGTGAAGGCGGCACAGGACAGAGTAAAAGCCCACAAAAGGCCGGATTTCACCACCACTCATTTGACAGGGCCCTGAATGGGGTGGGGGCTCTAGTTAGAGACCAAGTACTGGGGCGGGGAGTTCCTTCCTGACCACAGGGGCTTGCGCCCTGAAGCATGAGGCCTGATAACCCTGCTCTGCTTTCCCTCCCCTCCAGGACCTGGCTGATCGGCCGCCGCAATGCCCGAGCAGCTCACAGCGGGTCGGCTAGAGGCTGCGAGACGCCGAGGGGGGACTCCTCCTTGACCGGGCAGGTGAGGGGAGCCGGGCAGATTCCAGCGGGCGGAGGCCCCACCCCGAAAGTCAGGCTGGGCTGTGCTCAGGGAGGGGCCGGGGAGGAGACAGGGCCCGGGGGGAGGGGAGGTGACCTGGGCGTGCGAGGAAAAGGCAGGTGGGAGCCGGGGGGGCCGGGGCTGGGCGGCGGCGCGTTGACACTAAGCAGCTCCCCGGCGCGCAGTGTAAACTGCAACTCCTGGAAACTTCGGCGCCGCTCCAGGCTTCAGCGCAGGAGCCGCGGGACGCGGCCGCCCCCCCTCCCCGAGGCTGCTCCAGCTGCGAATGGGCTGAGGCCGCGGCTGCGGGCGTCCCGGGCTCCTCCTGCGGGCAGCGCGCAGGGGCCGGAGCCGGAGCAGCACTTGCAGCCCGGGCAGGGTGCGCGGGGCCGGAGCGCAGCAGCGAGCGCCCGGGAAGGGCCCCTGGAGGGAGCCGGGGGGCGCACGGAGAGCGCCCCGGGCTCGCCTGGAGCTCGGACCATGAGGGGCTGGCCCGCCCCGGAGCCCCCCTCCGTGCCGTGAGCGCCGCGCCATGGCCGGGCTGCCACCGCCGGCGCCCGGCGGGACCCTCTCCATGCTCTCGCCGCCACCGATCCCCGGCGAGCCCCGGCGGGTGGAGTTCGTCGCCCTGACGGCGGTGCAGATGGAGAGGAGTGAGCCGGCCGCGGGCAGCCCCCGGCGCCTGGGACTGCTGGGTACCCCGCTGCCCGTGCCGCCCGGCGGGGCAGCCGCCCGCTCCGCCGCGCACAAGCGCTACCGGCGCCTGCAGAACTCTCTGTACAACGTGCTGGAGCGACCCCGCGGCTGGGCGTTCATCTACCACGCCTTCATGTGAGTGCCCCGCGCCGGGCGCCCATCCCCGTCCCCTCCAGCCTGGCCCCCCGCCCGTCCCTGGCCGTCAGCCTTCCTGTGAGTGCCCTGGCTGCCCACCTCCATCTCGGCCCCAGTCACCCACCCATCTCCCTGCCGTCCAGCCCGGCCCCCGTCTCCCTGCCTGCCTATGAGTCCGCCGGGCCCCAGCCGCCCATCCCCATCCCCATCCCCTCCAGCCTGGCTCCTGGCCACCCGCCTTCCTGTGAGCCCGCGGAGCCCTTCCCAGTCCCCTCCAGCCTGGCCCCAGGACACCCTCCTTCTTGTGACTCTGGTGGGCCCCCACCCAAGCACCCATTCCCATCCCCCCAGCTTCTCCTCTGCCCCCTGCCATCGCCCAGCTATCCCCTGTCTGACACCCCTCCACCCACCTTCCTGTGGCCCCGTGTGACCCCTAGCTCAGCACAGTGTCCACCATGTAAGTGGGGGCCCAGCCGTACCCTTCAGAGATCCCCGGTCCCGTCTACAGAAGAGTGAGCCGGCCGCGGGCAGCCCCCAGCACCTGGGGCTGCTGGGCACGTTGCTGCCCAAGAACACTCCTGAGAATTCTAGGGCTCCCAGCCTCCATCTCCATCCTGACCCCTCGTCCCCCAAGGACCGGCCCACCAGGGTCATCCCCAGCAGGCCCCTCATCCCCGTTCACCAGGGGCCAAGCATTTGGGTGGCTGGTCTGGCTCCAGTAAGGTCCCTACCCCACCACTCCCAAGCTCTTGTCTGAGTTCCTATCCCTATCCTGTCCCCCTGGGGGTCTCTCTAGTCCTTGGGTTCATCTCCACTGCTTCCCACCTGTCCCCCCCTTGCCCACTTCCTTTCTCTCACAGCTGGTCCCTACCGGGGCCTCTTTCCAGACCTTCCTCTGTTCCTCTTCTCTTCCACCAATGCCACCCTAAACATAAAGTCCTTTCCTGATCCAGTATCCACCAGCTTCTCATCCTAATCCCCTTCTGCGGTCACTCTCTTCCTCTCGCAGGGCCACATCTCTCATCAATCCCCTTTCCCCTTGCATCCCACTCCCCTCCAAAGAGCTCAGACCTTCCAGGAGAACCAGCTGGGGAAAGGGCCCCCCCCCCCTTCCCTGCCCCGGGCTCAATTCCTCATCCATAGGGATGAAAAGAATCCATCCCCCGCTTGCCTGCCGCTTCAAAACTCTTCCCGCATTTGCACTAGTCTCCTTTGAATTCCATCCACTCCTTCCATATCCTGGTCCATGTTGTTCCTAGCCCAGGCTGGGTACCACAGCATTGACGAGTGGGTTAAGTTTTCCATTAACTTCTTATTTTGGGGGCAGGAGTTGGGTCGCAAACAACTTTTGCGGCTCTTTAAAAAAAGAAAAGCACTCCATCCAGGGTCGACTTTGCATGTGATCTCTCTCGTGTGATGCTTTTTACAGTTTGAGGTGGTATCTCCTGCTTTGCGTGACAGCCAGTGTTAGAAAGCGGGTGTTTTGTTTGTTTGCTGTTAAATAACAATGACAGTTGATTAGTGCCAAGTCTGGGGGTGAACCCAGACCATAAACAGCTGGATTTTGGGATCTGCCTTCCCTAGATTTCAACTGGGCCACAGCCGATGGCGTTGCTGTGATCATCTAGCATGATGGGAACCTTGGAAAATCCCTTTTCAGTATTGTGTCTGAAGGGGGTATTGGCTTTAGTTTAATTTGCCTGGGGAAGCAAAAGGTTTGTGTTCATCTCCCTTCCCTTCCGATTTTGTCCCCAGAGTTTTTACTGGACTGCTTGGAATTTAACATTTAAACCCCAAAGCAGCTCACACACATCATTCTAATCCAAGCCCCATCTGTGGGATACGCTGCCCTCCATGCCCACTGGGAGTCAAAACAGAAACCGCTTTGTCTGGCGACTTCTGTTTACGTCTCTGAAAATTCAAAGCAAGGTCCTGTCTGTCCCAGAAAGAACTCTCTCCCGCTCGGACAGGTAGCAGCAGGGAGCCTGGGTTTCATGGGGATGGGTGCTAGAAAAACATAGCTGTCCCTTCCCGGACCTCTGGTGAGTGAGCTACATGGTAGGTACGAGAGTCGGTTAATTTCATCAACCAGCTTGCCTGCTTGGGGACCAGCAGCGTCGTTTATCAAACAGTGCGTGAGAAGGGGCCGGCATGGAGCGTGCCTGCGCTGGGGAGAAGCGGAATGAAGAGGGATTGCGTTAAGAGAACCCCAGCTCGGCCCTGTTGGTGACATAATTGGTTTTGTATAGCATGCCAGGCGCTAACGAGCAAAGCGTTCCTTAGGGCAATTACTGCGGAACCAAAGGGGGACCAGGAACCTCACCAGCATCGGCCGGCGTTAATTTGGGGGGAAAATGGGGCTTTGCCACAGAAAAGAATCGCCTTGTCTTTCTGCCTATTTAAATAGCTGGTGATTTGTGTGTGTGTGTGTGTGTGTGTGTGTGTGTGTGTGTGTGCGCGTGCGCGTGTGCGCGTGCTTGAAACAGTTGCAGTTGTGCTCGGCGTGAAGAGGAGGCCCATAAATCAAAGAGCAGGTGTTCTGCCTCCCAGAGGTGTGGGTTTTTTCCTCTTTTAAGTGGGTTATTTTAGCCGGTGCGCTCTGCCTGTAGTCGTACGAAGGCAGGGGAAGAAAAAGCAGGAGGCAAACTCGCTGCCCAGATCCTAGGCCGCTAGCCCCCTTGGCGGACGTGGGGGCGACCCCTTGGCATCGGTAGAATGAATTAGGAACCGACATCTGCCCCATGAAAGCGGCTTTCTCTGGAGGTAACGCCCTTGGAATTACGCAGGTCGGGATCTGGGGCTAGCGCGCCCATAAGGGCGACTCCGGCATTAGTCACGACAGTGCCTTACCCTGCTGCCTGGTGGAAGTCACCCCGTCTCCTTATTCCAGGCATAAAAAGGGCCCACAGAAGAGGCTGGCTAGGCGGGGACCTCTGTAGGCTAGTCAAGAGGAAATGCCCAGGAGAGGGACGGAGCAGAAGCCAAAGGGAGTTAGGCACCTAAGTGGGTTGGTGGGAAGATGGTTCCATTTGCTTGGGATTCACAACTCCTCCTGGAGTTACACCCCTTTTTCCCCAGTGGAGGCGGGGGCAGAAGGAGGAATCCCCTCTTGTGCCTTTTAGCTCAGCAGTTCAAACACTCGCTTGGGAAGCGGAGAGACCAAAGTCAAATCCGCACCGGGCCTCATATGGAGCAGGGACATGGGTATCCGGCCTTCCCCGGGGCCCTGGGGTAAGGAGCTGTTCTGCACTGCATAAAGCTACCAGATACTCGAGAGCGCTTCTCCGGCTGTGCGTCTGGCTCTCTGTGTGTCTGTCTGTTGAAGAAACCCCTCCATGCGGCCGTGCAAATGAGCTCCCAAAGCATGCCAAGGTTGGCTGAGACAGTGTGGGCTAGTGGGTAGCACAGTGGGGCCGGGGAGACCAGGGGTCTAGTCCCAGCCTGACCTGCTGTATGACCTGGAGTGAACTCATGGCTCTCTTCCCCCTCCCCCTCTCGTATTTTATTCTGGGGTGGGGAATCTTTTGGGGGACGGTGAGGAGGGGCGCTGACTCACAGGAAAATCAGCTGGGGGCTTCACAAAAGTGAAAAGCCAAAAAAAAACCAAAGTCACTGCCGTGGCCCCCGACTGAGCGGAAAGACCCTCTCCACGTTCCCCTGGCACACCAGAGCCTAGGGGGCCTGAGCTAGTAGATTTTTGTGGGTCCCCCAGGTTCTAGGATGGGGTCAGAAATGAGGGGTTCAGGGTGTAGGAGAAATGGGCTTGGGGAGTGAGGTCTGGGAAGGAAGGAGGGTGCAGGGGCCTCGGGGGCCGGATCCAAGCAAGCCAGGGGCCGGATCCGGCCTCCAGGTCCGTATGTGCCCCACCCCTGTGGACAGGGACCATCTTGTGCTCTGTAGGGGAGGGTGAGCAGGGCAAAGGACAGTTGGCTGGGAGGGGGCAGCAGCCTTACTCCGCCCTTGGCGAATTGAAGTGACCCGGTCCTAGCAGCTGGGCCCAGCTCCCATCCTCCCTAGGGCTCTGCCCAGGTCTCTCGGCGGTTCCGCCAGAGGCAGGATGCGCGGAAGGTGCCGGGATCCTGTCTCCTCGCGGCTGTTCAGGGCCTCGAGAGAGAACCCTGCTGGGCGGTCTCCGGGGAGATGGTTCTGCCCCAGAGCGGTGTCAGCGTCCCCAGCTGCGGGTGGCCTGGTTCTGTTTCGTTTGCATCCTCCTTCCACTTGGCTCTGAACTGCCCCTGGTGTTTTCCTGGAGGGGGGGGGGGACGCAGAGGAAGCTCCCAAAGATGCGCTCTGTTCGGTGCCCTTTGCCTGGGCAGGGGACACGGTAGCTTGGCTTGCAGCGCCGTTAGCCCCCGCAGGAGGAGCGTTGAATGGCGCGAAGCTTTTCCCAGGCCTCCCGGGCATTTGACCCTCTGCCTCTGCTGGATCTTCGGAAGCAGGAATGTTTCTAGGCCGGGTTTGCTTGGTGCTTGGGCAGCGATCCGAACTCCCCATGGTCGCTTTTGGTTAATGGGAGTGTGGGCAGCAATTGGCAGAGCCCGGTGGGGGACACAATCGGCATCTGCGCCCGCATCTGCCAAAATGATCCGCGGTCCCCCACATCTGGGGATGGCTGTCTTCGGACTTGCCAGGCTCTAGCAATTGGGCTCTGGTTCAATGTTCCCTCTAATCGTTTCCAGCCACACGTGGATTTTTTTCCCCATCCACGTGTGGAATACATTTGGTTATGTGCACCAAGACATGCTTGCATGAGCACCTCCAGGAAAAACACAAACCTGGCTATGGGCACTCTGCTGATCAGCGGGGCGGCATGGAGGTTTCTGGCTAGAAGAGCCCTGGACACCACCGGTCCCGCTGCATCATGGCGCTCTCTGTTCTAGTTCTACCTCCAGAGCCTGGTCTCTTCTCTGTGCTGCGTGCAGGGTTCCCGTGAGCGTGGGAAAGGAGTTTAGCCCCCGAGGTGCAGCCAAGATGGGCCGTGGTGGCAAAGCAGAGGGGCTGGGTAGAGGAAGAGCTGAGCGATGGGGCATTCACGGAATGGAGCAGGGTGCGTGGTTGGAAGCCGCAAGGCGGGGGGAGAGAGGAGGTATCCAGAGTCAAAAGAGTGGGGTCTGTCCATCCCCCCCCCCCCAAATATCTAAGGCCAGAAGTGTGAGGCTGAATGTCCAGGCTGCTGTCTACCTGCCTATGCACACATGTGTGTGAAGCATGTTACCCATGTTGTGTGTGTGCATCCATGGCTTTTAGCCCATGTGTTTAGATGTAGCTGCCAGCTGGGATGTGACCACCGTGCTCCGCCGGCTTAGAGTGGGGGAGCTCTACTGCAGCCGAATGGGTGATGGAATGTACCACTCAGGACGTGTTGGGGGGAGGCAGGACGGGGGTCGGATTGAAGTTAGCACGGTGAGCTGGCCGGATGGGTTTGTCACTTGATCACGGGGCATCTGCGGTCCCCAGGGGAGATGGGACAGGAGCCGGTCTCCATCTGTGACTCTTCTTGGAGCGGCTGGCTGGCTTGTTGTGTTTCTTTGCTGGCTGTTGGTTTGGATGCAGATGTGGGGCTAGAAATAGAGCGTCTCCTGCGAGGAATCCCTGGCGGCAGCTGGGGCCTCCCGGTGTGGTCGGGTTGGGAGTCGTGCATCGCACCGATATTTGCTTTGCTTCCCAAGAGTGATGAGGCTGGTGCACACACGCACCAGCCAAACGCTCCTCCCTCCCCTCCCACCCTCTTGCACTAAAAATAACTCACGCCCCTCGTCCAGCACCTTGCTTTGCAGCACGACACCAGCTCCCCGTGACCTCCCTCCCCGCCCCCCGTTCGGATCTTGACGTCTCAACGTGCCCTACTCCTGCCACGTCCCATGCAGCATCCTGGAAGCCTTCAAACGGGAATCGGATCTGTTGGAAGAGGGACTGTGGTCTCTGTTTCTGCACCACTCCTAGCAGGCTTTGCTGGGGGACTCCTGTCCAGAGGGCATGGGGGTGAGGGAGGGTGTAGCAATCCATAAGGAAACTAATTCTCCCAGGATACCGAGTGCGAGGTTTGCCCTGGATCTCTGTGTACGTGCGAGGTCCCCTTGTACCTGCAACACCTGTGTCAACTGTATCTAGGTCCAATATTCCCTGTTGTTTTTCCCCATCCCAGTGTGAAATAAATTTTGTTCTGTGCACCAGGGCATGTGCGGATGTGCACCACGGGTAGAAACACAGGCTGTGGTGCTTTTGACTCTCTCCTGGGTGGCCACCCAAGCACACAGCTTCCAGGGAACACTGTCTACAATCCCTATTGATGACTTTGTTGGTCTTCACCATGAGATTTATTGTTGCATCCCACACTTGGCCTAAAGACCTGGCGGTGGCAAAGGGTAACACACCCTGTCTTGGGAACTAGTTCTGGGCAGCTGCCTGGCCTGTTTTGTTGTGGTTGTGTTTAGGGTTTTTTTGGCTGGTTTGTCTCTTAGGTGGCAAGTTCGTTGGGACAGGAACTGATTTCCCTAGGTGTGCAATGCGCCCCTAACCCCGACTGCGACCTGAAGGTGTGCAAAGAACTAATAACTAGCAAACACAGCAGGATCCCACCTTTCTTCCCCAAGGGGATGGGGGAGGCAGTGGGAATTATCTTGAAGGCTGGGGATGCTCCTGTAGCATGGGGCGGATGTCTCCAATGCTCTGAATTATTATGAATCCTGTTGATTAAGGTCGTGTGGCCGGGCCAGCCAGGCGCAGGGCCACCCCAGTGCGAGCTGCTGCACAAAGACCGTTGTTGCCCGGTCTGACTGTCTACATCACGTCCCTCTTCGGGGATTGTTAGCGCAGGCCAGAGAGCTGCGTGCAGGGCGTGGGGATTTCAGCGTTTCTTCTTCGGCCTGGTTTTGCTTGCTATGCCACAGCCCTGCGCTACCTGCCGCGTTCCTAGAGCGACTGCGAGAGAGGACCGGCAGGAGTACGTGAGTTTCCTTTTAACAAGTGACAGCATTGGCCCTTCCCTCCTCCCCTTCCGCCCTCCAACATAAGCGCTGGTCTCTCGGTTGGTGGCACTCGTTCTATAAATACCATCGCCTCTTGGCGATCGATGCGGGAAGTTGACACGGCTTCACCCCAAAGCGGCAGCTCTCCATGCTACGGAGAGCACTGGTGGGGCTGCCTTTTCGTGCAATTGCCTAATCGAAGTCGCCCGCAGAGGGACAATCCTAGAATGGCACTTAGAGAAACAGCAAAAGTTGTTCTGTGTCTTCCAGCTGGGAGCAGTCCTGAGGGCGGGGAGCTGGGGGCTAAATCGGATCTCTGCTCCCACTTCGGGGCTAGGCTCGGAATGTGGGTGTCCTGGATGGGTGCCGGTGATGGGCAGACCAGTTGCTGTCCCAGTCTGCCACAGGGTTGGGGTAACCCAGGCATCTCCAACGTGTGGTCCAATGGCTCATGTGGTGGCACTGAGAACATTCAGAGCAGTAGTTCCCAAACTTTTCAGCATCCCGCCCCCTTTTTGATTTTTGAGAAACCCTCATTCCCCCCCCCCCCCCATAGCAGCAAAACTTGTTGAGGAAACAAAGTGGGGGGGGAACTGACTGGGGCCAAAAAACAAAAATAGCAGTGAAACTTAGGGGGGGAGTTTAACAGGGGGGCTGGGTCACCTCCCACCCCCTCTGGAATTTCTTCACGCCCCCTCTCAGGGGCGCACGCCCTTCAGTCTGGGAACCCATGACTTAGAGGCCGTGTCCAGACTCAGGGTTTTTTTTGGGAAAAGTAGCCTTTTCCCGAAAAAACTTCCCCTGCGTCCAGACTCAAGCCGCGTTCTTTTGAAATTATTTCGAAAGAACGCGGCTTTTCTTTCGATGGCGGTAAACCTCGTTTCACGAGGAAGAACGCCTTCCTTCGAAAGTTCCTCTTTCGAAAGAAGGCGTTCTACAATGTAAAGAGGCCGTCTTCGAAAGAGAGCATCCAGACTCGCTGGGTGCTCTCTTTCGAAAAAGCGGATTTCTCTATCGAAAGATCCGCCTGCAGTCTAGACGCGCGATCTTTCGAAAGAGGCTCTTTCGACAGATGCTTTCAAAAGAGCCTCTTTCGAAAGAAGCCTGCAGTCTAGACATAGCCTTAGAGAGAGAATGCGTCTGCTCTACAGCCTTAGCTGAGAGCCAGCTGGTTTTCTAGTCCCGTGTTTCTTAACCAGTGGTACGGGTCCCCTCAGGGGCACTCGAGAGAAGTCTAGGGGGTTACATCAACACAACTGAAATTTGGAAAAAAACGGAAGTTTTGTTTTAAGTTTCACAGCGTTTTAAGATGTTTGTACGTTTTACGCCCAAAAATTTCATCGCCCGCCCAGCTACGATTATGTTTAAACACACGTGTTGCACCGGTAGAAAAAAATGTTGTGTCTGAAAACTGTACGTCCCGGGGGGTACTTATCATTTTTTTAAAGGGATACTTTATAAAAAAAAGAGATTGAGAAACACTGCTCTAGTACACGCCCTGAGCTCCAGAGGCCGCAGGTTCGGTTCTGCCAGTCGGCCGTGCCCCTGGCACACGGTGCCCGGCTGTATCGAATACTTGTCGTATCGCAGCAGTTTGCTAGGGGTCGATGGGCTGGGAAATGAAGCATCAGAGCCTTCGTTTGGGGGTGAAGTGTGTCTGCAGGGGGTGGAAACTGGTGCCTTTCAGGGTGGAATCAACTTCAGATCTGCAGGACGTTACTGCAGCAAGCAGCGAAAGGAGACCTGCGTCTTACAGCTGGTATTTCCTTCTCTGCGCTGGCTGATCCCTTCTGCTTGGCTTGCCATAATCTCCCCATCATATTGGGGGAGATTTCCTGTCGAAAGAGCAGGGCAGGGGCACAGAAAGTGACTTGCCGGGGCTCGGCGGGAGAGCCGAGAGCCAGGCACCGCTTCGGAAATAGGATATTTCCGTGGAAATCGACCCGGTGACGTGCAATGCTTCCCTCTCTTAAAACCAGCTTGAAGATCCTCACGCCACGGGGTCACGGCTCACAGGTGGTGCCCACACTCGGCCCATCTGTCCTTGGGACAACCCCCCCCTCCAGTGCGGCAGCCCCTTTTCGGGGAGCCCACTGCTCTCCAGCGGCAGTGAGACGACCCCTTTTCAGGGAGCCACTCCAGTGCGGCGACCCTCTCTTGGGGGGCCCACTCTCCCCTGGGGGGTCTGCCCCTCTGCTTCCAGCCAGCACCTCACAGGGCCTTCAGCCGCCTGCCTCCGCTGTGAGTCCCCTCTGGACCCCCGGGGCCTCCCCTCCCAGAGGGAATAGTGCAGCCCTGTTCTCTAGACCACAGCAACTCTCAGCCAGCACAAAACAGGAGGGTTTATTGAGCTTTGAACGCAGCAATGGATCCCTCAGGCCAGTGGCCTGGGCCCTCAGCCCACACGTCCCGCTGAGTCCTGCCTGCTCTGCTCTCAGTCCCCCAAAAACCAGCCCCAGTCTCCCAGCAGAGCCTCCAATAACCCCAGCAACAGCCCCTCCCCGGCCATTGTCTTCTCCCCAGGTAAGAGGGTCGCCTGGGCCCCTCTCTTCTCCGCTTCCCTCCCCGTCCAATGTTCCCCCCTCCTGGGACCAGCTGGGCCGGTCACTGGGGTCTCCCCTCTGCCGCCCAGTGTCTGTTGTCTGGCCAGAACCCCGTGTTCTCTGAGCAGGGCCGGGGTCACCAGGGTACCCGTCACCAGGGCTCCAGTTCTGGGCCGTTCTCTGAAACAACAAACTCCCCACCCGTGTCACATTAAACCAGTAACATCTGGGTACTGAGTCGGGCTGCCAGGTGTCCAGATTTGAACCGGACAGTCCAGTATTTGAGCTTTCTGTTCAGGAAACAAATTGAGAAAATGACCAGTATTTTCTAAGTAAGATGTTCATGCAGCCCCCCTTTGAACTCCTAAAAGTCCCCACTTCCTCACACATGGCTCAAATAGTCGTCTCTAAATGGGGTCTTGTAAATGGGGGCAAAATCCCTTCGTTTCCCCTCTGGGGCAAGGATGGTGGCTTGTTAGATGCCTGTACAGCGCCTAGCACAGCTGGCCCCGATCTTTGTGGGAGCTGTTTCTATGGATTCAGGCCACATCTAAGCACCCCAGTGTGGACTAGCACCCTGCGTTCGAGGTGCTGTACCACCCCAGTGCCCCTAAAAGAACTTCCCCTCTTGAATACACCATGGCAGCCCTTGGTCATAAGAACCAGACTCGAAATGCATTTCGAGGGTGCGGGAAAAACCTCCTGTAACTTTTCCGTCCCCGCGGCATCTCTCTGCAGCAGCTACCACTGCGTTTCCTGAGCCGTGTCCAAATTACCTGTAACGGCATGGTATTGTCGAATCCCGAACAGCCGGAGGCAGGGATCTTGGGAGACTTCTGTTTTCCTGCAAGCTTTCCAGTGCTGTCTTTGCAATCTCCAGTGGTTTAGCTAAGTTGCCCTTCTCCACCCCCACCCACCCACACTCTTGCACACCCACCACCTCTGGGCATGTCCCAGAGTGGAACCTTTGTACAGCTGACCACTTCCCATAGTGCTGCTCTGGAAGAACACAGCTCCCACTAGCTTATCCTCATGGTTATGAAACTGCCGGCCGCTGAAAACTTGGGCTCAGCAGAATTTGCTTTCCTAGAGGAGTGTTTCATTAAAAGAGCAATTTGACCAGGAGCAAATTACAGAAGACTGAACCAATAACAATAACCAACTCCTTACATTTATAATTCTACACCCCCCCACACACACACGCAGCTGCCGCCTGCAGGCCTGTTCGCTTTGCTTCCCTTGTTAGCGTTGATTGGATGCATTTTACCTGCAGCCTTTCTTGTTAAAATCTCACCTGTGTGTCCAGAGTTCGGGGAGAAGAAAAATGGGAACCGACTGGGGTTGTTTGTACATCTCTTAACCAAAGCCTGATGCCCCAGAGAGCCTGTCCCCGTGAGTGTGTAGCCAGGAAGGCTTTTGAGAGTCATTCAGCTTCGAAAAAAGAAATGGAGAACATACAATAGAGCATTTCTCGCTTCCTCAGCGGGCGGTCCAGCTTCCCTCTAATCTTTTCCACCCACACGTGGGCTTTTTTCCCCCATCCATGTGCAGAATAAATGTCGGTGTGCGCCAAGGAATACGCACCACTGGTAGAAACAAACAAACAAAAAACCGAACTGTGGGCGCTCGGCTCGTTAGCGGGCCGGTATTGGAATCTTTCCTGAGTGGCCGCCCCAGCACACAGCTGGGCAAGGTCCAGGCTGGTGGCATCCTCCAAGCCACGAGCCCAGAGTTCTGAAGCGGATTCCTGACACTGCCTTCCTGCGAGGCCTTGGGCATCTCACGTAACGGTTCTGTGCCTCAGTTTCCCCATCTCAAATACTGACCTGAGGGGGAAATAGTTGGATTCACCCTGGGTGGAGCCAGGCAATTTTTCACATCTGGCCCCAATCCAGTAGGGGTTCACCCCTGGAGCGGGGGAAGGCTGGGGGGTGGCTTACCCAAAATGAGGCCACCTGGAAGATGCTCCAAATCAGCCACCTACCTCCTTGATTATTCCCATCCATGGTGCAGCTGCTAAGGTTGCATGCACCTTGTACTACCACTGCCCCAAACACCAGATGAGCTTTCCAGCCGTGGGGAGAGGGGCTCCACGTTTGGGTCCCCCCATGGCAGAAGCTGCGTGGTTCTTTGCAGATGAAGCCAGCTCGCAATGAGCGAAAGGTTCTTCTCGGCTTTCCTGAAGTGAACTTTGACCTCTGCAGCGCCTTGCACTGAACGAAGAACGGTCTTGCCTGAAGGCGGCAATTCCAGCCTGGCTGGGCATGACCCAGCCCCAGCCCCCTGGGAAACTCCCTTCCGTGGCAGTGGGCGAGGTGTCTGGGTAGCCCCACGCAGCTGCTGGGCCCGGGGGCTGCCTGGTCTCTTGGCCCTATCCTTAGTCTAGCCTGGGCATTACCGCCTGCCAGCTGGGGGTGGGGGGAGTCCATAGGGCTAGCAGGCTGCACGGGAACAGGCCACTTGGGTGAACACGATGGGGATGAAACCAGGCAGGCTTCGATGTGAAGAGTTTCGGATCCCTCCCAGCAAACTGTAGCGCTGGCCGGGACCCAGGCTGCTGACAGCTGATATTTTCTGGTGCCTCTTTTTATTATTTTTCCCTTTGCCTCCTGTTACTACAGAGACTTACGCAGAGCAGGAGCGGATTTCTCAGCCCCAGCCGTGCTCGTTCCCCTGCAAGTGACGCAGCAGGGGCGGAATCAGCCCCCGAGCGGGGTGGGATGTGGGAAGGACCCGTGCCGGTACCCCTGGGCGGGGGATGGTCCGTGTGAGCTGGTTTGGGAGATGGAGGGGCGTCAGCACCCTTTTCTCCAAAGAGAAGTCTGGCAGGGGACTGGACTCGATGACCTCTCGAGGTCCCTTCCAGTCCTAGTGTTCTATGAGGAAGCGGGGACCAGGCAGCCTGATGGGAGAATTTGCAAACGCAAACCAGCCGCTGGTGAAGGAAAATCAGAGAGAGGCGGGCCGGGGTGAGCCCCCCTTTGTGGGGCAAGGTTTCAGGCTGCTTTCTTAGGCTGCGTCCGACCTGATTGCCCTCCTCTCCCCACGTGCTAGAGCCCAAAGGGGATGCCCGGTGGAAGGGACGTAAAATCCCGTTTCATGAGTTAACTGGTTAAATGTAACATTTAACTGGTCAACCACTTAAACGAGGGCGGGTGGAGGAGTTGCTTCAGCCCATGCCAGTTAACTGTAATGGGTTAGCGTCCCCCATTAAGACAGATGGTTACCGGTTAACCATTCCCATCCCTCTCCGTAGGAACCCCTGAGCTCTGCCTGGCTCTGAGTTGGAGCCGTCAATCTTTCCGCGGCACACGCCGGGCTGAAGTTCACCCCAGAGACTCGGTTTGTCTCCGTCGACGAGAGAAGGGACAAAGCCAGACCTGGCCCCTCTACTCGGGGCGACCTGGGGCTGCAGACTCTGGCCTTGTGGGTACCCCGGGCGTGTCTGACCGCACCGTCCCTGGGGGCTGGGCTGAAGGGAGTCCAAACGCTTTCGCAGAGCCAGTTGGCCTCTGAGGGGCTTCCGTGCCCCCTGGGGCTGAGTCTGGAATCTGAAGCAACCCCCCAAAGCAGGCCGCGTCCGCATGGCTCCGGGAGCAGCCGTGCTGGTTCTCTTCCAAGACCTGGAGCAAGGGCATGTCCGTGTGTCTCTCCCCCCCCCCCCCCACCTCCATGCGCCGTCTGCATGTTGCTTCCCCTCCAGCTCCGCTGTGGTGGTGCAGGACGTTGGCACACAGGCCGGCTCTCGCTCCGCTCGCGGCTGCTGGGCCGTGCCGAGAGAGCTCTCTTAACCGAGAGCCGGCGATTAAACTTGCATAAGCTCCAGCGGCCCTCCGACCACCACTTAAGGCAAGGACGCAGAGGCTCCACTTAACCAGTCCAAGGCTTTCTCCTGGGTAGCAACATCATAGTTTATTTAGGGGGACCGGGGTTGGCCCCCTCAGGGTCATTATCCCCTCGTTTTTAATTCTGATCTGGGGAAGGGGGACGTAAGCGGGGGGGGGGGGGGGGAGCAGGTGGTTTGCCAGCCACATCCAAGTCTTGTCTTGCTAGCGCTCACGGACACACTCACCCTGCGGCACTTCCTTTAAGACTGTGCAGGACCTTGCTTGCCTTCTGCCCGACGCTCTCCAAGCACGGCGCCGGCGCAAACAAATCCAGACCATCTCTGTACTATGGGGGCACCCCCCTGTCATTAATGTGTCAGCCTCCTGCGCAGCAGTGCTGTTATCCCTATTTGTCAGAGAAGGGAAACTGAGGCACCTGGTTCCTCAAGTTGGGGTGAGTTGCCCAAGGTTGTGTGGGAAGTCAGTGGCAAAGGAGTGGCATGAACACCGGTCTGCTATGTCCTAGCGTCGCGACCTAACTGTTGGGCCCTTTTCCTCTGGGTTAAGGCGCCATACCTCTGCGAGCACTGTCCCTAAGAAACTGAGGAACAGAGTTTGGGGGTGCTCAGTGATTGGGGTCCCCCACCTTGATTTCTGATGAGAAGCCTGTGGCCACTAGCGCCCCACAGGCCAGAGCCCCAGCCTCCTCCGCAGGAGCAGAGCTGGTGGTTTTACACATCACAGGCAGCGAATTCTCCCTGCCCCGGAGCCTGGCTCTATGATGGATAGGCCGAGGGGCGAGAGCGTGCTGAAAGTCAGCCTGTGCGATGAAATATTTACTGGGTCCCCCCCCAATTGAGTTCCTGCACCCACTCTCTGCCCGCCACTGCCAGGGCGTAGGGAGGGGTGGGTGGGCACCGTGGGTTTGTGCCGTGCCACTGATGGCTCAGATGGGAAGGGCAGACGGAGGGCAGGGTGGCGATGAGTCTCCCCAGGAGATGACTAGTCTCAGCAGGGCATGTAGCAGTGAGCAGGCGTTCCCATGACGGCGGCAGGGCATGGCCGATACTCCCTCTCTAGTGTCAGAGGCTGCATGCAGCTGAGCCCAGGGCAGGTGCTGTGCTCAGTGCATCGGCCCCACACCTTTTGTGGTCACTTACAGCAGCGCAGGGAGGCCGTGAAATGCTGCTAGGTGGGGGTAGAGAGGGGCTGACTGACTTGCCGAGCCCCAGGTGAGGTGTGTGTGTGGGGGGGGGGAGGGAGCTCCCAGAAGGGGTGTGGTCTCAGGTGGAAGGGGCGGGTCTGGGGGCAGCCAGATCTGAGCACTCTCCAGACAGCCGCCCCCACCCCAGCCAGCCCGTAGCGCTGCCTGCACCAGGCCACCAGGATCTCTGGAGGTGATTTAAAAGGCCCCCAGGGCTCTCCCTCAGCCCCTTTTGAAGCACTGAGCCCTAGGGCAACGGCCCCCTTTGCCCACCTCTGTTGGCCCTCCTGCGGCTCGACCAGAATGCTGCACTTTGTCGAGGTGACACACGGAGCCCAGCAAGGAAAACCAGGCCGCTTGCTTCTTGCTCTTTAAAAAGGAGATGTTGTTCCTGTTTGCCAACTCCTGGACTTAGGACTGCGGGGCTCCGACACTGTGAGTCATCCCCGGACCTTGGTCAAGTCACTTAATGCTGGGGCATCCTCATCTGTATAATGAGGCTGAGCTGCTCAGGTGGTTGCAGGGAGGTGAGCCTGATGTTTGTAAAGAACTCTGATGTCCAGGGTGGGAGCAGCCCTGTGCAGCCACGTTCTCGAGCACCAGGGGGCTGAGGAGCTGTACAGCTGGCTCTTTGGAGCGGCGGCTGGTGTGGGGCTTCATGAGCCAAAGGGCATGTTGATTTGCTGGCTGTGCCGGCAGCCCCTCACCCTGGCTCGCTCCGCGGCTCCTTCCCGCCTGCTTCTGTTTCTGGAGAAGAACCTGGAATGTTGCAGCTCGCTCTAGTGTCTCTGCAACGCGCCACCAGCCCCCGCTGGCCCAAAGGGGTGTTTTAAAAAGCACTCCGGGTCTGCTCCCGGAATACTTGTCAGTTCCCATTGACCTAACTGGCTCCGGCACTGGCCAGGCAGTTTTCCCAGGTTACGTCTACACTGCAGGCTTCTTGCGCAAGAACGGCCGTTCTTGGGTAAAAACTTTCGGAGTGTCTATACTGCACGCGTGTTCTTGCACAAGAAAATGTACAGTCAATCGGAACAAAGGGCTTCTTGCACAAGAGTTCTTCCTCTCCCCACGAGGAATAAGCCCTCTTGTGCAAGAGGGCAGTGTGGACGGGCAACAGAGGTTTCTTGTGCAAGAAACCCCTCCGGCTAAAATGGCCATCAGAGCTTTCTTGCACAAGAGAGTGTCCACGCCGCCATGCACGCTCTTGCACAAAAGTACATCTCTTGCACAAAAGTACATCTCTTGCACAAAAGTACATCTCTTACACAAGAAGCCTGCAGTGTAGACGTAGCCCTAAGGCATATTTAAAAGAGGAATATTCAGCCACGTGTGGTTTCCATGCAGGGATGTAACCAGTGGCCCGGCTGGGCTGGAGCAGCCCCTGCTCAGTGCAGGTGGGAGGGACCGCTGCAGCCTGGCCAGGCTCCGCTGCCTGCAGGATCCTGGTTACGCGGTTAACCCGATAAATGTATCATTATGGTTAACCGATTAAACGGGATTTGACATCCCTGTGTCCATGTGCCGGGGCGGGTTCCTTGCAGAGCACCGTGCGTGGTGGGGACGTGAAGAAACTCTCGCCTGGGGGCAGATGCAGCCCAGCAAATCCACACAGCGGTAGGCAGCCTTTCCAAGAAGTTTTTAAGACGAAGTTGAACCTTGCCCTAGAAGGGGAGGGGCGGGACTCGACTTCTCCAGGTCCCTTCCCACCAGGAGGCGGATTTGTCTGGCGGTGTGAGTGGCAGAGACGCCTCCCCGCACCAAGCCCCACAATCCATGGGGTTGCCCCTTCTATCCGGCAGCAGGGCGATCAGAGACGTGTCAGTTTCACTTCCAGGGACTTGCACCCTCCGTGAGTTTCAAACACGTTTTGAAACAAGCACAGCTGTGGTTTTTCTCTTGGAGTCTCTGGTCTGAATGAACCCAAAGTCAAACTGTAGCCCCTCGCCCTCCGTCTCTCCCTTTTTTAAACCCAGTTTCTATCCAAGCCCACAGATCGGGGCACCTGTCTCTCTCTGGAGCGGCCGGGGTTTGCACGCCCGGCAGCCAAACGGGCCCCAGATTTCAGCTTGATGTCAATCACTCTGCCTAACTCCAGCATTTTGGCCATGAGAATAGGGGGGTGGCAGCTTCCCCAGACTCCCATCCACACCAGCCGGCCGGAGGCAGGTTGTGGTTTGCTGACACTGTCTCGTGGCAGGTCAGTAGACTTAGAAAGGGGTGGGCTGAAATCCCCTGCCGATCCCATGGCCATGATGCACTGAGCGCGTTATTCCCTCTCTGAGCCATCCCTGTGCTTGGCTTCCTAGCTGCCAGGCCCGCCTCTCGGCACCCTTCTGCCGGGGTTTTGTGTTTCTCTGGAGACGTGTGCCTGAGCAGCTCAAATCTGCCCTTTGAGATGCATTGGGACTCCGTTACAGATTCTCCGAGTACGTCTACACAGTGAGAAACCATCCGCAGCCGTGAGTCTCAGAGCCTGGGCCAGCCAGGAGCCTGCCTTGCACTGCAGGGCTGAAAACAGCTGTGGTGCTGTTCCAGAGCAGGTTGGAGAAGAGGCTTCAGGATCCAGAGCCCGACCAGAACACCTATCGCCGAAGTCAGTGATTTTACAGACGGACCCTCAGTAACCTTCTCCGATTTACTGCCTTCTCTGTGCCTCAGTCAGGCCGCCTGTGAACTAGAGAGATGCAGCCACTTCTGGGGTGGCCGTGGACCGAGGTTTAACAGCCACAAAACACACCCCAGCCACCGCAGCCTGGAGGCGAGGAGGAACAATGGATCCGCTTGACGCTCCCCGGGGGGCTTTTTGGAAGACAGAAGATAATTATCTGCAGGGAGTTTGGCCTGCGTTCCCTGTCCCCTCCTTCGGATCCTGGAGGGAAAAAGATTGCGGGGAAGGAACAAAAGCGGCAACAACAAAAAAGGCCGCTCTTGCAGTTTCCCTGGCCTGACACGTTGCCACCAATGCGTAAAATTAAGCCACAGAGTGAAACTGCGGATTGATCCGCCTCCCTGTCCCCTGCTGTTCTCTGTTGCTGCAGTTCCCCTCTCCAAACCCTGCCTTTGCAAGGCTCTGTTGCTGTCAGTTACCTCTCCCCTATAGCCCCCCCCCCGCTTGTGACACAGGTGTGGCACTAGCGTGACACTTGCAGGGTAGAGAGAGCGCTGCCATTTATGGAGGAGGGCAGGGGGGAGTGGTCCCCTCCGTGCTCTGCGCCATTCCCGGCAGAAGCCTGGCACTTAGGTACACTTAGAGTTATATTTTAGTGCTAGGCAGAGATCCCCTGGGCCCGAGTGCACAGAAAAGGGCTGAGTCAGCGCAAGGACTCTGCTTTTTTGCTCGTTCTTCTGTAATTGGGTCCATGGGTGTGGGGCTTGCTCAGTGCCGTGAGGGCAGCCTTTCGCCCCTCGGCCACCCGCTCAAATCCAGCCCAGAGTGGCCGTGAGACCGGGCTGTATCGACCGGAGCGCACGGGCTCTCCGACCTGCCGGATCAGGATCGTCCCTGCCCCACCCATTCCCGGCTCCGCCCTTTGCGCCTCACAGGCTCCCCTAACGAATCTGGAAGATTAACTTTCCTTAACTTGCCTCCACCCAAGCTCCTTGGAGGAAGTGGGTTTTGCCCCAGGACGCTTGTGAGTCTCTCTATTTTGGGGCGTCTCTAAGCTGCCACAGGACCACCCCTCGTTTTTAGAGTTACAGACTAACCCGGCAGCCCCTCAGAGGCCTTGTTAACCGATCTGGTTTGTAGGGAAGCCTCCTGCCCTTCGGAAAGGCTCCAGCCGCCTGTCTGAGCCTGGTTCTCCATTCACTCTGATGCTCCCTAGCCTTTCAGATCCAGCCTCTCCGCCTTTGACTGCAGCTGCTTCGCCGGTCGCTTTACTCCCGACCCTTCCATCCCCGACTGTGCCAGGGTCACCGATCACTGTCCCAGGAAATGGCGCTTAGACCCCTTACAGTGAGAGCAAAGAGCAAGGGAGCTCCGCAGCCTAAGCTGAGCACCAGCTGGTTTTTAGCTCAAGTGGGAGAACAGGGCTACTCACCTTTGGAAGCCCTGGGGGCCACAACTTGCCTGTGGTTTCATTTAAATTTACATGGCTGCTGCGCTGAGCCGACAAACAGCTGATCAGCACGCTAGTCTGGACGCTCCCGCGCCAACCTGAAAGCCCTTTATTGACCTCCCCGTTATGCCTCGTAGGATGAGGTTTACTGGGGAGGTCAATAAAAGGCTTTCATGTCAACAGGGGAGCGTCCAGACTAGCGCGCTGATCAGCTGTTTGTCGGCTCAGCGCGGCAGCCATGTAAATTTAAATGAAGCCGCGATTATTTAAATCGCGGCTTCATTTCCCTTTGCCAAACAAACAAATCTACATGGCTCCGTCGACGGAGCCATGTAGTTTAGACGTACCCTAATTGATTTACACGTAGCAAAATTAACTATACAGCAGACTGAAACGGATACAAACCAGAGCTCACACAGTCAAACAATAGGAAAGCGTAACGACAATGATCATAGAATGAGGATTCCACCGCATTCTCTATGGATAAGCTGTTCCTGGCCAGACAGAATGGTGTGACTTAAGATTTCTTTACCCATCTTGAGATCTGTGTCTTTATCTGGTGACAGTGGGGGGCTGTCAGGGCAAAGTCCCCTCCTCACAGCCTGGTGTGACACTATTTTAATACAATGTAGGTAGAATGTGAGTATGTGACTCTAGATCTTACAGCTAATGGCTGCTGCTCTTCAGTCTGGCTGCAGAAGGCGGCTTTGGCAGCCAATATGGCTCCAGGCTTTCCATCATGGCTACAGAAAAATCATATTGTTACGGGGGGCAGTGGGGAGCACACGGGGCTTTGCGCACTGCCCTGGACCCGAGCACTAGCTCCACACTCCCATGGGCTGGGGACCGGCTGCTTCTGGTGGCAGCGTGATTTGCGGGGCCAGGAGAGGCAGGAAGCTGCCTTAGCACACCCGCCTCCCCCCGCTACACCGCTGCCAGGGAGCCGCTTGAGGGAAGCCCCTTCCGCCCCAGCCCTGCACTCCCCCAAAGCTGGCGCCACCTCAGAGCTCTCACCCTCAGCCCTGCCCTGGACCCTGCATTCCACTCCCATTCTGTTGGGTCGTGGAAGCAACGATTTTCTTCAACTGGGTCATGAGGAAAACAAAAGAAACCCTTTGCACACGCCTGGCTTTGGCCATCCTCCAGCTGAGCAGCTTTCCCTGGCGTGGCTCCGAAATATTCACTGGCTTGGCTTCCCCTCCGAGGCCTGCGTCCTGGGGTGTTGTGTGCACTACGGATACTTTGGGTCCTCTCCTGGTATCGCTGGTACTGCCGCTCTTTGATCATAGGCGCGGCGAGAGGCCTCCGACCTAACGCGAGGCCTCGTGCTAGGAGCTGTACACACCCCCGGCGAGAAGCCATCCTTGCCCTCGAGAGATGGCAGTGGAAGGAGGAGGGGATGCAGTTGGGGGCTTTCCGGTACGGCTCTGTGAAGTCAGTGCGTTGGAAAGCCACAGTAAGTTTCACAAAGTTCCGACTGGGGGCTGCTGAAGTGTCCTGAGACTGATTTGGCAGAAGGGCCGGATTCTAAGCTCCGTTACGCAGCGGGAAATCCATCACAGACAGTGGAGTGAATCCAGGTTTACACCCCTGGCACTAGCAACAAAAGGTGGCCTCAAAAGTTCTTGCCCATGTTGAGTGTCTAATGTATTAACTCTGGCTGAACCCAACCCGCCTGTATCTATTTGGATACCAGAATGGACCCTGACTAGCTTACTCAACTTTAAACACAACTGCCCCTGCCTGGACTGAATGCTGGGGCTCAGCGCAGTCCGCAGGGCCAGGAGAGGCTGGAAGCCCTGGAAGATAGCAAGGATTCTGAGATACCTATGGGTGACCTAGCGAGAGGCTGTGTTCCCTGTAAGCTTGGCCGGCTCCTGAGGAGAGATTCAAATGCCACCCAGCTGGTTAGGAGAGCCCCCACCCCCAGCCGGCAGCATTGGTGGTGCACATCTGCATGTGTCTCAGTGCACATACCAAAATTTATTCCACACATGAGTGGGAAAAATGAGAGGGAACATTGGTGAGAAATGTGCAACTCTTGAATTCAAGGCTCTAAGCCTTTCTGGGACTGAGAGGGGTCTAGGGAGCGTGTGAATGGAGAAGAATGGATCCTTTTCTTGGTCAGTACTTTTATAACTGTGGAGAGGTGTCTGAAGCTGGCTAGAGGCCAGGGCATCTGGGCTCCTGTTTCTATGCGTGGCTTTGCCACTGGCTTGCTGCTTGACTGTGGGGAGAAGGTTTGGGGCCTTCACTTTCCCTTGCTTTAAAGTAGAGGGTCAGGATACTTTTGGCGGGCGCCTTGGCAGCTCCGGCTGGGAGCCGCTGCGTTAATTGCAAGCACGGCTGGGTGAAGAGGGCCAGATGCCTCCTGCCCTGAGTAACGCTGCTGGCGTGGTGCCGGGTTTGCCCCGGGGAAGCTCGGCGTGGAGGCTCTCTCCCGCGGTTCCATTCCTCGGCAGGCCACGCCGCACGGTGCGTGTTTGGAGATAACGATAGAAGCCAGAGCGGGGCTGAGTGCCGCTGCGGGTAGAAAGAAGCCAGATCCACCGTGGGGCTGGAGGAGGGAGCACAGAGGGCGCTGGCCACCGTAGGGCCGAGTTCTTTAGCCTCAGGACGAAACTGGGGCTTGGACTCCCTCTCACAGGGGCCATGATCCTGAGCCTCCAGCTGTGCATTCGGGGCTTGCGACGCACGGAACACTCTGGACCCGATCCTGGATGCTCAGGCCCCGATCCTGCCAAGCCCTGAAGCAGCTGCTTCACCATTAGCATGCGTGTGGATCCAGGGATGGTCAAGCATGCGACAGGTTTCATCTGTACAAGGTTCCCCCCTCCCGCCCCCCTTGTGCTCCTGGCATTGGTACCTCCCGGTAACTCCAGCCTCAGGGCTTCCAAACTGCAGAGAAACCCGAAGCTCCCAAGCCCCGTAAGCCATTCCCTGACTCTCCTGCTGCAGTGGGCCAGGAGGTGCCCAGGACTAGCCCTGTTTGGCGAGCGTGGGGGGGGTGCCCCGCCAGCCCCGCTGTGTGGGGAGAGCCCCTCGGAGCGAGAGGCGAGTCGTCGTCGCTGTTGGCTTTGATTTGGAGTGAGCTCCCTGTGTGCTGGCATGTTGGGAGTTTCATAGGGGCTCTCTGTGGGGGGGACTGTGGGGCAGCCTCCCGCAGCGTCCTAGGTGAAGTAGCCAGGGGGTCTTCTCATTGTTCCTTGGCTTTGCGCTTTCCAGCTGGGACCACGCCAGGCCCCTCTGGAGGGTGCTGGACTTTCTTGCTATTATCCGTTGGGAAGAGCTTTCTCTCTCCGCTTGGCAACCTTCTCTCCCCTGTCTGTGGCAACACGCTTGGGGCTGGCTCTACCAGGGATGTGACTGGTTAACCGGTAACCACTTAACCTCACCAGGAGAGGCTTACCGGTTACGGGTAACCAGAATTCCGGCCAGGCTGGAGCAGCCCCCCTGCCTGTCCCTGTTTAACTGGTTAACTGATTAAACAGGATTTTACATCCCTAGTCTCTACCTGGGATGTTAAAATGGGGGGGTGGGGGGGGAGTTGGCAAATTTTCAGCAGTTACACATTTACATGTGGGGAGAGGGGGGCATCTCCCTGGGAGCTGGTAGGCCGGCTCCCTGTGAGCACTGGTTCCTACTTACCCCCACCCTGCCGCTGCTTCTGATAGCGAGGCAGCAGTGTGGGGGTGGGGAGGGCTTGTGTGTAATCCTGCAAGTTCACCAATGAGCCATAGTTCATCGGTTACCCGTTTAAAGATGCACAGTGTCACCGGCCTAGTCTCTACCCCCACGGGCTGCAGAGTAGCAGCCAAGGCCTGGATCGGCCATCTTACGCCCTTGTATGCAGGGGGTTGGTAGTCATGGCGACACGGGCCCTGCTACTCAAGCATCCCTCCGCACCTTGCCTCATGTAGTCACCGGTGGGGCCCTGAAACCTCCTCCCCTCATGAGCCCCCTCCCCCAGCTGCTGTCCCAAGTCCGTTGGGGACGGTCCATCGTTGCCTTCTAAATAGAAAGGAATCTGTTGGTCTCCTCACGTGACCAGGGTTTGAATCTAAATCACCGGAGGCAGGAAGGCAGCACGACCCCTGAGTTCAGCTAGTGCAGTGCAAAGGCAACGCATGAAATGTCCCATCCTGCTCCTGGGGTGGCTGGTCACTCTGGATAACAGCCTACTACCGCTGCCGGCTCCTGGTGTTACTCCTTTAGTTCAGACGGATGAGGTTCAGGCCGAGGTGGTAACGGGACACTCTGCTGAGCGCCCACACTCTGGAGACATCTTCACAGAGGCCCTCACAGTGGCCGGGTTGCTCCCGGGCTCCGGACGCCGAGACCCTCAGCTGCTGGGAGAGCCCCACGCTGGAGTCTCTAGCACAGAGCAGGATAAACACGGCCCTCGCCATGGTTACTGGGCGAAAACAATCCTGCTCCACAGCAGATTATTTATATCCCGCCGTCTCCTGCGCTCCTAAAAGGGCGGCAGAGCTGAGGACGGTGGATTTATAGGACATGCTGTTTATACAAGAGCCAGGCAAGGCCCAGTGCTCATGGGAGCTGAATCCCAGCGTGGAGGAGTTGGCCAACATAGGCCCAGGCCGGGGCAACTAGGGGGCAGGATGCTGGGATCGGACGCCCTCTGTGCTAGTGCGAAATATCAGGCGTTCCTGGGGCTCAGCAGAAGGGCAGCACCACAGTCGGCTCCGCGTCCCGGTGGAGGGCGGAGCCCCCGGCGTGACTGACCTGCCCCCTGCTGGCGCCGTGGGGTCAGCACTGACTTGGCAGGGAGAGCGCCCCCTACTGCGTCCCCTCCAGCACAGCGGCTCTCCGCCTTCGGCAGCCAGGCTCCAGCGGGGGAACGCCAATCCACCGCCTGGGGCCCAGAAGGACGTTTTCAAACTAAGAAGCCACAAAAGAGGGAGCCGGGGCCATGCGGCGGCTTCCAATAAACGCCCCGCACTCCGGGTCGTGCCCCAGCGGAGGGGAAGCACCGCGAGACTCTCTGTCACAGCTCGGCGAAGGGGGAGATCTTGCTGGCGTAAACGTCCTGTGCCCCCTCTCCTCCTGCCTGCCTTCAGCGCACCTCAGAACACCTCCCCCGGGGCAGAGGATGCCACCGGCATGGCTCCTAGATTGCTCCGCGGGGCTGCTCCGAGGCTGGGGACGCTGAGGCAGGGCGGGATGGAGGGAAGGCCTCGGACCTGGAGGTGCCACGGTGCCTGGCGCAATGAGACACGCGACCGTGCAGGGCACAGCCGAGTGCTGCCAGTTACCCCCGGCTCGGCTGCCTCATCCATAGGGACCGAGGGCTCTATCCCTCCGTGTGCCCGCTGGGCGGCCGTCCAGCCCCCGGGTTCAGGCACTTGGGAGCTAGCAAGGGAATTTGGGGGGTTCGGCTTTGTCAACTCCCCCATCTGTCTGAAGGGGGCACCCAAAAGGAGGCGACCGCCCCCACGCTGTGTGCACAGATCGGGGGCTGAGCTGGGGTGGGGGGCGGAGAATCCCGGCACCTGTCCACGAAGCTGTCGGCCGCACTGCGTCCCTTTGAGGTTTTTGTCCTGTACGTCCGCCTGCATAGGCCAGCACCTGCCCCATAGGAGGTTACTCCCCCAACCCTGCCCCACCTGCACCTTCCGCAGTGGGGCAATGCCTCCCCCCCAGCTTCTGGACAGCAAGCAACAGCGATTGCTCCCCCCAGTTGGCTTTGCCGCTTTCCGATGGGCCAGACCCTCCCTGTGCTCCACGCCTCAGGTTTCCAACCGCCTCAGGTTTCTGCTCTTCTCGCACCGAGCGCCCCCTTCTCCCTCATCCCGGCCACTTTGCCAGTGCACTAGGTGTCTGGGGAACAGAGCCCCGGGGGCTCGCTCACCCTGCTCTGTACCCGCCACAGAGAAGGGCAGTTTGGAGGCCCTGCGGGCTCCAGCCGCCCTCCCTGGCTCCACGCCCGTCCAGCTGTCCCCAGCCCCGTTCCTCGGCTGCGTGGGAGGAGCAGTTTTTCTTCTGCACCCCGGCCTTGCTCAGCGCTTCCTGCAGCTGGCCAGGGTGGGTCATTGCTTCCCCCCCCTTCCCGCCGTCTGCCCAGCGCCTTTCCCCTCGACTCAGCAGCTCTCGGCTCGCTGGCTCACCTGTTCCCATGCTGCGTTGGTGCTTTGAGTCCGCCCTACGGCTGCTGACGCTGCCCATGCAGACCCGAAGCATCTGGCGACGGATGCTCTAATGAAGACGAATGCCAGGAAAGTTGCAACTTTCCAGCTTGGACCCCACCCTCCTGTCCCCTTCTTAACTGATTTTTTTTGGGGGGGGGGGGAACACCCTCGAGCATGCTCCACTTTGGGGGAGAGGAGGAGCCAGTGGGGCCTAAGACACTTTCAGGGCTCCCACCCCTGTAGTATCCTACTCGTCACTGCATTTATCTTCCAGTTCTTCTGTGAGCCAGGGCAGTGCTGTTATCCCTGCTGGGCAGCAGGGGAAACTGAGGCATGGGGGCACTAAGTGAGTCTGGTGGAGCAGGACGTTAGATCCGTGTCTGCCTAAACCACTTGTCTCGACCATGTCCGAGCCGGTCGGGCACCCCACCCACGTGGTCTCCCTGCCACCCATCCCAGAGCCGACAAAGCTGCAGAAAGCGCCAGGAGGGAGGAAATTCCTCCTGGGAACAGGAATGCCGCGACCCGTGGCGGGCGGGGGCACATGCCGTGGCGTCTCTCGCACGTTCTCTCTCGCACGTGCAGGCCCTTGGGAGCACAACCTAGCAAGCGCCGTTGGCCCCATTGGGTTTGTGGGCTTCCTTTCTCCTCCGGCACCTCGTCGGTGTCTCTGCAGAGGGCCCCCACCCCTCTGCTTTCTTTCCTCTCTGTTAACGAAGCAGAATTAACGAGGGGCCTTGTCTTGGAGCTGCTGCCTCGGGACCTGTCATGGAGTGCCAGGCCCAGCCTCTGACAGCGAGCGAAGTGAGCCCCTTGCTCTGCTGAGAAATGCTCCAAATGGGCAGAAGGTGAAGACTCGGCGGAGGAAGGCAAGCGTAGCCCCGCCCCTTCTGCCCGAGGCCCCGCCCCTGCAGCCAAGCCCCGCCCACTCCACCGCCATCCTTCCTGGAGGGCTGAGGCTGCCGTGCTGTGGCCCCAGCCTTCCTCTGCGGCTGGGGCACGTCGGCGGTTTTGGATAGGCTGTGCCTTCCCTGGCCTACGCTACCCGCTGCCCATGTGCTCCAGTCTCCACTTTAACAAGCTGGGCAGCTGGAGGCTGCTTGTCCAGTTGCAACAATCGGCGTGCAAAGGAGACACCCGACAGCATCCGGTCAGGGCAGCAGGGCTCCTGCGGGCGCGTCTCTGGGCAAGGCCACGTGACCATCTGATGGGAAGCCCAGGCCGGAGAAATGATCAAAGTACAGATGAATGGAGCCTTCCCTGGTCTCAGCTGCTGAGACTAGGGATGTCGAATCCTGTTTAATCAGTTACTCGATTCAATGTTGGGTTAACGCCAGCCTGCAGGGTGCCAGCACTTGGCCCCTTGCAGGCTGGGAGCCGGCTGCCGGCCCCGCATGGGGCCCTGGTAGGGCTGGCGCAGTCCTCCACACGCCGCAGGCCACGGGTGGGGAGCTGCTCCCGGGCACTGGTTAACCATTACCTGGTAAGAGTGATGCTTACCGGGTCACCAGTTAGCCGCTTACCCATTCACACCCCTAGCTCATACGGCCCTTTGCTCCTAAGGGGCCATCCACACAGCAGGCAGGAGGCAATTTTGAGGGTGGGGAGGATGGACGTAGGTTTGTGGCAGTAGCTGCAGCTCCCCAGGCAATTAACTGACTCTCCGGTGGCCCTGCCACTCTCAAACAGTGGGGCTGGTGGGTTGCTCCAGGACTTGGCCTGGAACTGGATACGTGGTGGGAGCCATAGCATCCTGCTTTACCTCGCTCTGAGAGAGGAGGCTGCAGGGCGCTTTCCGTAGGAGATGATATCCCCGTGTTAGAGCTGGGGAAACTGAGGCACGGAGTGCCGACGTCATGTGCCCAAGGTCATCCAGCGATGGAGCTAAGCATCACCCCCCCCCCCCCCCGGCTGCCTGTGCCCCGGTCCAGCTCTGTTTTCTAGGCACTGCACTTCTCATCCGAGCTGTGTTTCTCCTGGGTTTGCTCTGTGTGTGTGTGTGTGTGTGTGTGTGTGTGTGTGTGGAGGGGGGGAGGGGGTAGAAAGCACATCCTCGGAGTTTGGCGCTTTGGACTGAACTTGCTTCCATTTCAGCCCCATTTCTCTGACCTGGGGGGTGAAAAAGACCCAGACGCCCACCCATGTGCCCTTTAATGGTTTCCATCTCTGTGTGGAATAAATTTTGTTTCATGCACTGAGGCATGTGCAGAAGTGCACCACCACTAGAAACACATGCTGGTAGTTGTGGGTGCTCTGCCAAAGCTCCTGCTTGGTGTCATTCAGCCAGTGGGCGGCCCGGTGCCGCCGAGGGGCAGCCCCAGAACTGGTGAGACGCTCTTGTACAAGCGCTGGCCTTGCTCTGGTGAGGCGGCTTTGTCCCATGCCGCCTGGCAGGCAGCTCACAGGACTGTGCACAGTGCAGGCCGCGACTGTCCCTGTTTCCTACAGGCTGCTCTGCGGGTGCCCCTCTCCCCATCCTCACCCCCCCCACACACACACTATTCCAGCCTCCCCAGCTCTGCCAGGGCCCCTCAGACTTGGCCGGGGTGCAGCATGCAGGGGAGCGGGTGTCCCGCTGGGCCTGCCCAGCAAACACGAGACCTGGACAATTCCCCACCCCCAACAATCTCCCTTAGCAACCTCCCCGATGTTCTGGCTTTTCCTCACTAGGCCGGGCCCCTTCCCACAGCCGTTCCCGGAGCCGCCTGACTCCCCCTAAGCCGCTTACATGCTCCCAGAACCCCTGCCTTGGGCGTTGGCCAGGCGATAGATGTTAATGCCTAGCGGGTGACTTGCTTGGCGGAGTTTTCCCCACTGCTCCTGCCCCTTCCCGGCCTCTCCTGGCTGGCTCCCTGAGGCTAATCCCCCACAGGCCCAGTGTGGGGGCTGGCTGGATGGGGTGAGGTGGGGCACAGCTATGCAAAGGGGGGGAAGGGTGGGACAGGACAAGGGGAACGGGTGCTGAGGTGCTACCTCAGCGCCTGGTCTCTGCCCGGAGGCGAGGACAGGGCTGGTGTAGGTGTCGCCCCCCTTTCCTCCCCACCCCAAAGACAAAGGCTGCCACTTGCCCCTTCACACTGAACACAAGGGGCTGAGCGCAGCACCAGCTAGGCCTGGGTCCTTGTTGGAAGGGGGTCCCATGAGGTTTGTCTTGTATGCCCATGGATATCCATAGCCAAGAGTCCCATCGCCATACGGTGTCAGAACAAAGGTCCATCTAGCCCGGTGTCCTGTCTGCCAATGGTGGAACAATGCCAGGTGCCCCAGAGGGAGTGAACAGAACAGGGAACTGTCGAGTGATCCCTCCCCTGTCGCCCCTCCCAGCTTCTGACAGATGCTAGGGACACCATCCCTGCCCATCCTGTCCTCCATGAATCTATCTAGCTCTTTTCTGAATCCTGTTAAAGTCCTGGTCTCCACAACATCCTCTGGCGAGGAGTTCCACAGGTTGACTCTGTGCTGTGTGAAGAGAAGCTTCCTTTGGTTTGTTTTTAAACCAACTGCCTATTCATGGCAATGATGCACCTTGGGCTGGGTTTAAAACACGCCGTTTTTAAACAGCTCCTCCTGTTTTTCTTGCCACTGGTCCGAGGGTGTAAAAATGGGTGGGCACAGCGGAGTGGCCTCAGAGGCCTGATGAGTCAAGGGACGAGATGGCTGGCACCTAGATCTAATGCGTCACCTCCGCGGTGACACAGATTCCAAGTTAGATGCTTGGCGGGGGGCCTCTCCTGAGCTGCACAGAAGTTTTCTGTTGCTTTTTTATTCATCTTCCTCCTTTTGCCTTTCCACAGTCTCCTCCTTCCATCTCTCCTTCTCTTCCTGCTCCCTCACCCCATCTTGGCTTGTCCTTCTCCTGGCATCACCCCCAACCCTCCCTGTCCTTTCCTAGTCATCACGTTTTCCTTCTTCTCTGAGTCCACCCTGCTGCCATGAACATGCCCCCCCGGTCTCCCTTGGAACCGAAGACACACACTGTCCCTTCTTGGGGAGCAGAGGGATACGGCAAGAGGGGGGTCGTCCATCCTCGCGTCCCCTCGATTCTCTGTTTCCAGCGCACTGGCCTCGTGCCTCGTATAAACAATTTATGCCCACTTAGTGCATGTATTAAACAGTTCCCCTCCCACACTGGGCCGTCAGGTGCTCCTCCATCTGAAAGGGTCCCTTGGTTTGCAGCCCGGGCCCGAGGCCAACAGACTCATTTTGCAGGAGGCTAAGTGGCGACACAGGAGAACTTTTCCATTCCACGCTCGGCCTCTGCCAGCCAGTGCCGTAAGCATCCCGGCTGTCATGGAAAAAAGGCCTGCAACGGTGGTAGCACGTACGTGGCAGGGCACCAAATGGGATTCCCCGGGCAGGGGTGGATCCTGCAGGGAAGAAAGTTTCTGTGCAGTGGTACGGCCCGCGGTGGCCTGACGCACCTTGGCGCTGGCTTTTTAGTGTTCCCTTGTGCTTAACGCAGGCAGGTGATCCCTCCCCTGTCGCCCCTCCCAGTGGGGAGGGGTGAACCTGAAAGGGCAGGGGTGTTCTGGGGGGCTGGGACGTGTGTCGTGGGGGTGCTGAGAGACACTGTATGTGATGGGAACCACTACAAGCTGGGGAAGGAGGCAGCTCTTCCACCTCCTAGTTCCAACCGCCGTGGGTGCGTTCCCTCCTGAAGGATGGTGTCCTAACTCCGAGTTAGCCGCATCCACGTCTATCGGAACTCCGTGCTGGATTCGCCCAACGGGGGGAGGAGAGGGACCATTTCTCCCCCTTCACCGAAGCGCAATTTGAATCATGGAAAGCTAGAACTGGAAGGGACCTCGAGAGGGCATCACGTCCAGAGCCCGCCCGGCAGGACCAAGCACCGCCCAGACCGGTGTTTCTCAGGGGTACTCGAGAGAAGTCTGGGGGGGTACGTCAACACCGCTGAAACTGGGAAAAAACGGAATTTTTGTTTGAAGTTTTGCAGCGCTTTATTATTTTGGTACTTTTTACACCCAAAAATTCCATCACCCGTCCGGCTACGATTAAGTTGTTTAAACAAATGTGTTGCAAAGGTAGAAAAAAATGTTGTGTGTCTGAAAACTGTAGGGACTGGGGGAACTTTTTAAATTTTTTTAAAGGGTACTTTTTGGAAAAAGGTTGAGAACCACTGGTCTAGAGCATCCCTGACAGGTGCCTGTCTAACCTGCTCTTAAATATCTCCAGTGATGGAAATTCCACAACCTCCCAAAGCCATTTATTCCAGGGTCCAACCAATTCATTACTCATGTCCAACCTAAACCTCCCTTGCTGCAGTTTAAGCCCATTGCTTCTTGTTCTATCCTCAGAGATCTTGCTGAGGGTCTGGGGAGGTTTGTCCTCGACAGGAGGCCAGGCTCGTTGGAAAGATGGTCCTTTCTGGCTGTGAGCGCTGCGGCCCTGGCACGCCAGCTGGTCGGGGGATAGCTGCAGCGCCGCGGCACAGGATGAGGCTGCAAGTCATGGGCGCCACGTGAAGACCCAGCTGGGAAAGGCAAGCCCCAACCCCGCCCCTTCCACCTGAGGCCCCGCCCCTGTCGCCAAGCCCCGCCCACCCTCAGCCTGATCCTTTCTGGCCAACTGCAGGGCTAGGGCTGCTTCCCCTGCGGCCAAGGAGCAGGGCTGCCGTGCCCTTCCTGGTGGCTGGGAAAGCCAGGCTGCCATGCTGCAGCCCCAGCCTTCCTTGCAGCCAGGGAGTGTAGGCAATTTTGGGAAAGCAGGGCCTTTACCGGCCGCCCATGGTGCAGCTTCTCCCCATGGCACAGTCACTGTCTCCCCAGGTCCAATCATCGGTGGCCAGTCCCCCCCTCTCCGCCTCGGGATGGATCTGCAGACCGTCCCCAACTTTCGGCGGGGGTCAGACAGTGACCTGTAAAAGGGAGCCCGGCGCCTCTCTCTAGCCCTCGTGCCGTAGGTTGGCGAGGAGCTCGGATCTTTGCCCGGAGCCGACACGGCCGAGCGCCTTCTGCATTCTTGTCGGCTGCGTGCCTCATTGCCCGTGTAATTGCTTGTGAAATTCTGATTGTGTCATCTCAACGGCTGGTACGCGGCGCAGAAAGGATCCAGCCACGGCCATTTAGCCAAATCTGCCTCTGCCCTGTAAACGGATCAGCTACAGGAGGGGTGCCCGTTTCGGTGGAAACGACCCAGGGAGAGTAGCCAAGAAAGGAGAGGGGACTTGTAGGAGAGTTTCTGAAAAGGACTTTCACTCTCACGCTGCGTTCCCAACTTGGCCTTTGCTCCTAGTCTGCACAAGCCGCTGGGCAGGTGCTAGAGGAACTGCGCCGGAATGAGGGGAATTAGGAGCTTCCAGAGGCAAAAGTCCCTTCTTCCTGGTTCCTCCAGCCCTTTCTGCTTCCGCGCTTGCCTCCCGCATGCTGAAAGAGTGAATTGCATAAAAGCTGCACGGGAAGGAAGGGGCTTTGTGAATAATTCATAGGGAGAAAGATTGTCTGCGGCCCGTGGCCGGACATTTGTGGTGGAATCTCGGGGCTTGATTGTGCTGGGCGGATGCTCGGGAAGTGGGAGGTGCGTGGGTGTTTGCCTGTGCACAGTCGTTACGATCTCTCCGCTTGGGTCAGAGTGTAACTAACGAGCTGGTAATCAAGCTGCAGATATTTAAGTGCCAGGCTCCCGGGGACCAAAACCGCAGCTGGGTTTTCTCTGCCGTTATCGCCTTTGCTTCACCGTTTGTGTCCATATCCGAAGCCCCGACCTGTCTTGGTGCGAGGCCCTGCACGAGGCTCACGCAGTTCAGGCGTGATCACGCTCGTGGCAAGCTTGTGACACACACTTTCTGGGCTGGGGCCCGAGATTGGCCATCAGTTTCCCAGCTCTCGCTGCAGCAGGGTGTGTGACGGCCACATGACACTAACCCTAAGTCACCTAGTGCACCCAAGAGCTCTGGTGCTCTAGCGTGACCCTTCCTCGGCACCACCCTCTTCTGGTGCACCACCCTCTTCTGGTGCATCGCCGGTGCCACGTTTGCACGCACACATGAGCATTTGCACCAGACTCTCAAGGAGGCAGCTCAGGCCTCTTATTCCCACTGCTGTTTTCAACAGCGCCTGAGGCCTGGAATGAGAGAAGGGGTGTCTGTGCCACAGGGATAAAGTGTGCCCCTCGTGAAAAGGAAAAGCTCTTTTCCAGCCTGCTGCGAGGCCTGGTGCTTGCACCCCCGAGCTGACCAGGCCTGGATGTTCAGAAACACGGAGCCACCAAGGCTCCTACTGATGGCGCTGTGGGGAGTGGGGGAGTGTCGGCGTCACACATGGCACCTTTGAAAATCCCGTGCAGCATCCTCGGCGGGTTCAGCCTGGAATGGCAGTCTAAGGGAGGAGGCCGTGCGAAGGCGAGATGCTGGATGAGCACGTGTGCGTAGAAACGTGCGAGCTTTCAGGTCGTGCCTGCGTTGGGCAGGCTAGGAAGAGACCCCTGGAGCTAAAGGGAAAGTGTCATTTACCATCCCCGTGGCGCCCCCTGGTGCATGCTGACCTCACGAGGCCGAGGGCTTCCCCTTGCACTGGTGCGAGGGAAGGAAGCGCTGCCCAGTGATTAGAGCAGGGGACGTGCACGCTCAGAACACCTGGGCACCCTCCTGGCACAGACACGTGGTGCAACCTACCGCAAGTGGCTTTCCAGCGCCGTGCCTCAGTTTCCCTCCCCCCCCCCCCCCCCCCGGCGTGATGATCCTGATACCATGGTGCCAAGTATCGGCGGGCAAATGCCATGCGTGAGCAGCGTGCTGACCTCGGACTCCAGCCTGTGCCTGCAGAAGGAGCCGGATGCCACCAGCTGTCCACAGCCCTCTGCCTAGAGCCAGGCCGGTGCCTGGTTGGCTTTGCTGTCAGCAGCCAAGTCTCTCTGCTTCCCTGTGCGGTGACTCCAAGGAGGGGAATCCCCCCCCCCCCATTATTTGTTCGAAACTTGCCCAGCTGTTTCCTTCTCTTTTTAGAGCATCTGTGGCTGGTGTCAGCCCCCCGGGGGCCCGGCTGGGTTTCAGGTTCCGCTGACAGGCTGGGAAAGGGGGACCTCAAGGCGTTGCCACTCTTCCTGTGACCTCTCCTGGTGCTCGGCAGCTCTGCAAAAAAACCCCAAATCCCCAGACAGGCAGGAACTTGTCTGCACGTAGGCTCCAGTGGAAATCCCTAGTGGAGGGGGGTGGAGCGGTTTAGTGGCTAGAGCATTCGCCTGGGGCCGGCCGAGTGGTGGGTTCAAATTTCACCCACCCTGGGAGGGGCAGGATAGCCAATAGAGGCTGCCCCAGAGGCAGGGTCACACCCAGGTGAGTTGCCTCCCTACACACCACCCCGTGCTGTGCTGTGCAAGCCATGCTGGTGCTGGGGGGTTGTGCCCATCACTTCCCTCCCAGCAGCACTATGGTCTCCAGAAGGGGAATGCATGACGTGCACCCTGCCCCGGAGCATGGGTCGACTCCACCAAGGCTGGCGGGTCAGCGGGGTGAGCATCATGTTGGCAGGGAGGACACATCTTGGGAATGGTTGTGAGCTGTCTCTGTGTCCCCACCCCGAAAGGCGGGGCCTCATATGCAATGGGCGGGGCCTCGGGCAGAAGGGGCAGTTCCCTCTAGGCACCGCGTGTCCTTGAGGGGGCGTGGAGACTTTGCAACCTGGGGAGAGGGGAGCAGGCAAAGTCTCTGCCCCTCCCCACTTCCATCCCGCACGGGGCCCACGGCGCCCAGAGGGAGCTGCGAGGCGTTTTGAACAGCGAACGACTTCACGTCTCCATTGGCCCAGGGGCGGGGGAGCAGCAGGATGGGCTGGAGGCCAGATCAAGTGGCTTGGCCGGCCGGAACCGGCCCATGGGCTGCATCTCGCCCGCCCCTGGTGTTGCCCGTCCGAAAGAGCCGGGGAAGGGAAACCGGAGCGCCACTGGGCGGGGTAGGCTTTGCCCAGGAGTTTCAAGAGGAAGGAACAAGCTGGAGGGGCCTGCCCAGGTGTGTTTCTAGCATCATGGCCACCCACCCCTCATCCTGGGCTCTGCTCATCTCCACCTTCATCCCCAGCCACTCTTCCCCAGGGAGGTACAGCCCCCCGCCCTCTGGCCAGGCCCGGGGGGTGTCGCCTGCTTGGGGCCTGGCCCCTATGCCGCTGAGGCAGCAACGCGGGGCGCGCCAAAGGAAACCCGCCCCCTTGGTTTGCCTCGCGCCGAGCAGGCTGAAGAAGACGCCTGGGTTTGGTTTCAGGCCCCGGAGACTCTCGTTACAGCTGATTCGGCTTGAATGCTCCCAGTCAGCAGCAAAAGGAGAAGAGAAACCCGGCAGAGACTCAATGTCAGGGAGGGAGCAGCCTGCCCCCCGCCGCAGACGGGGGAGGGACTGAGACCGAATCCCCCCTCCCCCGGCACTATCTTTAGCAGGCTGATTGATTCGCCCCAGCGGGGTTTTATTTTGTCAGGGAAGCTGTTTTGGGAGCCATTTCAGCTGAAACAGCCTGTGTAGGGGGGAGGACCCTAAATGCCCCTCGGGCGGGGGCTGGGCCCCGTGTGCGGGGCTGAGAGAGGCCTGAGGGGCCAATACCGTTCTCACGGGCGTGCTGTCTGGCCCGCCCATGCTCGGAGCTGCACATCCCACCAGGAGGGACGCTCCCTGCCCTGCAGAGCTTGCAGCTTGCAGCCTTCCAACGTTTCTGTTCCCAGGCAGCCCCTGCTGGGTTGGGTGCCCCCGGGAGAGGCGTCACGTGGGCCACGGTGCCCGGCTCTCAGTGGGGCTCACAGGAAGAAACCGGGGTCCTGTTTGGGGGACTCAGCTCTGAAGGGAGGAGACGGGGGCATCACGTGAAAACAAGCCCCGTTGGGGCGATGGAGGCGTCGGGGGGTCGCTGCTCTCCTGTGTCCCTTCCACGGGGTTTACGCACACATGTGGGCAGCTGCATGCTGTAGCCAGGCCTCCTCCAGACGGGCTGGGACACTGCGTGAAGTCACAGCAGGACTTCCATTGGTCTGGTCTCTGGAGCCCGCCTGGAAGCATCGGGTGTAACGAGGCCACCAGGGAAAGACGGGCACCCTGCCCGGAGAGACGTTGGCTCCAGATCCGCGGCTGGTGTGAACCACGGCAGCTCCCTTGGCATCGGCCGCTTTGCACCCATCGGGGACTGACCCTGGGAATTTTGGCCAGGGGGCGGGAGGAAGAAGAATTTCAACTCCCACCAAACAGCTTCTGCGCGCCGCAGGCAGGAGACCCAGGGCGACTGCTGCTCGCTCCAGCCCCGGCCTGGCGGGGGGGAAGGGAGCTCGCTCGGCCGCCCTGTGCTGTTACGCAAGGCCGGCTCCTGCAGATGGATGGCCCTTTGCACGTGGTCACGTGAGCCCACGGCACGAGCCTTCCACTTTCCATATTTAGAATCGCTGGATCAGGGGAAAAAAATGTATTTTTGGAGCGTTCCATTTGCTTCGTCTCCAGATTCTGGGCTGGGATTTTTTCTCCTTTTAATACGCCAAAGCCCCTTTGGTTTTAACGCTGCTTCCCCCCCACCTACCCGCCTCGCCCTTGCCTAAGAAACCGTGCGGGTGGATTTACACGGCCGTGCGAAACACTCGCTCCAGCTTTCCCGGGACGTTTGCCTGGGCGCATGGAGCGGCAGCCTCAGAGCGAGGCGGGCGCTGGGTTAGAACCCGCTGTTGTGTCTCCTCTCGACTGTTCTGCCTTTTGCTAGAGCGCCCCCCGCAGGCCGAGAGGAGAGGAGAGCAATGCCCGGGCTAGGGCACGAGGAGGGGACTGTGAGGTGGGGGGGACTGCGTGGTGGGCGCTCTCCCAAGGGAGGCCAATAACGAGGAGGAAGATCCCTCGTTAGCCAGCCTGCGTATTTACGGGGGGTTCCTTGTACTCCTGCCTGGGCTCCTTGCATCCCAAGTACCAATCACACCGCCCAGCTCTGGGCCTTGTCAGATCTCCACTCGCCTACTGAAGGAGCTCGGGGTCATTAGCCCCAGATGGGGGCACGGAGAGTCAGGGAGGTGTCTTCCCAGGTGCCTGCCAGAGCTGCGACAAGAGCTCATGTCTCCATCAGATGTGGGGCAGTGCACTATCCACTAGGCCAGACTGCCGCTAGACGGGCCAGTGCTGTGCTGCTGCGTGCCCGCCTCTCGGGCTGGGCGGGGGGGCAGAGTCTTGTCCTCTCCCCTCCCGCCTGTGAGGCAGGGGGCGGGGGGCAGCCACTGCCTCCGGGAGACAGCGGGATAGCTAGTGTCCCCTAGCCCAGCGAGGGGCAACCGAGGCGAGGCTGTGGCCTCCTTCACCTCAATGGGTCGTGAGACGGCCGTTGCCCAGATGTGCCCTGGGAGAGGGTAGCTGTGCTCACGGCGCTGGCGTGCCTAGAACCTGCATGGGGGGGGGGCTGACCCATCGCAGTGCTGGGACGGGCTGCCGAGGGTGCGCCCGGCTCCCGCCGTCACTGCTGGGCGCGATCAGCATGCACCTCGCATCCCGGCCCTGGCGTCACCTGCGGGATACTTGCATAGTGAGCGTTACTCTACCCTGGCCCTCCGCCACTCCTGAAAGCCGCAAGCATGCACAGCAGTGGCTCCAGGGGCTACCCCTCGCCCACTGGCCCCTACCCCACAGCTGGACGGGTTAGGACTCACCCCGAGCTGGGGGCAGCCCCCACAGGCTGCCCCAGGATGGAGCTGGCATCCACATTTCCAGGGTCAGGGACCTGCTGTAGGGAGGGAGGTGGAGTGGGATCTCCAGTGAACACCCAGGGGAAAAGCAACGACCCGGACAGGGACCCGCAGACTCTGGCAACCCTGCGCGTGGGTCACGGGGAGCAAAATGTCTCTGGGCCCCACAGATCACCCCGATGGGCTGCCCACCCCTCCGGGAGCAGCAGTTTGTGCCTGCGAGCTGCTGCTGGTCCCCTAGCACAGCCTCCCTGGGGCGGATTACAAGGGCCCGTCTCGCCCACAGCGGGATCCACCTGCGGGTGGCATTTTCCTTCTCCAGCTCACTCGCTCTCCCCCCAGGCTCTGAGCTGGGCCTGCAGGCTTTGGGCTCTAGTTTCAGGGAGCCGCTGGGCGAGGTTTGGCTTCTGGAGGAGGGGGATTTGGGACTGTAGGAGGGGGATTTGGGACTGGAGGAGGGGGATTGGGAGGCATTGGGTTGAAGCCAGGAGCCCCGCGCCAGCAGCCGGATCTACCCCCTGAGCCGGCTCAGTGGGATCGCTGTCCAAACCTGCTGCTTGCCTCACGCCAGGGCGAGTCAAGGGGGCTGGCACACGTGGCCTCCGAGGAGAGGCTGAAGGGTTTGGGCTTAGTCTGCAGGAGAGAAGAGTGAGGGGGGATTTGAGAGCAGCCTTCAGCTCCCTGAAGGGGCGTTCCCAAGAGGATGGAGAGTGGCCGCCAGCCACTGGCGAGAGACACCGGGTTGGTGTCCTGCCTAACAGGCATTTCCATAAGGGGACAGGAAACTGAACCCAACCCAGGGGATCCCCCCCCCCCCCCGTTCTTGCACTGCGTTCTCAGAAACCAACAGGAGTTCGACCAGGGGTCTCCAACCTGTGTAACCACAAGATCCCTTTTTCAATTGATGTGCAACGTAAGATCTGCTCCAGACCCACATTCCCTTGTCCCACTTCCTTCCTGCCCCTTCTTTGAGGCGTTGCCTTTGCCTCACCCTTCTCACTCCACCCCCCTCCTTCCCCTATCTTTGCTCCCTTGCGCCAGGAGGGGGGAGGGGGTTGGGGTGCCACCTCTGGTTTTGAGCCAAGGGGTTTGGAGTGTGGGAGGGGCTCCAGGCTTAGCCCAGGGTGGTGGGTTGGGGTCCAGGAGGAGTTTCAGGTTGCAAGCGCTGGGAAGGAGTTTGGGCGCAGGGGGACTCAGGTCTGGGGCGGGCGGTTGGGTGTAGGAGGAGGTTCCGGGCGGGGACAGTCAAAACCGCAAACTAATCCACTTTGCGAGCAGTAAAAAGTAACGACGACCCCCCACGTACGTGTTGGGTGGGGAGAGGAGAGAGAAGGACAGTGGGTGTGTCGGTGAGAATGACACACACCCAAGGTGTGAGAGAGAGACAGACTTGCACTGCCGAGCTCCCTCCATCCCCTTGTCTCTGGGTGTAGACAGGGGACAGAAGTGGGGGGAGGAGGGGCACCCTGACATCAGCGCCCCCCCTCCCTCCCACACCCTGCACAGGGGGGCAGTTCCAAGGCAGAGGGCAGGAGCAGCAGGACAGTGGGTGGAGGGGCAACTGAAGTGCCAGGGCTTGAGAGCTTCCCGGCCAAACCAGTCAGGATCCCCTGTCAGAGGCTCCAAGATCTACCGGTAGAGCCCGATCTGCTGGGTGGTGACCACTGAGTTAGACACATGGGGACGTTCCGCCTGTAGGGACTAGGGATGTCAGCGTACAGTCGTTTAAACAACCGATCAGCCCGGGCTTATGGGTTAATCCTCACAACTACACGCACCCACCCCCCTTGCTGCCTCTGTATCAGAGGCAGTGGGGGAAGGGGAGCAGCTGGCTTAAAAGCTGGTTCCCAAAAGCACTGGCTCGCCTCTCTCCCCCCTCCCCCACATCTAAACGTGTCACCACTAAAATTTCAGGCGCCTGCCCAGCTACATAGAAAGGCGACAGTTAACATCCCTGGCAGGGACCAGGCAGTGAGCGCCGAAAGGTTTTTTCTGTCTCTGCTGTTCCATCCGAGGTACCTTGACTCCCAGGCCCTGGTTATCTGGTCTCCCTTCCCAATTACTCCAAGCACAGGCCTGATCTCCCCGGGGCAGAAGTCCTGCAACTCGCACCTTTTCTCCGTATGCTTGAAACCCAGGTTAGCTGGCTTCTTTGCCTGCGCTGTCTGCACAGACCCACCCCAGGCCCCCAGCCGGCTGTCAGTGTCTGCACACACCTGATCCTCACACACCAGATCAGCTCCTGGCTCCGCCGGTTGAATGGGGCCCCAACTCTCCGGGGCGAGGCCGATGCAGGGGCAGAGGTTCAAGGTGGGGAGTTGGGAGGAATCATCCCTCCAGCTCGCACTGACTCTCCCCCAGGGAATTCTGGCCTCCCCTGAGATGCCTCCCTCCTCCTGCACGGGAGGAGACGGCTCCGGAGACGAGACCTGCTCCTTAGGACTCCTGGCTTCCGTTGCCAGCTCCGCCGCTGGCTTGGCCCTTGTGACCCAGCGTCTGGGTCAGTGCAGCTCCCGGCGCGTTGAAATCCTCCGGGGACAGCGCCGTAGAAGGACAACCTCGCACCGCCCCCAGCCGTGATGGCGGATTCGCGCCACGTGCTCCTGCAAGCTGGGGCCTCTCTCCCCTCTGCTCTGCCCCCCCCCAGGAAGTAGGGGCGTTGTACAGTCCAGGAAAGCTTTGCCATGCAGCGTGTCACACTCGTACGCTGGCAAGCCTGTCTTTGGCCCAGACTTTAGGACAGGGGTGGAGAACCTACAGCCTAGGGGCTGGATCCGGCCCTTGGCTGAGCTGGATCTGGCCCCCGAGGCTCACTCCTGCACCCCATCCTGCCCAGACCGCGCACCCCCACTCCACTCCTGCACCCTGCCTCCTTCCCCCAGCCCGCGCCTGCCCCCTCCCAAACCCGCCAACCCCCAACCTATTCCTGCATCCTCCCTGCCAGACCCCGCACCCCAAGCCCACTTCCTGGCAGCTCCCCCCCCCGAACCCCTCATTTCCGGCCCCATCCCAGAGCCTCACCTGAGTGAGGTGAGGTTTTTTTTCTTTTTTGCTTCTCACTTTTGTGCGGCCCCTGACTGATTTTTCGGTGGGTCAGTGGCTCCCGACCCCAAAAAGATTCCCCGCCCCCGCTTGGGAGAAAGAATCCCAGGGCTGCGGTAAAATGAATTTGCCTCTCCCCACACGGCTCCCCCCTCGCATCCGCTCTTCCTCTCTGCTGTGGGCTCTCTTGCCCCCCTCCCCGCCCCCGGCACGCTCTCTCGTTTGCCCCGTAATGCAGCGAGACGCACGTGCAGGCGGGTTCTTCGGGCGCGCCCCGGGGGACGCTGCAAAGTCTTTCTCGTGATTAAATATTTAACGGACGGGCCCAACTCTGACAGGTTTCCAAAGCTGGAATATTATCGGCAGGTGGAATTTTTTGTTCGTGCTCAGCGCTTTCCCCGGGAGCTGTTTGGGGTAATAAATTACCCGGTCAGAGAGAGTGAGGCTGCAGAGCCGGGCGTCCTGAGCTGCCCCGAGACGGGACAGAGACCCAGGCCGAGTGACCGCAGAGCAAATGTGGCTGCAGGTAGCGTAAGAAGATGTGGGCTCGGGCTTGGTTTGAAACGCCAGCTACTTTTGCTTTGCAGCTGTGGTACAGTGAGGGCCTCCAGACTCCTGGGTTCTTTCCCCAGCTCTGAGCTGGGGGGGAGGGGCAGTGTTGTCTAGGGGTTAGAGAGAGGCACGGGGAGTCAGGACTGCTCCATTCAGGTGATCTTGGGAAAGCCCCCCCTCCCCTTGCCTTGGCCCTTGTGTAAAAGCAGGATAATTTGTGAAGTTTAATTAATGTCCATAAAGAGCCCCTCCCCCCGGCTGCCACTCTAGGAATGCATCGTCCCTCCCCCCGCCCCAGGGAAATGGACCCCAGCATCACCCCGCATCCCACCCGGTCTTTCAGAACCGGTCTGCTCTTTCCACCAGCTCCCCTGCTCTCTGCTGCCATCTCGGGGCCAAAGGCGGCCCCTGCGGGTCAAGCCCGGTTTTTTGGGTTACTTTTTAAGTTTTGCTGGAGACGCAGGATGTTCAAGACCAGGGGGAATCGGTTATTTCTTGGTCAAGGACTCCAGAGAAAACCATGACAACCAACGGCAGTGATACCGAGTAAATAAAAAGAGTTTGGGGTCCGTTCAAAAGCATCCGAGGGTCTGGATTTGGCCCTTGGTCCGTCTCCTGACTCCCCCTGTCCTAGGCACACACAGGATCAGCGAAGAGTTAACAAGCCCCCTCCCCAGAACAAAGGGGATGTCTGAGAAGGGACCGTTCTCCCTGGGAACTGGACTTAAGTGCAGGCATCCAGAGTGGCCACCCGGGAGACCCGTCTGGGATAATGACGACTTCATCCTTTGCCTTGCCATGCCGTCTCACAGCTCCCAGCGCCCCGGCGTGCTCGGTGCTGTACAAATACAAAGCGAAAGACAGTCCCTGCCCCAAAGAGCTTCCAGCTGCAGTATCTTGTCTAAGGACACAGGTTGGACCTCTCTCGTCGGGCACCTGGATGAGGGATTTTGCTGGACCAGGGGAGGTCATTTCTGGCTCCCCTGCTGCCCACCGCACCCCCTGCCCTGCCCTGCCGCCCCACCGGGCTACCCAGCTCTCAGCCCCCCAGCAGCACAGTTGGGCCATGCACCGGGCTCTGGTTCCCCCCCTACATTGAGTTGGGCTCTCACCACCCCATTCTCCACAGCGCGTTAGGGCTCTCTGATCCTGGAGCATCCGTGGTCAAGCTGGACCACGGATGTTGCCCGACCAGAAAGTCCCAGGTTAGAGAGGTGCAACCCAACATCTTGCGGCTTGGGACAGCATTTAGGGTTGAAATTCCTTCCTCTTCCCCCACCCCGTCTAGCCTGCAATAAGTGGGTCCTCTCATCCCTCTGGGCCAGTGTTCGCACCCACCCCAACTCCCCAATCGCCGACAGCGCCTGCCCCCTTGCTATTTTCCACAGCGGCCAGCTCTTCTTGTAGACGGCTTTGGTGGCTTCTTCCGGCCCCGGTCGCGCATCCCTTTGGCGGGCACCCTACAGTGCCATACGCCGGAGCTGGGGAAAGCTAGGCCAGGGGACATTCGAGTGGGCTTGGGTCTCTCCATCACTGGGTCCCGAGCAGGGCTGCAGGCAGGCAGAAAGGGTTTGGTTCCGAACCAGACTCGAGCCGTCCAACTGCAGCCCACGCTCCCCCAGCCGGACTGTGGGCAGGTGAAGACCCTGCTACCGACCAGCCCCCAGCGTGCTCGGTGCTGCACACGTCCAAAGTGAAAGACAGCCCCTACCCTGGCGTCTGACCCCGGCGCGGCCACGTGCCAGTGATTTTATAAAGCGGCAGTTCTTCTGGGTCTACTGGGGAAGAGCTGTGCCCCCAGTACCCCGTCTCGCAGGTGTTACCCAAGTCTGGTTGGACGAGGCAGCTGGGCTGGCACACGGGGTCCCAGCTGAGCGTTTGGGGGAGCCGGTGCCCATGGGGGACTGGCGAGGAGGCCTCTGATGCCCTGATGAATTCACCCCTGGCTAATCTGTTCGACTCATTTGTTGTTTCAGATTCCTGCTCGTCTTCGGCTGCTTGGTGCTCTCCGTGTTCTCCACCATCCCAGATCATCAGAAACAAGCCAACCAGTATCTGTTCATCCTGGTAAGGAAGGGACTTACAAACCGCTCTGGTCTTCTCTCCAACTAGCCGTGTGTTCCCAGTCTTGAGTCCCTACTCGACTAGTCACTTCCCCCCTCCCCTTGCTGTCTCTATCAGAGAGAGGCAGCAAGGGGGGGAGCAGGAGCCAAGCTGTTGCAGTGGGGAGCTGGCTTAAAAGCTGGGAGCAGGGGAGGCAGAGGCATGGCTGGGGGATTGGGAGTGAGCCAGGACAAGATTCCCGGCTTGCTCCTGGTCTTCCCCACTGTATTAAGAGCCATCTAAAAGGCAGAGCCACAGGGGGGTTAGCTCCTGGGGCCAGCAGCTAACCCCTCTGCGGCTCTGCAGTGTCCCTTATCGAGTACTTGATGGAAATCGAGTCCCCTTACCGACTAATCGAGTAGTTGATGGAAATCTAGTCCCATTAGCAACTAATCAAGTAATTGATGGAAATCGAGTCCCCTTATTGACTAATCATGTAATCGATGGAAATCAAGTCCCCTTATCGACTAATCAAGTAGTCGATGGAAATCAAGTCCCCGTATCGATTAATTGAGTAATTGATGGAAATCGAGTCCCCTTATTGACTAATCGAGTAGTTGATGGAAATCCCATCAACCACTCACTTAGCGGACTACACGCAATTTAACATCCCTACCAGAGAGTACCCGCTCTGCGGTCTCCTTTGCTATAACCACTAGGCCACACTTCCACCGCTTCCGTTGCTGCGAGATGTTTGCAGGCATGAGTCATTGCTGCGGGCCATGCAAAAGCAGCATAGCGCAGCCCCTGTAGGGTTTTTAAATGGACTCGCTCCCATAGAATCTGACTGGGAAGCCTTGAGCCAAATAGTATTTTTGTCTGGAAAAGCGAAAAAAAAAAAAAACAACTGGAAAGGGGGGAGGGGAGGGGAAAGCAGCCTAAAAAAAGCAACTTTCCCACCGACTGTCAGAAAGCGCTGACGCGGGGTTTCTCCCGACTGTGATGGAGACTAAATTAGGAAGGTCCTTGTGACTTTCTCACGAGTAAGCAAAACAGGGGCTGGTGTGTACAAAAGGTAGGAGGCAAAGCAGTACAATGCTGACGGCGGAGGAAAATTACCCATATATATTTAAGCCGGGCGCATGCAGGAGGAGCAGGGCGGCTCCGAGAGGCTCCTGGCTCGTCTCCGTGACTTTGGAGGCGCGGAGAGCTTTGCTTAGCGGCTCCGCGCTGGAGCGCCGGTTTCCTACGGACCTGAGCCCCAGCCCAGTGAGGTCCCTGGGAACGGTCGCACTGGCTGGAAAGGGTTTGGAGCAGGGCCTGGGAAGATGGGGATTTTATAACCCACTTTGTTCTGATCTGGCCAGCGGTTTGCTCCAAGGTTTCCCCTCCTTTCACACCACGGGCTAGGGAATTCTTTCCTGTCCCATTCACACCCTTAGGGTACGTCTAGACTACATGGCTCCATCGACGGAGCCATGTAGATTTGTTTTTTTGGCAAAGGCAAATGAAGCTGCGATTTAAATAATCACCGCTTCATTTAAATTTACATGGCTGCCGTGCTGAGCCGACAAACAGCTGATCAGCTGTTTGTCCGCTCAGCGCGCTAGTCTGGACGCTCCCCTGCCGACATCAAAGCCCTTTGTCGGCAGCCCCGGTAAACCCCATCCCACGAGGAATAACGGGGCTGCCGACAAAGGGCTTTGATGTCGGCAGGGGAGCGTCCAGACTAGCGCGCTGAGCGGACAAACAGCTGATCAGCTGTTTGTCGGCTCAGCACGGCAGCCATGTAAATTTAAATGAAGCTGCGATCATTTAAATCGTGGCTTCATTTCCCTTTGCCTACAACCCTAATCTACATGGCTCTGTCGATGGAGCCATGTAGTCTAGACACAGCCCTAGAGTGGCCAGCAGGAGGGGGTGTGAATTGACGCCCTTCACCCAGAGGGTGGCATTAGCCGGCAGAAGGGGAGCTGAGGTCCCTCCCACACACAAGGATGGCACCCGGGTAGCTCCAGGAGGGATTTCAAATCTGTGCAGCTGGGCACATGACCGTTCTCTGATAGCTTTTCACCGGCCCTACCTTCCTGGGGTAACTGGCACGGGGAATTTCTTGCCTGGTTGGGAACGCGTCTATGGCCTGCACACAGAGCCCTGGTCTGCACTGGGGGTGGTCACTCCTGGAGTGCAGCTCCGCTGCTGGTCCCAGCTCCGCTGCTGGTCCCAGCTCCGCTGTTGGCTATAGCTCCCCTGCTGGTCCCAGCTCCGCTGCTGGTCCCAGCTCCCCTGCTGGTCCCAGCTCCGCTGCTGGTCCCAGCTCCACTGCTGGCCAAAGCTCTCCTGCTACAGCCCAGACACCAGGGCTTTGCCCGCCTGTCCTGAGCCCGTGAAGATGGCGCAAGCTTTAACCTCCCTCCAGCAGCCCCCCCGCCCCCTCTCCCCTGCATTGTTGTTGTGGCTGGAAGTGAGCGGATGGCACGTCTTGTCTTGGCAAAGGCATCGCGGGCATTCCCCAGCCAGTGTGCTGGGCAGGGGTGAGCAATCATCTTCGCGGGGGGCCACTTAATGAATTTTGCTACGTGGTCACGGGCAGGCTCCACCCCTATGGGAAGGGGCGGGGCCTGAGGTGGAAGGGGCGGGGGTGGGGACTAGCCTCCCACCAGAGTTAGAGGCTTTGAATTCAAAACAGAGACGAGGGTTCCTGGCTCCTGGCCCTGTCTCCACCGCGTTGCCTGGAGCTGCCTGGGGTTGCTGTAGCAATTAAAACGCTCCCTGCTCCAGCCCCTGCTGAGGTAGCACCGTATCCAGGAGCCATTTAAATAGATCCTGCTCTGAGCCAACGCCTGGAACTTTGGTGACACGGGCAGCAGGATATAAGTCCACAGGCCGCATCAAAGTGTTAAGTGGGGCGCGCCTGGCCCAGCCCTGGTGCCGGGCAATACAGAACCCACAGCACCGAGTTGCAAAGCCTGAGTCAGCTCCCAGCCCCACTGAGGGGCTAAAAATCAAAGTGTGGACTCAGCCTGGAGCCCGGGATCCAAACCCACCCTCACCCCTCATGGGGTTTCAGCCCCAGGCTGAACATCTGTGCAGCAATTTGTACTCCCAGAGCCGGAGCCGCGTTGCCAGCCTCAGCCGTGCCGTGCGCTGGGGGTCTTTCCTGCAGGGTAGACGCACCCTCGGGGGCACGGATGAGCATCTGGTGCAGGCTAGGGTGATCTAACAAGGCAGGATCCCAGCATCAGAAACTCCAGGGGCTGTGGGAGAATTCCTCCCACCCGACGGGCTGAGATGGTCTGGTGCAGCCTCCGCCGTGGGGCGGGAAGGAATCCTGCCCCTGTTTTCTCCACGTTCATGGCTCACGGCCCAACTGCAGCCACTTTTCTCTGGGCAGTGGGATCTGGGGTTCTGCTCCAGCTGGAGATGGTCTGTCGAGAGCATCCGGCTGCTGCGCGGCGGCTCTGTTATCCAGCAGGAACCCCGGGGCGTCCCCTGCACTTGCTAAGGCGGATTTCGGTCCGTGCTTCTGCCGAGGGGACCGGCGACCCGCCCGGGGGTGTGTGTGTGACTCGAATACAGCACTGAGCCGTGCTTTGCGGGGAGGGGGGGTTTCTAGGGAGACAGCAGGTCCCCAGCCCCTCTGTGGGCTCCTGTTTCTGGCTGCAGGCTCCGTGGAGGTTTGTCTGGGCGGAGGGGTCGCCTGGAGGCTGCATCTCTGCAAAGGGAGTGAGGAGCCGGCTGCGGGAGGTTCACACCCAGTCCCGGAGGTTCTTGCACGCAGGACCCTCCCAGACTAACCAACCCAGCTTCTCTCTCTGTCTCTCCTCTCCACCCTCCTCTCCCCTCCCACCCCGTCCCCGCCCGGCAGGAGTTCGTCATGATTGTGGTGTTCGGCATGGAGTACATCATCCGCATCTGGGCGGCTGGCTGCTGCTGCCGCTACCGGGGCTGGCAGGGGCGGTTCCGCTTTGCCAGGAAGCCCTTCTGCGTTATAGGTACGTGCGGGGGAGGAAAGCCCCCCCCCCGGATCCTCCCCGAGGGGCACCGGAGGGGTCCCAGCAGGGAACTGCTCTCTGCACCCCTCTCTAGGACGCCCACTGGCCCCTGCTTAGCACTGGAGCTAGGGACGAGGAGGACACGCGAGGGCTCTGTGGGGGCGCCTAGAGGCCGTGGGGATGGGCACATTGGGAGAACCCTAACCCAACGCTTCCTCCCAAGCTCTCAGGGGGCGCCATGAGGAGCAAAGCCGAAAGGAGATGGGATCAGAATAGCCCAGCGGTTTTCCAATGACGGGTCGCGCCCCAGCACTGGGGGGGTGGGAGGTCGGGCGCTGGGGTTCATTGCTGCAGGGGGATCAGGTGAGCAGCGGGGGCGCTAAGGCAGCGACCTGCCTGTCCTGGCACTGCAGATTGTGCTGCCCCCCAGAAGCAGCCGGCAGGAGGCCCAGCTGCTAGGTGGGGGGACACCCAGGGCTCCATGCTGTGCTCCTGCCCCAAGCACTAGCTCCGCACTCCCATGGGCTGGGAACCTGCTGCCGGCTGCTTCGGGGGCAGCAGGGTCTGCAGGGCCAGGAGAGGCAGGAAGCCGCCTTAGCGCCCCCGCTGCACCGACTGGGAGCTGCTCAGGAGAGCTGCCTTCTGCCCCAGCCCTGACCCCCCCAAAGCTCCTACCCTCAGCCCACGCCGGAGCCCCCACTCCAGTCACATGTCAGGTGGCGGCATCAACAATTTTCTTCGACGGGGTCACGAGAAAAAGAAGCTTGCAAACCACGGGGCTCGGCTCCGCCGGGTTCCCCAAGGGAAGGGGGTGCCCAGGACTCTGCTGAATTTGGGAGCCTGAGACCCCTTGGAAATTCCCGCCCTGAGAGTAAAGCGCCCCCCACATCCACCCCCACCCCTGCACACCAGAGACAGGAGGGCAGGGCAGGAAGGGGCAGAGTCCCAAAGTCGTCCCCACCAGGGGCACCTGGATGCAGGACTTTGGGGAGGGTCCCAGGAGGGTCCCTGCTGCATCTGAGTGTCCTGCCCCAGGGCTGGGCTGGGCTGGGCTGGGCTGGGGTGGCTCAGAGCTGCGGGGAGCCAGGCCGTGTCTGGAGAAGGACCTGCCCTGCCTAGTCTCTGGGCAAGGGAGCTGGGCAGGGGGGTGGCTCCAAGGGCTGCGCCCAGCATCAGGCTTGGGGATGGGGAATAGGAGGCATTTTAACTGCCGGGGTGGGGAGCCCTGGCTGGGGCTGGCAGCTCGAGAGGAGGTCGTGGCCGACTCTGCTTGGGGAGGGGAGCAGTTTATTGCGAGGGGCGGGGGGCACAGGTGGGTTAGTTTGGCCAGTGACTGGGGACCTCGAGGATGGTTTTCCCCACAGAACCACCCTCCCGCATTTGAAGGGGCAAAAGCCACATCCCCAGAACCATAGTACCTGCTAGCCAGCTACCCCGGCCCCATCCCCACTGCCCTGCCAGCTACCCCTCCCTCATCCCCAATTCCCTGCCAGCTACCCCTCCCCCATCCCCACTGCCCTTCCAGCTACCCCTCCCCCATCCCCACTGCCCTGCCAGCTACCCCTCCTCCATCCCCACTTCTCTGCCAGCTACCCCTCCCCCATCCCCACTGCCCTTCCAGCTACCCCTCCTCCATCTCCACTTCCCTGCCAGCTACCCCTCCCTCATCCCCAATTCCCTGCCAGCTACCCCTCCCCCATCCCCACTGCCCTGCCAGCTACCCCTCCTCCATCCCCACTTCTCTGCCAGCTACCCCTCCCCCATCCCCACTGCCCTTCCAGCTACCCCTCCCCCATCCCCACTGCCCTGGCAGCTACCCCTCCCTCATCCCCAATTCCCTGCCAGCTACCCCTCCCCCATCTCCACTTCCCTGCCAGCTACCCCTCCTAAATCCCCACTTCCCTGCCAGCTACCCCTCCCCCATCTCCACTTCCCTGCCAGCTACCCCTCCCCCATCTCCACTGCCCCGCCCGCTACCCCTCCCCCATCCCCATTGCCCTGCCAACTACCCCTCCCCATCCCCATTGTCCCCGCCCGCTACCCCTCCCCCATCCCCACTGACCCCTGCCATCTACCTCCTCCCCCATCTCCACTGTGCCATCCAGCTATCCCCTCCCCCATCCCCACTGCCCCCCGAGCCAGCTCTCCCTACCCACCTGCCTGTGCTCTGGGTCGCAGATTTCATCGTGTTCATCGCCTCACTGGCCGTCATCGCGGCCGGCACGCAGGGGAACATCTTTGCCACCTCGGCGCTGCGCAGCATGCGCTTCCTGCAGATCCTGCGCATGGTGCGCATGGACCGCCGGGGCGGCACCTGGAAGCTGCTGGGCTCCGTGGTCTATGCCCACAGCAAGGTGAGCAGCCGAGGGCTCCGCGGCGGGGCCACGGGCAGGGCTCAGAGAGACGGGGCGGAGCTGGGCCCAGAGCAGGTGTTTCCAGCTTTGCCCCTCGCCCCGACTTGTGGACCCTGCTCATTCAGGCTTCCCCCTCCCCCCCCGCACTCTGGGGTGACACTGCCCGCTCCCCTGGACCGCACGACATCAGGACCGGCTCTTTTTATGTCCCCTGTTGCTGGTATCTGAACCCCTCGCTGGTGTTTGTGTGTTCCTCCTCACAGCCCCGCCGCAAGGCAAGGCTATGTCCCCCAATCCAGATGGGGAAACTGAGGCACGGCGCGATTTTTTTAAAAATTTTATTGTATTTTATTTTTTTTGCCCATAGCCAGTCCTAGGAGAGCCTCTCACCTCTGACCTGTCCCTTGGCTCTTCCCTGTTACCCACCGTCTCCCCGTTCATTTCGAAACCAACTCTCTCCGGTGGGTAAAGCCCCCCATGGCCTCATCCAGGCAACCGCAGAGAGCGTCCCCCTCCCCCAGCCCCTGGGAATCTTCTCGGCAGCTGCTGCTGGCTGGGGTCCACACCCCCTCCCTGCTCCCAGCCTTTGAGGCCCCGCCCCCTTTGCAGGCAGCGAGCGCTTCGCCCCCTCCGGGGCGCTCTGCGGCAGTGACATTGCATTGGGCTGGGTCCGATTTTGGGGCCTGCCTCACCGCCCCCCCCTTGGCTGTCGTGTCCCCCATCCACCCCCCCCCCCCGTCTGCCCTTGGCAGGAACTGATCACCGCCTGGTACATCGGCTTCCTGGTCCTCATCTTCGCCTCCTTCCTCGTCTACCTGGCCGAGAAAGACGCCAACACGGAGTTTGCCACCTACGCCGACTCGCTCTGGTGGGGCACGGTAAGTTTGGCTGCGGAGCCCTGCTCCCACCGGAGGGCGGGGCGGGCAGATCGGGGGGGGGGGGGGCAGGAGAGCTCTGTCAAGGCCTCTCTGTGTTCTCCCCCACTCCAGATCACGCTCACCACCATCGGCTATGGCGACAAGACCCCCAGTACGTGGCTGGGCAGGGTGCTGGCGGCCGGCTTCGCGTTGCTGGGCATCTCCTTCTTCGCACTGCCCGCTGTGAGTCGCTGGGGGCGGATCCTGCCTTGGCAGTGTTCTGGTAACGCCCATCGCTGCCGGGAGCGAGGGAGAACCAGGCCTCAGGGCTCCTAGGAGCTCAGGCAGGGCTGCCCCAGAGAGAGCAGACAGCTAGAAGTGCAGGTCACAGCCCTGGAGCAGAACAAAGACCCAGACACAGAGATTTTGTTGTTCATTCTCCCTTTGTTTTTGTTCCACTTTCCTCCTTTCTCTTCCTCGTTGCAAGTGCTTCGGAGGACGGGGTCGTAATTCAGAGTGGTCTGAACCGGGGCCGGAGGTCAAGAGGATGGAGCGTAATAAGGACCCATGCAAAGTGCTGCACTTCGGGAGGAACAATCCGTGTCACGCACCCAGAATGGGAAGCGACTGTCTAGGAAGGAGTCCTGCAGAAAGGGACCTAGGGGGCATAGTGGACCACAAGCTAAATAGGAGTCAACAGTGACACTGTTGCAAAAAAAGCAAACACGACTCTGGGCCGAATGAACAGGAAGGGTACGTCTACACTGGCATGATTTTTCGAAAATGCTTTTAAGGGAAAACTTTTCCTTTAAAAGCATTTTCGGAAAAGCGTGTCTAGATTGGCAGGATGCTTTTCCGGAAAAGCACTTTTTGTGGAAAAGCGTCCATGGCCAATCTAGATGCAGTTTTCCGCAAAAAAGCCCCGATCGCCATTTTCTTGATTGGGGCTTTTTTGCAGAAAACAGTCCTGTGCTGTCTACACTGGCCCTTTTGGGCAAAAGTTTTTCGGAAAAAGACTTTTGCCCGAACGGGAGCAGCATAGTATTTCCGGAAAAGCGCTGATGATCTTACAGGAGATCGTCAGTGCTTTTGCGGAAATTCAAGCGGCCAGTGTAGACAGCTGGCAAGTTTTTCCGCAAAAGCAGATGATTTTGCGGAAAAACTGGCCAGTCTAGACACAGCCGAGGGTTGTGAGCCAGACACGAGGAGTCGTTCTTCCGCTCTGCTTTGTGCTAATTAGGCTTCAGCTGGAGTTTTGTGTCCAGTTCTGGGCACCACATTTCCAGAAAGATGTGGAGAAGGTCCAGAGAAGGGCAACAGAGAGGACGAAAGGTCTAGCAGACATGAGCTAGGAGGGAAGGCTGAAGGAATTGGACGTGTTTAGTTTAGAAAAGAGAAGACGGAGAGGGGACATGATGGCAGTTTTCAAATACCTAAAAAGGTGTTACAAGGAGGGAGAATAATTGTTCTCCTTGGCCTCTGAGTTCAGGACAAGGAGCAAGGGGCTTAACTTGCAGCAAGGGAGGTTTAGGTTGGACATTAGGAAAAACTTCCTGCCTGTCCGGGTGGTGAAACACTGGGATAAGTTGCGTAGCGGGGGGTTGTGGACTCTCCATCCCTGGAGATATGTCAGAGCAGGTTGGACAGACGCCTGGCAGGGATGGGCTAGATGGTGCTTGGTCCTGCCGGGAGAGCCGGGGGCTGGACTTGATGCCCTCGCGAGAGCCCGTCCCGCTCTAGTGCTCTGTGATTCTTTCTTGTCCTTGTTTACCCTTTTCTTGCCTGTTTCCTTTCTCTCCACCCCCCTCCACCCCGCCCCCGGAGGAGAGCAAGGCCCCAGCATGGGAGAGAATGGGGCAACCAATACCCCCCTCCTCCCCCCAGTGTCTCCAGCTAGGGACTGCTGGCTCCTAGCTCGTCTCTGGAGCTGCCAGGCCCCCCTGGGGAGGAGAGATGGTTTGGCAGAGCAGAGTCCTGCTTTGGGCTGGGGGGGGTCCTTTGCTCCCCGCCCCCCCCACAATGAGTGGATTGTCCTGCCAGCCAGACGGGAGGTCCTGCTGGCTAATCTGCCTTCCTGCCGGGGTGACAGGGGGCTGCCTCTGTAGGCCCCCCCAAGTCAGCAGGCCCGCGGGGTCAGACTGCGCTGGGGCCATTGTCCAGCTGCCGCACGGGGCCAGGCAGGTTCGCCGTCCCCTTCCGCTCACCCCGGCCCTCTCGCCCGCAGGGGATTCTGGGCTCTGGCTTCGCCCTGAAAGTCCAGGAGCAGCATCGGCAGAAGCACTTTGAGAAGAGGCGGACGCCGGCCGCGAACCTGATCCAGGTACCGTAGGACGCCCGCTCCTCTCCCTGGGGAACCCCAGCTCCTGCCTGGGCTGGAGTCGCTGCACGGCTCCGCCGCCGGCCCTGGAGCTCAGCCTGCAGGTCACCCCCCGCCCCGAGTTCTCCCCTGACAGCTCTGCCCGCGCCCCTCCGTCTGCACGTGGGTCACAGCACTGCCTGCTATCCCCGTCCGCCCCAACACTGCAAACGCCCCTCAGTCTGCAGCCCCCCTGCTCCTCCAGCCCTGGGCTTCCCACACGCACCGCTGCAGCCACACGCACACGGTCTGCCCTGCCTGCAGCCGAGCCCCGGAGCTTGCGGAGACAGGCCCTGGCACATCAGTCCCCTTGTCGAGATCCGCTTGCCAGAAAGGAGGAACTTTAGACTCCCTCCTTATCTGCCTGGCTCAGAGAACAGGCACACACAAAAAAGCCCCCCCACGCCCCTCGCCTATCTCCGGCTGCCAGCTGGTCAGCTGGCCCCGGCTTTCAGAGCTCCCCGGCCCTCTGAATCCAGCCCTGACGTTAATTAATGGAGCCGGGGGCGGCGGGAGACAAAGGACCCCCCCGCCCCAGGAACACCGGCCGGCGCTGCCCGGCACGTACCAGGCGCTGATGGGCTGGGAGCGCAGATGGCAGGCCAGGCGAGGGCTCTGATAAGACGCCCCATTGTCATCGGCCCGTAATTAACGACCCCAGCCTCTTGGGCGTGTTCCCCGAGTCCAAGCCAGAGCGTGGAACCGGCAGGCGCTGTGGGGGTGACAAGAACAGCCAGCCCGGCCCTGCCCTCCAGGGATGTCCGTTCCACGGCAGCGTGACCCACGGCGCTGGGGGCCCTGCGCCCTCCCTGCCTCGTCCCCGTGGACGCTTCCCACCAGCTCTGCTGTCCTAGCCGCACCCGCGGAGGCCCCGGTGGCAGCGGGATTTGCCCAACCCCAGTATTTTCATGCCACACCATTTCCCCTCCCTCCCCGGCGGCTGCCACACCACTGCCCCTCCCTCCCCGGCGGCCAGGGAGCCGGGCTGCCACACCACTGCTCCTCCCTCCCCGGCGGCCAGGGAGTCGGGCTGCCACACCACTGCTCCTCCCTCTCCGGCGGCCAGGGAGCCGGGCTGCCACACCACTGCTCCTCCCTCCCCGGCGGCCAGGGAGCTGGGCTGCCACACCACGCCCGGGGCGTGTAGGCAGTTTTGGGAAGGCAGGGCCTCCCCTTGCCTCCCGCCGCCCACGTCTGCAGCGTTAGACCCAGCTACGTCGGAGCCCTCAGAGCAGAGCCCCGCGCAAGCATCCTGTTAGCGCCCGCATGCCCAGCTGTGCCCCCTGGCCTGGCCCTGCAGCATTCGCAGCTGTGCTCCTCCTGGGCTCCCCCACCGGCCCCTTGGCCCTGCCCCTCTCCCCACCCTGCCAGGCCCTGGCGCCTCCTCCCCGGGCACTGCCAGCTGCGCCTCTCTGTCACCGTCTCTCTCTGGGGCAGGCTGCCTGGCGCCTGTATTCGACCGACGTGAGCCGGGCCTACCTGACGGCCACCTGGTGCTACTACGACAGCATGCTCCCCTCCTTCAGGTAGGCGTGACGCCGCAGGGGCGGGGCGGGGTGGGACGGGGGGGCCCCTCCCAGCCAGCCACCTGCTGATCTGCCAGCCCCTGGGCCGGGCAGGGCTTCGAAAGTCAATGGCCTCCGTGTCCGCGGAGGGCAGGTGAGCGCCGGAGTCGGCCTTGCTGGACGGCCCGGCAGGGCTTAGGAGCAGCGTGGACGGGAGCAGCTTTGCCGCCGGAACTGGGTATGTAGCCGGGGGCTGTTCGTCACCGTCTTCCCAGCCGGCTCTCCGGCTGCTGGTCCCAGCCAAGGTGGGGGCACCGAGGGAGGGGTCCGGATTGTCCCCCGGCCCAGCGAGCAGGGAGAGGGACCAGGCAGGGGATAGTGGGTGGGGTTACGTCCTTTCAGGGTCAGGCAGCATCTCGCTCCTCCCTGCAGGCGGATGGGTCCCGGCAGGCTGCTCCTGGTGCTGCCCTGTGGGGCGCGCCACCCACGCTTGGCACGCAGGGGGAACCCGGTGCCACGGGCGGTGCAGTCTGTGGCAAGGCTGGCTCTGCAATACTGGGGGGCTCTCCAGTAAACCGGGGTCCTGATGCCCACGTTACAGGCGCCCTGCCAGCGCCTGTCCTGGCGTTGGGCCACATCTCCTGCCCACCCCTCGGGGTGTTTTCGGGCACAGTTTGCAGGCTGACTGCGGTGCACCCAGCGGATGGGACGTGGTGCAGGGCCCCTCTGGTGACGCCTTCCCATCTGCGTGGAACGCCCGCACCTTGGCCACCGGTCACGCGCCAAGATGCCCGATGAGGGCGAGCAGTTTGTCAGTGCGGGGGCGCCAGGCAAGCGTGCCCAGGGGGCTTGACAAGGCAGGGACCTACCTGCCTGCCCGTGTGGCAGGCATCTGGCGGTAGGATTCCCTGTGTCCTATCTGGGGGGCTCCAGTCGGTTCCAGACTTCTAGGCACCCCGGAGCTGAGATGCCAAATGCTGCAAGCCGGCGTCAGCTCTCCCCACTCACCCCGGCGTCGCACGGGAGCCGGTGGCGTCGCTCCGGGGTGGAATCGGAACCGGACCGAAGGCCCCTCCGTGAGCTCCGTGGGCCGAGGTCGGAAACGCACCGTCAGGCTGAGGCGTCTGTTAACCCTTCCAATGCCAGCGCTCCCCAGCCCGCCCGCCCACGGACTCCAGAGACTCAGCCCGAATTCTTCTGGACCGTGGGAATAGCTTAATGCAGGGGAGGAAATGGGGGAGGGAGGCACGTGGGTTGCCAGATAAAAAGTTTGCAATGAACAGCCTCCCCATCTCCTCGCGGGGGGCTGGGAGAGGGGAGCGGGCGGCGCTTTCTGCCCAGCCCATCTGCAAAGGGCGAACTCAGCTGTACTCTTCCCCCCGCGTCCTTCGCCTGCTGAGGAGTTAGCGTCCCTGGGGCGGAACGGAGCCACTGCGGAAATTCCCAGCTTCCTCCTCCATCCTCCTCCTGGCCGCCCCCTTCGGAGACCCCTGCCCGCGGCATCCATTCCAGCCCTGCCCGCTCCATCCCTCCCCTGCTCATTCCATTTCCCCGATATGCTGGAGCCCTGCTGGGGACAGGACCGAAGAGGATGGATTCTGCTGATGGCTGCTGCTGCATTTAGCAGCTGCCGGGAGGGTTTCCGGGTGCTCAGAGACCAGGGCGTGGCTGGCTGCGGGCCAGGCTGTGGGTAGCATGCGAGGAGGTGGAAAGGCAGAGCAGAAAAGACAATGTCTGTGCCATGGAGTAGGAGGGGAAGGCCTTTGGAGCATCCCTCTGTGTGGTCTCCCCTATTAAATCGACCTACCTCCTTTCCCCGTCCGCCTGCCTCCCCCAGGAATATCCCCTTGGAAGGGGAAGTCCCGAGGCCTCCGACGCTAAGAAAGACCCCGAGTCGTCCTTGCTTCTGGATTGTCCGGTTGTCTGTCTTGCTGGTCCATACGGGGAAAAGGCTCTGGCCAAGTGCCACTGATAATAAAGTTGCCCCGTTCTACGCCCGCATTCTTGGGTCGGGGAAGGAAACGCGCCCTCCCGTGCCGGACCCTCCCTTCTGCTGCTGCCGTGGATTTAGGCGTCGGGCTGCGCTTTTGAGATGACACGTGGTTTTATGTCGCAAAGAGAGAATTCTTAACAGCCTGACAACAAATCCCTCGATTCCCAGCAGCACCCAAGAGAGCTGGCCTCCTCTGTGGGGCAGAAATGATACCCAGCTGTGGAGCGTTAGACTCCCCACTAGCTTCCCTGTTCCTCCTGAGCCTATCCCGTTCCGGAGAATGTCTAGCGCGGGGGCTGTTTTTAAAACAGACTCCAGAGGTGAGGCTGAGTCGGAGCCAGACTTCCCCGGAGTTCAGCATCTCTCAGACATGGGCGTCGTTCAAAGGGGAAACGCCCCCAAACTGCAAGCTTCAGCCAGGCACAGAATTTGCCTCCCTGCCTGGAGCTCCCTTCTCCCCCCCAATATAGAAATCAAGCTACACCTATGCTGGCATACTATTTCAGCTCTGCTTTTCACAGAGCCAACGGATGGCCCTTGGAAAGGATAGCTCAAGTCCTTGATCTGGGGGAGAGTTGGCGTGTTCCTTATCCTCCCCGTGCCTCAGTTTCCCATCTACCATGGCAGTGACAGCACTTTCCTACCTTGCTGCGGTGTGGGGAGGATGAATACCAGGACGATGGAGAGGCACTCAAGTCCCTAGGAGCGACAGACATCGCATGGATGTAAAATATTCAGAAGGCAGGTGCAAAATGCGGCCAGATCTGCCTCTCGTTCAGTGACTGACATTAAGGCGCACAGGGGCGTGGCCCAAAGCAATTAGGAAATCAGCAGGGGTCACTGCACTGACTTGAATGGGCGTCCGATGCGGGCTACAAATTGTCACCCCAACCGTGTCACACTAAATTGGGAACTTGCCCTGCGTGCACAGATCTGAGGTGCATGATGTGCCCCCCGCGGGCATACACCAGGCCCAAATCCTTTTCACCAACCACTGGTCAATCGCTTCTGATTTGCAGCCAGGGTGAGCAAGAGGTGCACCTGGCCCGAGTGGTTTCATTGCACCATTCACATCTACGTGCGAAGGGTCTTCTCAGAGGTGCACCTGACCCAGTTGGTTTCATTGCACCATGCACATCTACGTGCGAAGGGTCTTCTCAGAGGTGCACCTGGCCCGATTGGTTTCATTGCACCATGCACATCTACGTGCGAAGGGTCTTCTCAGAGGTGCACCTGGCCCGGGTGGTTTCATTGCACCATTCACATCTACGTGCGAAGGGTCTTCTCAGAGGTGCACCTGGCCCGGTTGGTTTCATTGCACCATGCACATCTACGTGCGAAGGGTCTTCTCAGAGGTGCACCTGGCCCGGGTGGTTTCATTGCACCATGCACATCTACGTGCGAAGGGTCTTCTCAGAGGTGCACCTGGCCCGGGTGGTTTCATTGCACCATGCACATCTACGTGCAAAGGGTCTTCTCAGAGGTGCACCTGACCCGGGTGGTTTCATTGCACCATGCACATCTACGTGCGAAGGGTCTTCTCAGAGGTGCACCTGGCCCGGTTGGTTTCATTGCACCATGCACATCTACGTGCGAAGGGTCTTCTTAGAGGTGCACCTGACCCGGGTGGTTTCATTGCACCATGCACATCTACGTGCGAAGGGTCTTCTCAGAGGTGCACCTGACCCGGGTGGTTTCATTGCACCATGCACATCTACGTGCGAAGGGTCTTCTCAGAGGTGCACCTGGCCCGGCTGGTTTCATTGCACCATGCACATCTACGTGCGAAGGGTCTTCTCAGAGGTGCACCTGGCCCGGCTGGTTTCATTGCACCATGCACATCTACGTGCGAAGGGTCGTCTCAGAGGTGCACCTGGCCCGAGTGGTTTCATTGCACCATGCACATCTACGTGCGAAGGGTCTTCTCAGAGGTGCACCTGGCCCGAGTGGTTTCATTGCACCATGCACATCTACGTGCGAAGGGTCTTCTCAGAGGTGCACCTGGCCCGGCTGGTTTCATTGCACCATTCACATCTACGTGCGAAGGGTCTTCTCAGAGGTGCACCTGGCCCGAGTGGTTTCATTGCACCATGCACATCTACGTGCGAAGGGTCTTCTCAGAGGTGCACCTGGCCCGGGTGGTTTCATTGCACCATGCACATCTACGTGCGAAGGGTCTTCTCAGAGGTGCACCTGACCCAGTTGGTTTCATTGCACCATGCACATCTACGTGCGAAGGGTCTTCTCAGAGGTGCACCTGGCCTGGTTGGTTTCATTGCACCATGCACATCTACGTGCGAAGGGTCTTCTCAGAGGTGCACCTGGCCCGGTTGGTTTCATTGCACCATGCACATCTACGTGCGAAGGGTCTTCTCAGAGGTGCACCTGGCCCGGGTGGTTTCATTGCACCATGCACATCTACGTGCGAAGGGTCTTCTCAGAGGTGCACCTGGCCCGGGTGGTTTCATTGCACCATGCACATCTACGTGCGAAGGGTCTTCTCAGAGGCGCCATGTGAACCACATGCCAGGGTCTCGCTTGTATCGCTGTTCAGAGATTTGCTTCTCCCCACTGTCTCCGTGGTGGAGGCTGGTGGCCTTTGCAAGCAAGGAGGTGAAAGCAATATGCAGGACCAATGTTCCCTCTCATTTTTGCCACCCATGTGCGGAATAAATGTTGTGATGTGCACCAACACACGTGCAGATGTGCACCACCAATAGACACACATGCCGGCTGCTGTGGGCACTCTGCCAATCAGCTGGGGGCACTTGAATCTCTCTTAGGCAGCCGCCCCAGTGCTCAGATTACAGGGAACCCTGTACAAGCCCAAATTCAGTCTTGTCAGTGGATTCAGCCTTCCCGCTGACATCAATAGGAGCGGCATCTGCTGACTCCACCACCGGGTTCGGCCCCGTCCTACTGCTTTCTGTAAGCAATCCCAGTGATAGAACTGCCTGAAAACACGGTGGCACTTTCCCAAGCTCTGCCCGCTCATGACACCAACGTGGGACACCCCTCACTGTAGATCGGGGGAGGGGAACCTCTGGCCCAGGGGCCGAATGCAGCCCCCAGCTTGCCTGGATCCAGCCCCCGAGGCTCAAGGCCCCCCATGCATTGGGGAGCCTGCGTTGGCACTCCAGCCTCCCACCCCCCGCTGTCCCACCACGAGGCTGGAGCACACAAAATCTATTAGCCTGGCCCCCCCTAGGTTCTGGTATGCAAAGAGAATGTCAGTGAGGGGGTTTTTTGTGTGTGGCCCCTGACTGATTTATCTGTGGGTCAGTGGCCCCTGACCCAAAAAAGGTCCCCTACCCCACTGTAGATTGTGAAAATCTTCATTCCTCTTCTTTCTTGCGAGACACTTAACAGACTTGACATTCAAACGGCCATCACTAGGCTTCAGAGTAAACACTGCATTGGGCTCAATGGGACGCTCTCTCCAAGTGATTGTTTCAGGCTGTCTGTAGATTCAGGCAGAGGCGTTCTTTCCTGTCGCACTTTGAAGGATACCTACACAACCATGAGGCTACCGGCTTCATTATTTTAAAACCATGAAAGCTGAGATCCTTCCCTGAGCATCACGAGCTGGCCCAGGGTCGCCTGATGGAAGCTGCTCAGAATCTGTCTTTAAAATCTGGGCATTTTTTGATGTACGCCTGCGTGGGTCCCTGCTTTGTTCATGTACGTGGCTTTGCTTTCTTTTGGCCTGGGAAGGTTTAATTTCTCCCTGTTTTTATTTGAACCCACCCCCAGAGAGCTGGTCCTTATGTTTGAGCATTTGCATCGCGTCCGCAACGGAGGAGTTAGGAACTCAGAGGTGAAACGATTGCCCGACGGAGCCCCGCCACCATATCAGTCCTTCACCTCTGGCCCGAAAACCGTCGCCCCGGCGTTTTGCTCCGGGGAAAGGTAGGGAGTCCCCAGTTACTGCTCCTTGGTGTGTCCTTTGTCCCTCCTGCCTTGTGCGTGTGCGTGCCGCCAGCGCTGCTCGGCTGTCTCCTGAGTATGTTCGGCTTCTGTCCGTGTTGGTGTTGGTGCACGCCCTGCTGGCTCCTGGCCTTCCCCTCATAGCTGGACCGTGTGTAGAGGTGTCTGCCTCCTGTTGACTCCTAGCTGATGGCTCTAGTCATTTAGTGCCGGCCGTAGAGACTTGTGCGTTTCAGATCCAAAGGTGCAGGTTCCATCCCCGCGGACGACTCATGCACGAGTGTTTGCACGTGCTCGTGCACGGATAACTAACCCCTAACCCACCTGGCTGTGTTCTGTGTTTCTAGGGTCTCTCCAGCACCCACGGCGGAATCTGGAATCCCAATCGAATGCCCCAGGTAGCAGGATTTGAATCACCCAATCCAAGTAGCATTCCCTCTACAGGTTGAACCTCCCTGGTCTGGTGCCCTCAGGACCTGACTGGTCCTGGATGAGGGATTTTGCCAGACCTGGGGCCATTTCTGGCCCCCCTGCCACCTGGCCCAGCCACTGGTCTCCCGGCTGGCTTCCTTCCCTACCACTAGCCCTGCTGCTTTGACCCCACCGGGCAGGGGTGGATGAGGATTTTGTGGGGCCCAGGGCAGCGCAATTTCACGGGGCCCCCCCTTTTGACACGGCACATGCGCGAGGCTTCGTGAAGTGCGGGGCCCGGGGCGGTCGCCCTGCTCGCCCTGCCCTATATCTGCCACTGCCACGGGGCTTCCCAGCCCCACCGGGCAGCCCCACGGCTACGTCCCGGGCTCCTGGTTTAGAGAGTCCTGGTTTAGAAAGGTTGAACCTGTCCTCCGCTGCGCCTAGGATACGTCTACACTGCTGTGATTGCCGCTCGGGTAGACCCACCGAAACCCGCCACGGAGCCCGGGGGCTCGAGCTGCGTTCCTGCACTGACCCTGCTGTCTGTACGCTTGCCGGCGCAGGGCGCACTAGCGTGGGCTCGCCTGTTCAAGCAGCAGCCTCACGCCATGTGGGCAGCCCACGAAGCGCTGGATCATCCGGGTCACACCTGCCACGTGCACCTCGCTAGGGAGCGGTCTCAGTGCGCGGGAAGTTTTCAATGAGTGACCTGAGCATGCGTAGAAATGAAATGTGCAATACGCACGGTCCGATTCCTGGAGTCAGCTGGGGCGTAGGTGCCAACACAGCGCACCAGACTGACGGGCCGGCCGCTCCCTTGCCCGTGGCCAGCGCCTGGTGCTGCAGATGAAAAAGCAAAAGGCTCCATGTGCATCTAATTCTGCAGCGCGCCCCTAATCATGCAATATTATCTGGCTGGGAAATTTCTCCCGAGCTGCCCGCTGAGCTGGCAAAGCCCTGAAGTCAGGGAAAGGAAGGGCTCTCTCCTACTTGACTCCTCGCCAGCGATCTGATGCGTTGACATTCCCGATTCTAGTTTGAATTTTCCGGCGGAATGTGTCTCAAAGGCGTCTTGTGGCAGTGAGTTCCCCAGGCCTCCTCGTGTCGCTGAGCGCTGCTCTGCCCAGGCATTATGGGAGAGGCTAATTTCGACTGTCTTCTGCACTATACTGTCCTGAACTCTCTTTACCCCTCACGCATCTCCTCTTGCTTGTTTCCTTTTCAAACATCTCTTTAGCCTCTCCTCAGAGAGGCTTCTAGTGACGGGTACCACGGGCAGGCCTGCTGCAAAGTGGAACCGTGCGTCCGAAACTCTCAGTAGAGTGCAGCGGTTAGAGAAGGGCTTGGCAGACCTGGGTCAAGTCCCTGCTCTGGCTCAGGCTTGCTGTGTGATCTTGGGCAAGCCACGTCGCTACTCCGTGCCTCAGTTTCCCATCTGCAAAATGGAGGACGGACTCTCCCCCAGCGGTGCAGCGTGGATAAAACACAGTGCAAGATTCTGAGAGCCCCCGGTGAAAAGCGATACGGGATTATTAGGGCTACGCATAGTTTGCGATGTCGCCACAGCCCCTCGGTGGAGGGCCAGAAGCAGCAGGAGGGTGCTAAAGCCGGCGCGGCCGGGTAAGAGGCAGCTAGCTGTGATGGCCAGCGGCTCCGGGCGACCGAGGAGAAGGGGGCCTCCTTAGCAAGGCTCCCACTCAGCTGCACAGCCGCACGGGCCCACAGCTGCTTAACGAGCCCCGCCCAAGGGCTCACGGCTGCCGCACACGGACCTGCCTGGCTGGGGGGGGGGAAGTCACGTCTCCCTCAGCAATGGCAGCAGCTCCCTGCTGAGGGCAGAGCAGCGAGTCTCTCCCAGCTGGTAGGGAGGGGCCGTATCCCAGCTGGCTGCTGCTGTCACTGATGGAGAAGGGCCCCTCCCTCAGCCAGGCAGCCCCGAGCCCCTAGGCTGGGCTCATTAAGCAGCTGCAGGGCCGTGCAGCCACGCAGCTTAGCCCACATTGCTCCTCCAGAGACACCAGCTGGAGGACAGGCCGGGAGGGCCTCTCCTAGCTCTCTTCCCCCACTCCAGCTGACCGTCAGGGGAAGGGGCTTCTCCAGGCCTTTTTCCTTTGGCTGCACGAGGCAGGCGCTTGTCTCTAGAAAGCGCGGTGGTTAGGCGCGGGGCTGTGGGATGAGCCTAAAGCCAGCGTGTCGGGGTGCACAGCAGGGGTGCGCCCACCGGGAGCGCGATGGGGGATCCGGAGAGCGGGGAAGGCTCCTCACACTGCAAGAGGCATGAAGTGGAATCCAGCTAACCTCGGAGACCTGTGCATTTGTGGGGGGGGCCTAGCTAGGTGGCCCCCAGGCTCCCAGACGAGCCACTGACACGTCCCCGGTCGTCACTAGTAAATACCAGCGCTGAAGAGTCCCGGGCTGGGATGAGACCGAATGAACAGACTGGCGGGTGGAGCATTGTCCGGCAGACTTTCCTTCCACGCTGCCGGTAAAGAAGCTGGAAGAAACCCCCCTGATATGGCCATTCTAGGGGAACATTCTCCCGGGCGAGGGGAGAAGCAACGTGGCCAGCGGGAGAGAACGCACCAGGAGCAGAGCGGAGCATTATTTTGGCTGCTCAGCAGCCAGGCTACGATTCTGTTGACCCCAGGGATGCGTCAACCCACCTGGGAAATCCCAGCCCGTTCTTGGGTGCGGCCCGTTGGCGGACGTGTGTGCTGGATGGGGGAAAGTGCCCCTCCTGCCCTGCCCTACAACGTCCCAGAGGGACTCATGGGTCTCGGAGGAGCGGCGGTGAACCAGTTCAACAGAGACGCCAGCTCCGGACTGCTTTGGTTTTCCTTAGGGCTAGCGGGGGCAAGGGACCGTTTCGCTTCCGTTCCTCCCCTCCTGCCTTCCATGCCCGGGGAATATGGGCTCCATTCTCTCCAATCTGGTTTCTCCTGTGAGCCATAATCCCCAGGCTCTGATTCGCCTTCTGCTACTCCCCAGGCACGGCGTCGGCAGAGGGCTGGGGAGCCGTGCCTAGCCGGGCTCCGCCTGATAACCTGCCCTCCCGCTCCGAACTGGGGAAAACGCTAACGGATCTTTCTCATAAAAAGTCCCCCAAGGAGAGAAATAGCCTGGACGGATGGGCCCGATCCTGCATTCCTGACGCGAGCACGCGGCAAATGCCGAATCGGGCCCTCAGAGGGTATGTCTACACTAGCCCCATAGTTCGAACTAGGAGGCTAGTGTAGACATACCCAGAGTGACGTGATGACCCCGGGGCTTTGCAGTGGTTGGAAGAGCGCGAAAAGAACTCACTCGCCCCCTGGTGGTTCCGACTGGAGTAGCAGCCTGTGATTCGGAGCCGACGGCAAAGAACTGGCTTTTTCCTCCAGGGAAGGCGGCTGGGAGGCAGCCGGGTGTGGTTAGAGCCCACGGCAGGGGTTGGAACTGAGAACCAGCCTCAGTTTCCCCATCTGGAAAACGGAGGGAATGACGTTGCCCACAGTATCTGTGATGCGTGTTGCGATCTTGGGGTGCAAAGGGGTGGGAACACGCGGCGAACGTGAACTCGGTTTGGTCAGAGCTCCCCTTGCACGTCTCTGGAGATGCTGCGCGTCCGTTCCTGTTCCCATGGAGCCGGCTCCCTGCGCCCTGGGGCAAGGGCAGAAGTCGCTCTCCTGGTCCTGGCTGTCACCCAGAGAAGATGCCTTTCAACACCACCCCAGGCCTGCTTCCCGGGAGGCCATGCGCCAGATGTGCGCACTGTGCTCCCATGAGGAGGCTGCAGAATTAAAAGCCCCAAGAGGGGCACTCGGGGGTCCACAATTAGCTTCCAATTCCCGCACAGGAGGGTCAATTGCTGCTCACCCCACGGGTGCTGAGAGGAGAATAACCCTGCTCCATCGCCTCACACCAGTGCTGCAGGGCCTGCCCCAGTTGTGGGGCCCAGGCCATGCCACAGGGATCTGGAAGTCTGCCGGCACTGGAATCTCAGCCCCCAGTGGGACTGGGCCTTAAAGTGAGAGGCTGTTGGAAGGGTTTGGGTACCCCCCATCTGGACCCGTGATCACTCTGTGCTAACATCACCTCTCATGCATTACCATCTTCTTTTTCTCTTCCCCCCCCCCCTCTACTCCCCACCTCCCTGCCATGTCTCTTGCATCCCCATTCATTCCCGGAAGCTGGAAAGAGGAGGACGCGCCACCCCACAAGTGTTTACGTCTCAGGTAACCTTCCCCTCAAAGCCACAGTGCCTGTATTGGCTTTTCCCCACCCAAAGCGTCCTCAGACGGTAGGTGCCCCCAGGAGGTTTTCCCGCTTTCGGCCGCTGCTCCAGGAAATGCATTCGGGGCCCGGGAACCCACGTCAGGGGACAGGTGGGAAATAACCCGCGTGGCGTGGACCGCAATGCTGCCAAGTGGCTTGTGATCAGAAATTGGGTCTGTCTTCAGACTGCAAGAGTAGCCAGGAGGTAGTAAGTGGGAGGGGGGGCTCAAATTCAAAACATTTGTATTTAATATCCATCTAACGACCTGTTTTTGCAGAGAGCTCTGGCACGAAGACATTTGACCCCTCCCTTCCTGAGAGAGAAAGGTGGTTGTTTATGTAGGACCTACACAAATGACAGTGCTTTGTGTTCCTTGCCTCTCTCGTGCAGCAGGTGCAGTTTAGCTGCTTCCAAATCGTACTCAAGAGCCTTCCTGGTGCACCCTTCTCACTCGACTCGATGAGTAAAATCTTGGCTTGAAATAAAATCTAGGTAACAGCCAGGATGCCTCCTTCAGGGTAAGATAGGAGGGAAAGCCTGTTACCTCTCCTTGGAGCAGTCACCAGTGGGGGCAACGCCTGCCCCAAACACCTCGGGGTCATGGCGTTTGCAGGTTGGGTGGTTTGCCAGAGGTCTCCACGTGGCCTCGCACAGGGTGAGAAGTGGCGTTCCACAGCTGGCACCCGCTCTTGGGCTCGCAGCCCACCGCTGCCACCACATGGACACATTCCGTGGAAAGAGCTGCATGGGAGAATCTGTCTGCCTGGGCTTTGGACAAGCAAACTCTACCAGGTAGTCAGGGGTGCCACGTCTCTGCTAACGCTCTCCTTCCACACACACAGCCCTCTCTCCTGGGCAGAGCACGCTTGTAACGCTCTTCTTATCCACGCGAGCCCTCACGGAACGGGACGCGCAGGTTCTAGCCTTGCCTTTTGCAGTCTTCTGGCTAGACCATGCAGTGGTGGCTCTACCACCAGGGGCTGTTTCTCGCTGGACGCTGCTTTCCTTTTCCCAACCAACAGGAGGCGATACCCATGCCCGTGCGCCACGCCACAGCAGAGCCGGGCTCTGAGGCCACGCCCCTCCTCCCACGCCACTTTTGTCTCATTCACTTTCTCTTTCTTTTCTTCTGTATCTTTTATTCCCAACTCTCCAGCCAGCTCTTTAGCAGTAAGCGGAATTTCTTTCGGATTCCTGCCAGCTGGAAACAGAGGTATCGCGTGCTTGGATATGCTTCCCACGACTCGTCGGGGGGCCAGGTCTTGCGGGCACTTTTTGCTTTGGGGGCAGAGCCCGGGTGGAATGCAGCGGATAGCTGGGCGTGTGCATGAGGACCGTCCCTGCCTTGCAATAATGGAGACATGCCTGCTCTCCTGCATAGAAACCGGTGCATCCTCCGCTGCAGAGCGATGGGGGAATTCGGCGGATGGGTAGAGATGGACCAAGACATGCAGCATTAATCATGAGGCTGGTAGTCTAGTGATCAGAGTGCAGGGCTGGCTCTGATGTGACCCTGCCTCCCCGTGCCTCAGTTTCCCCATCTGTGAAATGAGGATGGCGCTCGCCGGCATCATGATAGTGGATGAGCCGAGAAGCGCTGCACAGGTGTGTATCCGACCCCAATGATAACGCTTGGGTGCGTGGATAAAACCTGGACCGGCAGCCCAACCACTTGGGGGTTTTGTTCTGCAAAAGAGCAAAACCTGCCGGAGGAAGTTCTGCAAATCCCGAGCCCTGCTCTGTGTTGGTTCTCCATCTTTGCCCATCGCCCCATGAAACGCTGCACGGGAAATTTACCCCGCAGTGGTGCTGGGGGTGCTTGAATACAAACCATTTCTGGAATGACTCTGAGCTCTTGTAGATCGCTTCGTTCAACTGCTTGGTGGGGGGGGAACGAGAACCCGTCGCCTTTCCTCCCCCGCTGTCTGCAGTCTGCCCCTCTCCTACAGCCCCTTGAATTCTACTTCTGCCTCCCGCCTCACATAACGCCCCCTCGCAGATGAGAAAACAGTTGCTGAGACGCTCCGCCCGTGGGAAATCGTCCAATGGAATCGGTTTCCATCGGAAAACGCCAGGTCAGCGGTGCCAAACCGCTTTGCGAGAGCGCTATTGACGGGGTGACCTTTCAGCAGCTCTCCAGCCCTTTCGTTTCCATCGACGCCGTTTTGTGGTCATACCTGATGACGGGACATAAAAGGCAACACGAGGAAGTGGCAACAAAGCATTGTCCCGTGGGTGGGGCGGGGGGACAAAACTTTTTTGGAACGTTTTCTCGGAAACATTCCGAGAGCCCAGCGCCTCGTCCTGCTTTGAGATGAAACCCCATTTCCAAATCTCTGGAGTTCCGCTGCATGGGGCCAGCCGTGCTGGTGAGGTTTTAGGCTCCGCAGAGCGGGGGTATGAACCCCAGTGTCTATCCTTCCCCCCAGTGTTAGGAGCCAATTCCCAGTCTGTGGCCCAAAGAGCGTGGCTGTCATGTCCCATGGCGGTCTGAGCAAAGCCCCCCAGCCGGTGCTAGGCCAAGAATCGGCCCCCTTCCCACGTTTGTTGGAAGAACAGAGGTTTGGTGGATACAGCGCCAGCAAAGGGAACTACATGCAGTTTGTAGGGGAAGGAGGAACCCCCAGAACTTCTCCGTGCAGCAAACCAACCTGCCCAGCAATCCGTAAAGAGGGGCGCAGAGGGGGAAGGAAGCAGGCATGCCGTGGTGCTCGGCTCCGGCAAGAGCTGGCTGAGCGGCGCAAAAGCCAGCAAGGGAGCTAGGGAAAGAGACGGCAGGGCTCGGGGGTGCAAGTGAAAATGTGAAGTTCCTTTCACCCCTGGAGAGGCGGCTTCTCCAGTTGGGTCAGAGTCTAGTCTGAGATAATAACTAGTAGAAGAACTAGGGGCCACCAAATGAAATGAATGGGCAGCAGGTTTTAAACAAATACAAGGACGTTCTTCGTCACACAGCGCACAGTCAACTTGTGGAACTCCTTGCCTGAGGAGGGTGGGAAGGTTAGGACTATCACAGGGTTTAAAAGAGAACTAGATACATTCATTAAGTCCATCAATGGCTATTACCCAGGATGGGTAAGGAATGGTGTCCCCAGCCTCTGTGTGTCAGAGGGTGGCGATGGATGGCAGGAGAGAGATGGCTTGATCATTACCTGTTCTGCTCACTCCCTCTGGGGCAGCTGGAATTGGCCGCTGTCGGCAGACAGGATACTGGGCTGGATGGACCTTTGGTCTGACCCAGTGTGGCCGTTCTTATCTGGTGTAGTCCAAGTATACAGGGTCGTCCCCTGAGCTGGCTTCTCCCTGTATGTGCAGTGAGTTCTCCTGGCTCTGGAGAGGGGCTCCGCTCCCTGGGTTGCCTGGCCTCATGCCCTCGCCAGTGGGAATCCCACACCTTGAGTGAGGGGGCGGGAGATGCCATCTGGAAGATTAGCGCATCGCCTGCCACACACGGATGAGAGAGTTCTGCTCCGCCCGGTCAGTTCTGCTCCGCCCCCTGTTTGATCCAGGTTCCTGTCTGGGGATCAAGCCGATCTCGGGGTGCGGAGCAGAACTGACCGGCAGACAGCGGAGTGAAGAGCAGGTCAGGCCACCTGGGTTCTATTCCCAGCCCTGGTTTGTTCTGCAACTGTGACCAGGGCTGTTTCATGGCTCCGTGCCTCAGTTTCTCCATCTGTAATAAATTCTCCCTCCCTCCCAGGGGAGGGATGAGGTTAAATTCTCAGCAGAGTGCTTTGAGATCCCCAGAGGAACAGCACTAGGGGAGGGCACAGGGGCTGTGAATGTTGCAAACGTTTTTGTTTTTGCGGGGGGGGGGGGCTGTTTTCCCCAAGAAAGATCAGGCCCCATCACCCCCACCTCAATCTGGATGAAACCCTGAACATGTTTTTTCGAGTGGCTTGCAGCGGGCCAAGCTCCCAAGTGTTCTGGGGTTCAGGGATGTCCGAGGGGTTCCCCCCTCCCTCCCCAGCTCTGGCTCAAGCCCGTTCGAAAGAGACCGAGGCGGAAATGGTCGTGTTATTCTCTCCACAGCGAAAGGGCCGATCGAGAGACCGAACCGATCGCTGATGACAAACCGCCGGGCCCCGCCCCTCCTGTTCTGTAGTGATCATGGGCTGTAGGGCTCTGCTCCATGTTTGCATGGTATGTGGCGGTCGTGCTTGCTGGCATGCGGGGGACCGGCCTGCGGCGCGATGGCGGAACCCGGACAGGTTTGGGCGGGTGGGGGAAAAGACGTTCTAGAGCCGGGAGGGCTCCGGCCCGGTGAGACCTTCTAGAACGTCGTGTCTCCAGCTCTCTTGCTCCGCCCCCAACCTCGGAGCTGTGCCGGAGCCTCTCCAAGTTCTGAAAGGCTCTAGGTGCTGGACCCCGGAGCCTGCCGGACTTCCAGGAGCTGCAGAGGATGCCGGCAGGGGCGGGGATCCGGCGGGCGCCCCCCTCAGCTTCCTTGGCCGCCGGGTGGGAGAGGGATGCAAGCTTCGGTGGAAGCTCTGCATGAGGAGTCCTCCCAACCCCACTGAGGTCCGGATGGAATTGGGATCCGGGGCCGAGGCAGATGTTCGGCACGCCGGGGAGCCGGAACATCGGGTTGCTCACCGGGAGATGGGTTTTGTTGGCACCCTCCGTGGCTGTGCCAGGCCGGCTCCCCCCAAGCGGCACATCCAAACACCTCCTCGCCCTGTTTCCAGCTGCCTGGCAGGCCTGTCCCATACCACAGCCCGTGTGGCAGCCTTCCCGTGGCTCTCAGCCTGGGCAGTAAGTCCCCGGTTGTGTCCGGGACTTGGAGGCCAGCTGGCAGGGTGGGTGAGGGGGGGAATCCCACCCTCCGAGTTCTTCCCCCTCCCCAGTGATGAGGACGGTTTTATCTTACAAGCCCACGCCGCGAGCCTTTCTGCCATTCAGCCCACGTCCCCCACGTGGGCTCCGCACTGTCGGCTGTCCTCTCGCTCAAGCCCCGGGCTCAGATTCAGCCCGTCCTTAAGTCCCTTGCTGAACGGAGGCCTGGTTGGCTTCCCCGCCCCTGCGGTCTTTACTGCCCCATTCCTGGCCTCACTGGATGCCCCTGCGGGCTGGAAACCCACCCAGACTAGTGGCCAGTCCAGACATCGTTAGGCTAACGAATCACAAAGGGAACGCGTGACGGGAGGCGGTCACAGACGACCCCTCGGGGGTGCCTCCAGGGGTGCTGACATGGCCACTACCACTCGCGCTCCCGCTCTCTGGGGCTCCTCACCGCCCGGTCCTGCTGGGTCCCCCAGCCAAGGCCCCGAGCTGAGGTCCCTGCCCCCACCGAGAAGCCCCACCCTGGATGCCCTCCCAGGTAATAATTGTTCACACTGGGTTTGATGGGAAGTAAAAATGATTTTATGAAGTGGAAGCCGTAGGATGTAAGTGGTAATCAGTGAGAACAGGCCGAGCAAAGCAGGTCACAGATCAAAAGAAACAAAAGCACTTGGCTCATTCTACACTGAAACCTCAGCACAAACTCGTCAAACTCCCCCTAAAACCTCTTTTCCAGCTGCCCCTCCAAGCCAGGGGTCTCAGACGCCTTCCTTCCGGTGCAGCCCAGCCAAAAGACCCAGCCCTCTGCTTTCTGGATCTTTTTGTTAAGGAATTGAGACCATTCCCTGCCAACCACTGCTAGGACTTAAGGACAAAAGAGTTCGAATTAGGGGTGTAATGTAGTCATATGCAGTTGCAAATGAAGCCCGGGATTTGAATTTCCCGGGCTTCATTTGCATGAAGCCGGCCGGCGCCATTTTTAAATGCCGGCTAGTTCGGACTGCGTGCCGCGCAGCTACACGCGGCACGAACTAGCTAGTTCGGATTAGGCTTCCTATCCGAACTAGCTGTACACCTCATGGAAGCCTAGTCCGAACTAGCTAGTCCGTGCCGCATGTAGCCGCGCGGCACGCAGTCCGAACTAGCCGGCATTTAAAAATGGCGCCGGCTGGCTTCATGCAAATGAAGCCCGGGAAATTCAAATCCCGGGCTTCATTTGCAACTCCGTATGACTACATTACCCCCCCTAGTTCGAACTAGGGGGGTAGTGTAGACATACCCAGATTGTTTAACAGCGGCTCATCAAGAAGTTGCGAGTAACACCCTCCATGTCTCCCATTCACACATTGGAAACTCACAAAATATTCTCCACTCCAGGGCTACGTCGATATTGGCAAGATTTTGCACAAATACTTTTAACGCAAGAGTTTTTGTGTTAAAGTATTCGCACAAGAGAGCGTCTACACTGGCATGTGCCATTGCGCAAGAGATGTACTTTTGCGCAAAAGCATCCGTGCCAGTGTAGACGCTCTCTTGCACAAGAAAGCTCTGATGGTCATTTTAGCCATCGGGCTTTCTTGCGCAAGAAGTCATGTTGCCTGTCTACACTGGCCTCTTGCACAAGAACAGTTGCACAAGAGGGCTTATTCCTGAGCGGGAGCATCGTAGTTCTTGTGCAAGAAGCCCTGATTTCACACGTCAGTGATTAGAACGTCAGTGTTCTTGCACAAGAACTCCCCGCCAGTGTAGACAGGCAGCATGGTTTTGCACAAAAGCAGCCGCTTTTGTGCAAAATCTTGCCAATGTAGACACAGCCCATGTGTCTGATTTTACACGCACATGATCCATACAACAGAGTAAGATCAACAGAACCAGCAGATCGTGACATGAAGATCAAGGGGTTCCATGAAATAATTTGCTCAAAGCACCTTTGAGTTATGTATATTCATGTCCATACGTCCATTTCGTAAAGTGTGTGTGTGTGGGGGGGGGTCTGCCACAGAACGATGCACCAACAGGCGCCTGCAGAGCCTGCCACGGGGCCCCTCAGGCTACCCCAGTGCAAACGAGGCTGAATCGTGAACCCCGAAAGAGCTGGGACGTGGTTCTCCTCTCGTGTGCGTGGGAGACGTTGGCTGACCCCAGCCGCTGATCCACCATAGCAGAGACGAGGATCAGATTCCTCGTCTTGGTCCTCCGCTGCCTGCCAACACCCTCTCTGGAATGTGTCTCCCTGTTGATTTGTGTCTCATCCCCCCCGCCCCCCCCCACACACACACTTTGGCCCTGAGTAATTTGTCCATCTCCATGGCAACAAACACAAGTGTCTTTTGTTGCATTTCCTCATTTTCCCCCAGCCATCCGGATTGTGTTGGTGAGCTAGCAGCAGCGGCTCTCCAGCTGCAAGGGGTGAGCACAGACCATTGTGTTGGTGTAGGTCCTACATAAACGAGGTTGGGTTTTAACGCACACCTGCCTCAGAGTTAAAAAAAACTACCAGCCACAGGGCTGAGAATGTGGAAGATAGTCCCAAGGGGGTGAAATTAGGGCCTGGCCTGATTAAAGGAAGACTTAGATGGTTTCTTCCCCCTTTGCAGGGTAGGCAGAGTTTCGCCATCAGCACAATGCTGGTGTGTTATCGAATCGTCTGCTGGGTGCCAGCCCCTGCCTTAGCGTCCTGGGGGAGAGGTGGGGAAGTGGAGACGAGGTTCAACAAGGACAAGTGCAGAGTCCTGCGCTGGGGGCGGAAGAATCCCAAACACTGCGACAGGCTGGGGACCGACTGGCTAAGCAGCCGTTCGGCAGAAAAGGCCTGGGGGTTACAGTGGATGAGAAGCTGGAGATGAGCCAACAGGGCGCCCTTGTAGCCAAGAAGGCGAATGGCATATTAGGGTGCCTTAGGAGGAGCATGGCCACAGGGCTAGAGAAGTGATTCTTCCCCTGTATTCGGCTCTGGTGAGGCCACATCTGGAGAATTGCATCCAGTTCTGAGGCCCCCACTACAGAAAGGATGGGGACGCATTGGAGAGGGCGACGAAAATGATGATGGGGCCGCAGCACATGGCCTACGAGAAGAGGCTGGGGGATTTGGGCTTGTTCAGCCTGCAGGAGAGAAGAGTGAGGGGGGATCTGAGAGCAGCCTTCAACTCCCTGAAGGGGGGTTCCAAGGAGGCTGGAGAGAGGCTGTTCTCAGTGGGGCAGATGCAGAACCAGGAGCAATGGGCTCAAGTTGCAGCGGGGGAGATCTAGGTTGGATATTAGGAAAAACTCTTTCCCTAGGCAGGTGGGGAAGCGCTGGGCTGGGTTCCCTAGGGAGGGGGTGGAATCTCCTGGCTTGAAGTCCTGGCTTGACCAAGCCCTGGCTGAGATGGTTTAGTTGGGACCGGCCCCGCTTTGGACAGTGGGTGGGACTCGGTGGCTTCCTGAGGTCTCCTCCTGCCCTACGATTCTATGATCAGCAGGATGCTGTAGGCAGCGAGGGCCTGGCTGAGCGAGGCTGTGGAGACAGTGACGTACCCCACTGAACACGCTGATCAGGGCGCCGGCGGGGCTGGGTCCCCGCTGACTGCTTGGGGTTAGCCCCCGCCATTGCTTCCCCAGGCTGCAGTCACTCACATGCGGCACCCCCTTGCACCCAGGACCCCCGTGTCTTCCCTGAATGGTGGGTCCGGCCCGCGGGGCTGGACGTGCTGTCTCAGCGAAGCCAGGTGCGAAAGCCCAGCCAGCAGCAGGTGCCTGTCTGTCTCCTCCCTCCCGGCTGTGTCTGCATCTCTCTTCGCCTCATCCCAGGCGGTTCCTCTCCCAGCTGCCATGGGCTCTGTCTGTGTCTCCCTCCCCCTCCCTCACTGCCACCCCGTCCCCTCCCCACTGGCTCTCTCAGCTGCCAGCCAAATGTCTAGAGGGACTTACCCACGTGCAGTGTTCCCTCTCGTTTTTTCCCATCCATGTGCGGAATAAATATGCTCCTGTGCACCAAGGTGAGTGTGGCTGTGCACCACCAGTGGAACCACAGGCTGCTGGCAGTGGGTGCGCTGCTAAGCAGCCGGGCGGCACCTGAATCAGTCCTGGTTGGCCGCCCAAGCACTCCGTTTAAGAGACCCCAGCCCAGGAGCCCTTCCCGTGCTAGATAGCCAAGGTCTGTCATTCCCTCCTGTCAGGGATATGGGCCCCTAAAATCATCGGCGTTCCCAAAGGCCCTTCAGAGCAGCACGGAAGCACGGTGCTTATCCCGCGTGAAAGCCACGCGCACAGCCATGCGGGGAGCCCCCAGGAGCTGCGCCACCTCCCGGTGCCCCAGCCGAAATGTTGATGGCTAAGTGGGGTGCTCTCTTGGGCCCCCTCCCTGTTCCTCTGGGCCCCCCTGCCCTGTACCTCCTGCCCCCTTTGCAGCTGGCCGCGTAGGCACCGGAGCTGCTAATTGATGCGGCTGGTGCAGTTGGCACCCTAGCTGCAAAGTGTGCCCCACGCAGCTGACTTCCCCCCCACGCCCGCCCAACGCCAGTCACAGAATGCGCCACGTGGCGTGGCTGCAGAGCGCCGGAGCAAGGCGCTCTGGGTCTGGTCCATCCGCCTGCCCTTCCAGGCGCCCAGCCTCCCAATGTTCCCAGCCTGATGCCTGCTGTCCTTCCTCCCTCCCTCCCCGCCCCATAGCAACAAAATGGGCATCAAGGACCGCATCCGGCTCAACAACTCGCAGAGGCCAGGCAGCCGGGGAAAGCAGCATCTGGCCCCGCCCTTGCGCCGCTCCCCCAGCACCGAGAACGTCCACGAGGCCTCCAGCCCCACCAAGGTGCAGAAGAGCTGGAGTTTCAACGACCGCACCCGGTTCCGGGCGTCGCTGCGGCTCAAGCCGCGGCCCCCAGTGGAGGGTGAGTTCCATTCCCCCCCCCCCCGGTTCCGTTCGCACCCACGTCTGTGGAATCCGAGATGCCCTGCCGAGCGGATCCCTCCTGCTCGGTGCAGGGAGAGCCCTGCGGGGTTGTGGTGAAGCTGGAGCAGAGGAGTGGGATGCCAGGAAGTTGCTGGCCCCTTTTGTGGCTTCTCAGGCACTGACCCGCTGTGCAACTTTAGGAAAGTCCCCTGCCACTCCGTGCCTCAGTTTCCCCACTTTGAGAATTGGGGATGGGCCTGCCCAAGAGGAGGGTGGGGAGCCTTGGAAGAGAGAAGCCTTTAATTACATACCACAGCACCGTGGAGAGCCCAGTGAAGGAGACCAAAAACCCAGGGAGATTTGCTCCCCATGTAACAGGCCTGGGTTGGGAGGGAAGAAGTACATTCCCAGCCCTTTATGAGACGGAGGCAGCAGGTTTAAAGCAAACCAAAGGAAGTTTTTCTTCACGCAGCGCGCAGTCAACCTGTGGAACTCCTCGCCAGAGGATGTGGTGAAGACCAGGACTTTAACAGGGTTCAAAAAAGAGCGAGATGGATTCATGGAGGTTACGTCCATCGATGGCTATTAGCCAGGATGGGCAGGGATCCCTAAACTCTGTTTGTTAGAGGCTGGGAATGGGTGACAGGAGAGGAATCACATGGACACTGGGCTAGATGGACCTTTGGTCTGACCCCGTCTGGCCACTCTTATGCTCTGTCCTCAGTTGACGGCCCGGCGGAGGAGAGCTCGGAGGACAAGGGCTACCAGTGCGACCTGACCTTCGAGGACATCATGCCAGCTGTGAAAACCCTCATTCGGGCTGTGAGGTGAGCCCAGTTAACCCACCATCCCTGCATCCACAGCCAGCCAGCCACACACCACAACCAGGTCTCCACCCATGGCAGGCAGCCGGCTGGGCAATCGGCCATGTCCATCCTGACGGAGGTTTGGGTGGGGGCCTCTCCCAAGCAGCTGCCCCGGGCAGGCTCTCAGAGGGTCTTCGTTAGGGTGCTGGCTCTGCACAGGACTCAGGCCGGCCAGCGAGCGGGGAGAGGAGGAGCAGGCTAGCTCTGTGCACAGCCTCTGAGGCCGCGCTGGGTTGGGAGGGAAGAAGCACGTTCCCAGCCCTTTCCGAGATGTAGGTGGCAGGTTTCAAACAAAGAAAAGGAAGTTTTTCTTCATGCAATGCACAGTCAACCTGTGGAACTCCTCGCCAAAGGATGTGATGAGGACCAGGACTTTTAACAGGGTTCAAACCATTTGCCCTGAAAGCCCCCCCCATGAGGGCGTGGCCCAGTCCACGATCCAGGCCCCAGCAGCATTCAGCTCTTCACACTTCAAGCTGACTGCTGAGTCTTCCGCTCCTCCGAGGCGGTTGGGACAGGGATCTAAGGGGGGGCAGAGGGTTCTTGGCCGGCAGGCTCTGCCCTCCTGGGAAATCCCCACCCCTGCACCAGAGCTGCTGCTACAGTGTCCACTGAGGGCTGGCCGGTGTCTCCCTGTTTCTGATTCACTGATTTGCCAGCCCTTTGGTGCCCTGGAAAGGCTCCCTGATGCCGCCTCTTGGCTGAGCAGGCGTGTTCTGGGGCCAGCGTAGGCGCCCGAGCCCGGAGAGCGGCACCGACCGGCACCGACCCGGAGCCGAGTGGTCAGAGGCGTGAGCTCGGTGGCAGCAGCGTCCCTGCTTGTTGTGTGTCCAAGTCAATTCTTTTCCTGGTCTGAAAACCTGCAGGCAGGCGCTGTCCTGCAGACAAAAGCCAGGCCTGCCGGCCGCTCCCCACCCATCCGGAGAGACCGCCCTGAACACATCTGTTGTTAGGAGCCATATAGAATCCGACAGCTGGAAGGGACCGCGAGGGTCCCCAAGGCCAGTCCCCGGCCCTCCCGGCAGGACCAAGCACCGTTTAGAGCATCCCTGACAGGCGTCTGTCCAACCTGCTCTGAATATCTCCAGTGATGGAGAGTCCACAACCTCCCCAGTGGCTGGAACAGGGACCTCGTCATCTCTAGCCACCTCCTCTGGCCTGGTTGTACAGGTTGGGCCTCCCTGGTCCGGCCCCCTGGGGACCTGCCCTGTCCCAGATGAGGGGTTTTGCCAGACCAGGGAAGGTCATTTCTGTCTTCCCTGCCATGGTGCCCCCAGACCTGGCCCGGCCGCTGGCCAGTGCTTGCCCCACTGCCCTGCCAGGCAGCCCGGCTCTGGCGTGTTGGCCTCCCAGCCACCAGCCCTCCACCGGGACTCTGGTCCTGGAACATGCATGGTCCTGCCACCCCACAGATGTTGGGGTCCGGTTCAGTGAGGTTCAGGACAGCGGAATGCTGAGCTAGCAACGCCTAGCCGCAGCGAGCAGGGTGGGGGGACTGGGAGAAGGGGTGGGGGAAGTGATGTTGAAATAACCCCCCCCCCCAATTTAATATGTTGGCTCTTTAACGGGGAGGTGATGTGGGGCTCTAGCGGGGTGAGGTCAGCGCTGTGAGATACGAACCCATTGTTAATGGTGGAGCAGAGGGGCTGGGAGCCAGGGACACCTGGGTTCTGTTGCCAGCTCTAGGGGGGGGGGGTCTAGGCTTAGAGTGGGAAAGCGGGATTCCTGGGTTCTGTTCCCAGGTCTGGGCGAGGAGGGGAGGTCTAGTGGTTAGAGCAGAGGCCGGTAGTCAGGATCAAACAGTCGGAGGGGCGATTCTGTCCCTGTATTTTTCCAGACCAGCTGCTGGCACCTGGCCAGCTCACGCTCTTATCTGCACTTGGCTGGTACCGACCTGGGGGGCAGCTTTGGAAAAATCCAGCCGGGACCTGTCCCCTTTTCCTAAGCCCACAGCAGGCTCCCCCCCAGGCTGTGACGCGTCCACACCAGCGCCCCTGCCCCCGGCGCCAGCCTCCAGTCCAGCAGCCGGAGCCTTTCTCACTTCGCCAGCTATTGGAGGCCACTTGACGCGAGCCGGAAGCGCACACGGCTGAGGCTCCCAAGGGCCCGGTCCTAGCGGTGCGCACAAAGCCTGTTGGCACAAAGCCGCCTCCCGCCCTGCCCCCCCTCCCTGCATCTCTGCCCCGGCGGCCTCAGCCACTTCGCTGCCAATTGTTTGCTAAGGAGCCGGTGACTGAAGGGCCCTGGGGTGGGAAGCCAGGCCGGATCTGCCCAGCCAACAGATTGGAGGGTTGGGCCACAAGAAATCTGAAGAGGTTCAACAAGGACAAGTGCAGAGTGAAGTGAGGAATCCCCGGCATTGTCACAGGCTGGGGGCCAACCGGCGAAGGAGCAGTTCTGCAGAAAAGGCCCTGGGGGTTACAGTGGCTGAGAAGCTGGATAGGAGTCACCAGGGTGCCCTGGTAGCCAAGCAGGCTGATGGCATATTAGGCTGCATTAGGAGGAGCATTGCCAGCAGATCCAGACATGTCATTATTCCCCTTTATTGGGCTCTGGTGAGGCCACATCTGGAGTATTGTGTCCAGTTCTGGGCCCCCCACTACAAAAGGATGTGGACACATTGGAGAGGGTCCAGCGGAGGGCAATGAAAATCATGAGGCACCTGGAGCACATGACCTATGAGGAGAGGCTGAGGGACTTGGGTCTGTTTCATCTGCAGAAGCGAAGAGTGAGGGGGGATTTGAGAGCAGCCTGCAACTCCCTGAAGGGAGGTTCCAAAGAGGATGGAGAGAGGTTGTTCTCAGTAGTGACAGATGGCAGAACAAGGAGCAATGGGCTCAAGTTGAGGTGGGAGAGGTCCAGGTTGGATATTAGCAAAAACTCTTTCCCTAGGAGGGTGGGGAAGCACTGGGAGGGGTTCCCTAGGGAAGTAGTGGAGTCTCCATCCCTAGAGGTGTTTAAGTCTCGGCTTGACAAAGCCCTGGCTGGGTTGATTTAGTTGGGGTTGGTCCTGCCTTGGGCAGGGGGCTGGACTCGATGCCTCCTGAGGTCTCTTCCAGTTCTATGGTTCTGGGATTCTATGATCCTATTTAAATGGCTCCTGGTCGCGGCGCTACCCTAGGAGGGGGCGGAGCCACGAGCCCTTTAAATAGCTGCCGTAACCCAAGTGGCTGCCAGGCCACCCAGCCCCGCCCCTTCCCGCAGGGAGTGGGAGGAGCAAGCCAGTCCATGGCCAGTACCAAAATTCAGTAAGTCCTGGCTTGACAGAGCCCTGGCTGGGATGGTGGAGTTGGATTGGTCCTGCCTTGGGCGGGGGGCTGGACTCGGTGACTCCTGAGGTCCCTTCCAGCCCTAGGATTCTAGGATTCTAAATGGCCCCCCTACGAAAATTACTGCCCACCCCTGCTCTACGGGGAGGTCACGCTGCCGTGGAAAACAGGCAGGTGGGTTATTTCCCGCTGCAAGAGGGAAGGGACCTGGGGTAAACGCTCTAAGCCAGAGAGATCGTCTGCCCCCCACCGACCCTCCCACCCCTGCAGCATGCCTGAGCCCAGCCCTCCGACTCCAGGGTCTGAAAGGGGTGCGGCTCGGCCAGGCACACCAGGCTGAACGGCTGGAGGCACCGCACCTCGAGGCAGAGAGTGTCCCTTGCCCCGAGGGGGGGGGGGCGAAGGAAGTGTAGCTTGCCCCCTGAGAGAGCTGGAACAGAGGACAGACCCTTCGGTAGTCAGGGTCTCCAAGGGGAAAGCCCTCGTGCCAAGAGGTTGCTCTCACCCTGAAGGTGCTAAGGCCTGGGCTCATCCAGACTCCCAGTGGCAGGGAGTTCCACAGGTGAGAGTCTGTCCCATCCCCAGAGTCCATGGCTTGAAGAGAGCCCTGGGGACTCGTGGAAGCTCAGCTGTCTCAGTGGGTCCTAGGCCAGTGTTTCCTGCAACGTGAGCACTTGGACGGCTCGTAGGAGAGGTTCCAACGCTGCCCAGCTGATTAGCAGAGCCATGTGTTTCTACCAGTGGTGCACATCCGCACAAGCCTCAGTGCATATAACAAAATGTATTCCGCACAAAGGGTGGAAACATTTAGAGGGCACATTGGTCCTAGGGCTTCTGAGAGAGCCGTGTCCAGCCTGTTGCTTAGCCCCATCCCCAGCCGCCCCCTCTCTGAGGAAATCTCGTGTCCCGGCAGGATCCTGAAGTTCCTGGTTGCGAAGAGGAAGTTCAAGGAGACCCTGCGGCCCTACGACGTCAAGGACGTCATCGAGCAGTACTCAGCCGGCCACATCGACATGCTGGGCCGCATCAAGAGCCTCCAGTCCCGGTGAGCTGCCTCCCGAACTCCTGCGGCCCGGGGCCACTGCTGGGCACAGCGACTCCCAGGGACCGCTGGTCCAGCGGGGTGGGGTGCCACGGCGTCCCCAGGGCGAGGCATGCTGGGAGAGTGACCCTTCCCCCCCCCCCCCCGCCGCCACCCCACCCAGTGCAAGGCAGGTCCAGGCCCGAGCAGCGGCTGACTCTGCCGCTGGCCTGGCTTACAGCCCTTTGAAATCAACAGGAAGGGGTCTCCTGCTGTCGGCGAGCTCTGGCTTGGACCCTTAGGCCCAGCTATCGAGGAGCGTGTGCGCTGCGGCCCTCATGCCCCCCGGAGCCAAGGTCCCATTGACAACCAATGGGATTGAGACACCTTGGTATCTCAGTCCC